>NC_090284.1:39088831-39403603 GCF_037392515.1 Haliotis asinina | reverse complement strand
CCTTTGCTACCTACATGGACCCTAGCTGGGTTTACACCATATCCCGTCAGCAGCTGGCGACTGACAGCAGAAGAAAGTTCGAATTCAGATATTTAAGTAGCAAACATGCTTTTCTTACAGAAATATACAAAGTCAACGACAGAGAATACCCAGTCTTGGTTATCTTCTGAAATAGATAACAGTGAGCGTGAAAAGTCCCAATACATTATTTGAACTACATAAAATCAACAGCACGTTTTTGCAAAAAGTGCAAGTCAGAGATTGAAACAAGCAATATCATCAAGTGATAAAAATAACGGCCATGTTAACTAATGGATATTTTTAATCAAAATGATTTTGATTGCAGTTGAAAATTTCTAGGTTCATCTATGTAGGCAATGACAAAGATTTTATTCTTAGCACAATACACATCCTACATCCATGTCATTTTTTTGTTGTAATGTTTTAGCTGACAATGCAATTTATGTGGTTCGTGATACATCCACCAACGACATCGCCTCCACACATCTTGAACGTGTTATGAGGGGGCAGTGCCGCACCGTGATTTGAGGTATTGCAACTGTATGTTCTTAGGTCGCTTATCAGTGTCAGGTTATCATTCTTAGTGACTTCCTGAACGAGATCCTCCCTGTCTAAAACGACGACCCTTTGGCACCGTAATAAACGTGTTCGACTTATGCCGTTCCTCTCACACATTATAAAGAATAGTTAGTGTGCTTTGAACGTAGTGTGAATGAGAAACGCGTTTTGATTAAAACAGATATAATGCTTAACAAATATATTTCTTTATTTAATCTACATTGTCCCACACCACTGCCTTCGTAAGTTATTGTTCATAGCGACAAAAGGCTCATATCATGTCTTTCAACCTTAAGTTAACGTAAACATGAAACTGTCAACCGTGTTTCATAAGTCACTTTGGCGAATGAATTGAAAACTTCCATTTTTTCATGTTTATAATCTGGCAGGCCTAGGGTATTTGATTCATTTCTTTTACTAAGATTTACACAGTGACTTTGATCTGCTTATGCAAAATGTATTAGTATCACTTTTACATATATTTTTCATTGTCACTCATATATGCACCTTTCAGTATCGCTTTTATATAAACCTAAAGTATCACTTAAAATTCACAGTGCTATGAACACAGCAGGTAGACGTTTATTTTGCTCGTCCATGTGACTCATACATGTCATCGTATCTCATTGTCTAGAACGACGCTCATGATGTCAATCTCTTGATTGTGTGGTTCATACCTGAACGTTTCAAAACCGCCGCCATACAGCTGGACCAAACACCACAGATAGATAGATAGATAGATAGATAGATAGATAGATAGATAGATAGATAGATAGATAGATAGATGGATAGATAGATAGATAGATAGAGAGATAGATAGATAGATAGATGGATAGATAGATAGATAGATAGATAGATAGAGAGATAGATAGAGAGAGATAGATAGATAGATAGATAGATAGATAGATAGATAGATAGATGGATGGATGGATAGATAGATAGATAGATAGCCTTCTTTGTGGTGAACATAGATGCGGCTTAAGAGTATTGATATAATACGTATATATTTATCATGGGAAGTTATGTTGCTACTACGTGCAGATACCAATTTCGCAAGCCTTAGAGTACAATAACCTGACCGACCGCAACTATCCGTTCACTTACCTGCATATGTATTATCACACATTAGCTTGTATTCTATCAGAACATTAAAGTAAGCTTGAATCTATATGTACTTGCATGGGAATATCAACACGTGCATTCTGCAACCAACAGGTTCTCTGCTGTAAAGCAGCCTTTAAGAAAAATTACTGACTGATAGTCAAAGTTGTTCCCAGGAAAGGACACGGTCAGGACACATATCTAGTCGACCTCTAGACGCAGTAATCAATCATAACTTAACACAATAAACATCTTATCGTGCCCAGACGTCTTGACACGTGCGTTTAGTGTGACTGTGAATCCTAGAAAGGGATGATCGGCGTTCTAGACAACTTATATATCATATGTTTTCGTCAATATAGATATTCCGGTTGCGAATACAGCTATGAAACTCTGTTAACATGACTTACATTCTCCAAAGTCTAAGATCGACTAGAGCGCCCCAGTCAGTAGGGACCAAGGCAGCATCTTAAAATGATTAATTACAGGAATGACTGACTCTCCCAATTATATCCTTCAACTATGAATCCCAAGGTGCTAATGTGACGAGTTAGAGATAAGTATGATCAGGGCGCCCGTTTCATGTCCAACATGCTACCTGTACCAATGAGTCAAGACAAGAAAACTGAAATGAAATGACTGGTTTATCGCTGGTTGACGTCCGGCCAACCAATCATTTAAGTATGTTATGAGAATCACGCACGGAGCAAGTGTTGTAGGCTGTGTTCTGTGGTTGTGGGGGTTGTGGGTTAATGTAAGTCACGACGATACCGGCGTTATGAAGTCTAATTTAGACACGGTAGATTAGTTTAAAGCTGTATGAACAGTATGCCGGTTAAATC
This sequence comes from Haliotis asinina, assembly GCF_037392515.1. NCBI lineage: Eukaryota > Metazoa > Mollusca > Gastropoda > Lepetellida > Haliotidae > Haliotis > Haliotis asinina. The sequence continues at coordinate 39,401,081 of NC_090284.1, read as the reverse complement.
ACAGCCTATAAAGTTGGATGTGGAAGGATGGTGAAATAAGGTCAACGACGTTCACGTTTCAAAGAAACATCGAGTGTATTGTCATAATTCATAATGAAACAATCTAAACATTAAACAGGGATGTTCTTCCACTTCTGGACTTTGGACTCTGATAGTTCGAATGCAGGATGTGTCCAGTTAAGAAACTTTTGAAAACGTTTCCGTAACCTTTCTAAAAACGTTGACAACGTTTTGAAACCCTCATTTTGTGGAGATTTTTACCTTCTAAATATGTTTTGAAAACGTGTTTTCACGGGGTTTCCAAAATGTTACAGAAACGTTTGGGTTGACCCTTCTAGCGATTGCAGAGATATCAGAAACTAAACGGGAATCGGTACTTAAAGAATACTCTCAAATATAACATTGTCACATTTGGCCACGTTCTAAATGACGCTGTGTCTTCAATGTAAATAGTACACGGAAGCATATTTGTTAGAAAATTTTCATATTCAACAGAATAGGTCATTTTCTTTGAGACACCTTTCCCCAAACTGTTATATCAAAACAAAGAATGGAATTCACCACCAAGATCGCTGCGAATGTACAGAATCGTTTGCTATCTCGGCGCATTTTCCCATTTTTCTCAGTTATTTGAAGCTATAAACAGCTGGTCGTAGTTGTATGACCACTAGAATGTCAGTGTAATGCCAATAGGGACAGAATTCAGTCGCTTCAGATAGATTTAACGAGAGATCTTCAGTTCCATAGTTGCTGTGCCGTTCAGAAGACAGGAGCGAACGTTATTTCAGGTCAACGGAATAGGATCGATGACAGAAGCCAGATTGGACGGATGATGTCTTTAACACGAGCTGAACTAAAGTATGGGAAATTGACGAGATTTGTTTCTCAAATAACACTGTGTAATTTGTGTCAGCGGTTCCTGGAAAGTAAATTATGTGTTACTGGAGTAGCGACAGATTTAAAGCCTTCGAAATGCAAGACAAATTGTTAAAGTTGTCAAGGGGCATTCTGATCAGATGCAATTCCATTTCGGCTCCTAAAACATTTTCCTTTCAAATTGACTGTTTCATTGACTTTATTTTCACCCTTGGTATTTCTCTTGCATCTCAGAGAAGCATTTTTTCAATGGATCACGTGACATATACAATTCCAGAAGAATGGTCGCTGGCAAGCATTGCTTTAGCGTCCTAGCCTTTACACACCTGGTCCTAGATTTTGGAAGCTCTCTTGCAATTTGCGCTAAGAATTATCTATAATCGTAAGTTTATGTTACTGTATGGCAGTTATGACAATCTATGGCGCTATGAGAGCTTCCAAAATGTAATCTCTGGGCCCTTAGTCTCGAAACATCGCTAGTCCTATGAATTCTTAATTTTGATCGTAGCCAGTGTGTAAGTAATGGGTTTAAGAAGTTCGTAGAGCTACGAACGTTTTGAGAATAGCTAACTTTGTGTATATGCCATGTATCACTCAGAGTATGCTATTCTTGTAAGTATGAGCATGGCCATTAACGTCACTGAGTTCATTTGAGTTTCATGAACATGATGTGACAAATGCGTTGTACATTGATCTTCAAGAATGTCTTTATCAGTTCGCCCACCTTTGGAATAACTGTCACTGTTGTTATGTAGAAACGAACCTGGTTCAGTAGTGAGTGAGTGAGTTAATATGTAACGTCACATCGGCAATATTGCAGACATATCGTGACGAGGACATACGTGACATAAACAAGAAATATAGATGCATATTATGAATATATGTCGACGAAGGACTGCAAAACCACCAGACTATCACAGTTAGTATTAAAACTAGCGTGGAAAGTTATAAAACTATAACAGAATCACTATTTGGACAGTACAATATAACAACAGGCCTTAGATCGCCAACAACAGAGGGTAGATCACCATACTAGGGACCATGGGGACTTACAGTACCTCTGTTACCTGCATGGTCCCTAGCTGGATTTACACCATCCCCTCAGCGACGGTTTGCAAGAGTAGTCACAAATTAAAGTGATACATAAAAAAGTGGAAGATTAAATCTGACTTCAGCTGTTTTGGGACTTACGTACCCTCTCCGGAGGACAATAATTTTACGGTACTTCAGCACCCTTCGAGGATACAACCACTAACAATCATAGTTCCCAATGCAACTTCCAATCATGAAATATTTATGTATTTACAAGTCCTGTAACAAATTTATTTTTTTTAAAAAAAAACCCGCAACGATTAAATGATAACTAACATTACTAAAAAGATCCTTCACAGTTCGTGATTTAAAATAGTATCCCTTGTGATAGAATATTCAATACAGACACGCAAAACATGCTTGACTCTGATTCTTTCGTCACAAGAGATACAAAACGGAGGATCTTCACCTTTATGCAAATAATTTTGAGTATACCTCGTATGGCCAATGCGACATCGTCGCATAATGACCTCCTCAAATCTGGGCTGACAACCCAAGTAAGTATAACCGATATAGGGTTTTATTTCATGTAGTTCATTGATACCAACTTGGGTGTACCACATCTTCTGCATCAGAGCACGGATGTAAGTTCTAATGCTAGCTTTATAATCAATGTAGGGAATAAGAAGTGGTGTCACAGATTTGTTGAGTGCTGCCTTGGCAGCAAAATCGGCCATTGTGTTCCCAGAAATGCCGACGTGGCTGTGTAACCAACAAAAGACGATGTCGAATTGGCCAGTAGCAAGATCATTCTATAATTCAATAATTTCTATTAAAGGTGGATGTTTGCAAGAAATATCTTTAATAGCCTGAAGGCAAGAAGGAGAGTCTGAATAGATTATATATTGGTTTTGTTTAGGGTGTCTTTGAATATATTTAAGAGCTGTCAATATCGCGTTTGCCTCTGCAGTATTGATACTGTTCTGTTCAATAGGTATGCTGAGTATATCGTGTGTGGCCAATACGACATCGTCGTTAAATAACCTCTTCAAATCCGGACTGACAACCCAAGCAAGTGTAACCAGTAAACGACTTTATTTCATGTAATGTATTTATACCTACTTGGGTGTCCCACTTCTTCTGCATCAGATCACGGATGTAAGTTCTAATGCTAGCTTTGTAATCAGAGTATGGGATAAGAAGTGGTGTCACAGATTAGTTGAGTGCTGCCTTGGCAGCAGAATCAGCCATTGTGTTCCCAGAAATGCCGACGTGGCTGTGTAACCAACAGAAGAAGATGTCGCATTGACCAGTAGCAAGGTTATTATACAATTCAATGATTTCAACTAAAAGTGGATGTTTACATGATACATTTTTAATCGCCCGAAGACAAGAAAGAGAGTCTGAATAGATTATATATTGTTTACATTTAGGGTGTTTTTATATTCAAGAGCCGATAGTATGGCGTTTGCTTCTGCAGTAAACATAGAACTGATATCTGGCAATCTAGAAGATATTGTTCTGGATCCAATGACAGTGGTACAAGCAACTGCACCACCGTCCTTAGATCCATCTGTAAATAAGGATTTGTAATTGCTATATTTATTTTTTAATGGATTATATTCGCGTTTATATTGCAGTTCATTAGTTTCTGATTTCTTAAAAATAGCTAAAGTTAAATCCACTTGGGGCCTAACCAATTGCCAAAGAGGAGACGAAAGAAGACGGGAAGTGGCTATATTATCCAGCTCAATGCCGGCAGCAGAAATAAGTGATTTTATTCCTAAACCATGAGGCTGCACAAGAGAAGATTTCTTATGGTATAAATCCTCATACAGAGGATTGGAAACAAAGTTATATGCAGAGTTTGACTCATTTGAACATAGTTTTGTTACATACTGTAAAGCTAATTTTATACGTCGCTGCTCAAGAGTTGGCTCATCAGCCTCGACATACAGGCCGTTAACAGGTTAAGTGCGAAAGGAGCCTAGACAAAGTCTTAAACCTTAATGATGGACAGAATCTCATAGTTTAAAGTTGCTTTTGCAGGCTCCACCATATACAGTTGAGCCATAATCAAGCTTCGAACGGACAAGTGATCTATAACGATGTAGAAGGGTAGCTTGATCACCTCCCCGCTTTGAATTAGACACGACTTTCATTAAATCAAGTGCCTCCAGGCATTTAGTTTTTAAGAACTTGATATGTTAAATGAAAATTATCTAACTTCAGAACTTGGCCTCGTTAACAAGTTTGATGGGAGTGTCATTTAAAAACAGTTCTGGGTCCTTATGTGGTTTATATTTACGGCGAAAATGTATGCAATTAGTTTTGGATTTAGAAAATTTGAAGCCGTTTTCAAGACACCATTTATCTATTTTGTTTAAACATAACTGCAGTTGTCTTTCAATAGTATGCATATTTTTCCCACGACAAGAAATATTAAAATCATCCACAAAGAACGATCCATCAATTGAATCATTTAAAACTTTAGATTAACTAATAAAAAAGTATTTATCTTTAAACTAAAAAGTGTGACAGACAAAATACTGCTTTGGGGAACGCCCTGATCCTGATTGTAATGATCAGACAGGGTAGAACCCACTCTTACTTGAAACTGTCTATCATTTAAAAAGTTGGCTATAAATTGCGGCAAACGACCTCGCAAACTGAAATTATGTAAATCTCTCAAAATTCCATGTTTCCAGGTTGTGTCATATGCTTTTTCAAGGTTCAAAAGGATAGACACAACGTGCTGTTTATTAATCAGCATATTTATTACAAATGATTTACAAAAATCGGTAAGCAACTGATCTCCATGTTTAAGATGAAGGACACTAGATTTAATACCTTTACCTTTAATTTTCTGGACCATTTTGCAAACCTTGGACATGGGTGTCCGAGAATTTATTTTGGATACATAATTTTGCCAAGATTGGCGTTTATTCAGTTTAAAGGTACGCCGCTCTTTAGCATTTAAAATTTTAAATTTACTTACATTATGCATCATGGGGTGGCGACGGAAATAATTTTCTGTTTTTTTCCTTGCCTTCCTAGCTTGTTTGCACTCATCGTTGTACCACGGTTTTCGAATATGTGGAACTGCAGAGGTATACACTTTGGTATACACTCATCAGCTTTGATTTCAGTTCATCCGAAAAACATTTGATAGAGTTAGGAACATCAATAAAATATTCAGGTTGAAGCTTGGCAGCACACAGCGTTTCAAATAAAGGCCAGTTAGCCTTTTTAAAATTCCATCTTGATGATGGAGACACATCAGATGGGGTTACAGATTTTAGTATAGTAGGAAAATGGTCACTTCCACAGAGGTCATTGTGGACTGATCATTCAAATTCATTTAGTAAGTTGGAGTCAATGACAAATCAAGAGCTGTATTTGTTCCTGTGCCAGGATGTAAATGAGTATTTGTACCATCATTTTATATAGACATAAATTATTATTCGAAATGAAATCCTCTTCAGGCCTCTGCAGTTCCACTGAATATTATGTGGAGGGTTTATTGGGGATCTACCCCCTGCTTTCCTTGAGGACGACAAGCTATGTGCCCTAATGCGGATGTTTTCGGACACATCCATGTCCTCTAAAGATCCGAACTTATTATAAACTTGGATTTTGTCATTCACACCTTTTTGAGGCTCTGCTACTTTGACATTTCTGGTTTTGATTTTAGTTTTAGTGAGATGTTTCCCACTATTTTGAGATTGATGTTTCGCTATGGATTGTGATGATGATGGCAATGGCTGTTCCGGAGATGACCGTGACTGAACTTGTGTTGGAAGGGATTCAGCAGTCTGAGTGGACTGATTGGGTGAGTATACTGTATCCACCAATGTCAGATCAGTTTGGCACAGTGTTGATGAAGTGGACACAGCTGTTTTGTGGCTGATAGTGGAGGGTGCTCTCGTAATTGAGGCACAAACGGTAACTGTGTCTGGTGTGGAAACAAGACGTTTCTTAGCTTCAGCAAAACTGATATTCTGTGTAAATTTAATTTTGTTAGTCTCCATTTGTTGCTTCCAGATTGGACATTGTTTAGAAAAAGCAGAATGTATCCCAGAGCAGTTAACTCATTTTTAATAGTATTATTGCAGTTTTCTCACGACAATGAGCACATGTTACCGAGTTAGTACAGGTAGTGACACCGTGCCCGTACCTTGGCATTTGAAGCATCTCAGTGGATTAGGGATGTAAGTATCAACACTGATATTACATTATCCTGCTCTTACTGATTTTGGAATACTTGGAGAAGATAAGTGGAAGAGATATGTGTTACTAGGTTTTGTTTCTGAGTTTATCCGAGTTGTAAATCTTTTAACGAAAGTGGCCCCTTTCATTTCTTTCATTTCTGATACAATATCAAGTTCAGTCATATCAGCGAAGAATTGTTCTCGGTCTCTGACAATGCTCATGTTTGCTCATGTTCAGAGTCCTGTGTGGAGTAACTGAAACCTGAACTCCAACAAACAGCTGACAACAGGTTGGTTGATTCCTGCTTCCTGCTACATTCTACAGGTAGGGAACCTGAACGTAGTCGTCTGATATTTCGTACCTCCCCTACGAGACCATGTATACCTTTTGATACCGCAAACGAGTTTAATTTGATGGGTGACTTGTCAAGAGTCTCGATCACTAGAAATCGTGGCCAGTATTCAACGGTCAGATTAGACGGTCGCAGTTCATCATCATCATTGTCGAGTTAACGTTTGTTCCTTTTAATGGGGGTTGTGTAAGCCATAGTTAGTTTAATATGGTTCATCATCTGAACTCCCCACCCACCACGGAGTATCACAAGGACAATGCTTAAAACAAGTGGGTCTCCAACTTGCAGCACCAAGGATACTCAGATGATATACTCCATTATAAATAACTGATCCAACAGATTGGCCAATGAGCCACCGCCTTCTTGGCATTATGACTCTTGGCAAAATATATAAAGTTTTAAATCAATTGAAATTCAGGATCATTTATTGAAATAAAATTTGTGTAATATCAAACACAATGCACATGGGCTTGGCATGACCAGCCGATTGGTTGAATCGGGCCCATTCAACCACCCGAATAGGTGAGATCAGGGCCGAAGTGGTGTGCAATAGGAACAATGGTGCTGCTCATATGCCCTCAACCACCAAGATCCCTTCCTCCACCGACACAGGGCCGCAACCCACGCAACCCACGCAACCCACGGCAAACCAAATACGCCCCAGGGTCCACAACGAGGGTGAACGGTTCTCAGCGTTACCCAGCACCCACCACGAGGAGGTGGCCGTCCTCGGGTGCCCTCTGGGGCATAACATGAAAAGCGGATTGTCTGGATAAGATTAACAATACCAATATATAGTTGTCGATTGCCTAATTCTAATTCTTTCATTTGCCTGATAAAGGAGTAACAATATTTCCCGAAACGCCGTGTCCATCACAGAAGGTGACATCCATAAAATCCTTGCATTTATGTGTCTCACTTCTAAACGCCATTCAAGTACTTTATACGACTTAAGACGGACACTCATTAAGCAAACAAGTACGTTGAGTGTTTGCAAGCATGAAATATATAACACATGCTATCGGAGACTAATTAGAAAATGTGAAAAATCATGAAGGGTAAAACAGGAATGATAAGGCTTGGGGAGATGACAAAGTCTCCTATATGACTGCGTATGGTTTAGATTGTGTTCCAACATATTAGAACTAATCATATGATTTAGTATGGTTCGAAACTTAGTTGTGTCACCATGGTCACCTTCGTACTGGCACCCGTGGCGAGGCACCTCCTTGTGGTGGGTGCTGGGTAACGCCATGAGCTCGCCAACACCCCCATTGTGTCGGTGGAGGAAGGAATCCTGGTGGTGGAGGGCAATAGGGGCCTGCAACCGTGTTCCTATTGCTCAATACAGCTCTTTGGCCCTTACTTCACCTAGGCGGATGGTTGAATTGACCCGGTACAACCAATCGGCTGGTCATACCAAGCCCTGTGCATGAATTGTATCTATTTCATTGCACAAATTTGAACAGGACTTGTTTTAATTTCGGTCTTGACTCTATTGTTCATCAAAAACTTTTCTGATTTTGCAATATGATGTTCTGAACGAACTTTGCCTAGAGTCTTATGCCCAGAAGGCGGTGGCTCATGGGCCAATCTGGACTAATTATTTGTAATTCTTCTGCTGGAGTATATCATCTGCGTATCCTTCGTGCTGCAAGTTGGAGACCCACTTGTTTTAGCATTGCCCTTGTGATACTCCGTGGTGGGTGGGGAGCTCGGATGATGAAATCTAAATAACTAAACATGGCTTATGAACCCCCCACTAAGAAGAACAAACGTCCTCTCGAAAATGATCCCACTGACGACCTCAGACCGTCCAAACAAATTGATTACTGGCCACGTTTCCTTGTCATTGAGACCAAAGATAACACACCTTTGAATTCGAAGTTGAACCCGTTTGCTGTGTCTAAGGGTATCCAATGCATGTCTTGACCCTATAGTTCCTTCCTCATGGCGTGACGCTATAGTTGTACCAATACCTAAACCTAGACGTGATCATACGGATCCATCCAATTATCGACGAGTTTCATTAACTAGCTGTGTTTGCAAGACCACGGAACGCATGGTAAATAATCGACTTGTTTGGTACTTGAAAACAAATAACCTTATAACAGATATCCAATGCGGTTTCCGTAAAAGCAGAAGCACTGTCGTGGATGATTTTAATACTTCTTGCCGTGGTACAAATATGCATACCTTTGCCCTGCAACTGCAACTGTGTTTAAACCAGATTAATAATTGGTGTCTTGAAGACGGCTTTAAATTTTCTAAATCGAAAACTAACTGCATATATTTATGTCGTAAATACAAACCACATAAAGATAGACATGAACTATCTATAGATGGCACGCCAATTAAAGTTGTGAAGGAAGCCAAGTTCTGGGGCTAATCTTTGATTCACACTTAACGTTTTTACCGCATATTGAATCCCTTAAAACTAAATGCCTGAAAGCACTTGGCTTGTTGAAAGTGGTTTCAAATTCTAAATGGGGAGGGGATCAAGTTACCCTTTTCCATCTATATCGATCACTCGTGCATTCTAAACTTGGCTCCATCGTTTATGGTGGAGCCTGCAAAAGCAACTTAAAACTATTAGATATTATCTACTATTAAAACTAACTGTCCATCATCAAGGTATAAAACTTTGTCTTGGGTCTTTTAGAACTTCACCTATTGACAGTGTGTATGTTGAGGCTGATGAACCATCCCTTGAGCAGCGCCGTATAAAGTAAGCTTTACAGTACATTACTAAATTATACTCTAATGAATCTAACCCTGCCTATAACTGTGTTTTCAATCCCCTTTATGAGGATTTATACACCAAAAAAATCTTCTTTTGTCCCGCCTCTAGCACATAGAATTTAACCATTTCTTTCTTCGGCCGGCATTGAGCTGGAAAACAGCCCCCTCCCGTTTTCTTTCTTCTCCTCCTTGGCAGTTGGTCAGGCCCCAAGTGGACCTAACATTGATCACATTTAAACATAAATATAGCAATTATAAATCCTTATTTGCAGATGGGTCCAAGGACGGTGGTGCAGTGTCCTGTGCCACTGTCATTGGATCCAGGACAATATCTTCTAGATTACCAGACAACAGTTTTTTTACAGCCGAAGTTAATGCCATACTAACAGCTCTTAAATTTATTCAAAGACACCCTAAACATAAACAGTATATGATCTATTCCGACTCTCTTTCTTGTCTTCAGGCTATTAAAAATATTTCTTGTAAACATCCACTTTTAATTGAAATCATTGAATTGTATAATAATCTTGCTACTGGCCAATACGGCATCGTCTTTTGTTGGTTACCCGGCCACGTAGGCATATTTCTGGTAACAGAATGGCCGATCTTGCTGCCAAGGCAGCACTCAACAAATCTGTGACACCACTTCTTATTACATACACTGATTACAAAGCTAACATTAGATCTCATATCTGTGATTTGAGGCAGAAGAAGTGTGACACCCAGGTAAGCATCAATTAATTATATGAAATAAAACCGTATATTGGTTACACCTGCTTTGGCTGTCAGTACGGATTTGAAGAGGTTATTTTACGACGATGTCGTATTGGCCATACACGATATACTCATGCGTACCTATTGAAAGGTGGGGATCCTCCGTTTTGTATCTCTTGGGATGAAAGAATCACAGTCAAGCACATCCTGTTTGACTGTGTTGAGTATTCCATCACAAGGGATCAGTATTTTAATGCACGAGCTATGAAGGATCTTTTTAATAACACAAGTTTTCATGTAATCATTGCAGTTTTGAAAGAATTAGATTTATTAACTGAATTGTAAATAGATAGATATTTTATTTTTGGGAAGTTTAACTGTGCTTATTAGTGGCTGTATCCTCAAGGGGGGTTGAAGTACTGTAAAACTATTGCCCTCCTGAGAGGGCACGTAAGTCCGCAAACATTCAAAGTAAATTCTTAATTTCCAGGTTTGTAATCGTAGAATAAGTGTCTTTTTATTGTATTGCTATATTTCCCAAATTGCTGACTGCTGAAGGGATGATGTAAATCCAACTAGGGTCCATGCACGTAGCAAAGGTCCCCTTTGTCCCTAGTATGGTGATCTACCTTCAGTTGTTAGCAATATATAGCCCATTTTTAAACTGTATTGTCCTCTATTGATAAATTGCTTTAGGTGTAGTTACTAGTTTTACATTCTTGTCTGTGATATTCTAGTTGCTTTACTGTCCTTTGTTGACAGGTTTTTGTTCCCGTCGCGGTATTGCTGAAATACTGCCAATGTGACGTTAATCACTCACTCACTCACACACTCACTCACTTGTTTATATCCGTTTTGAATTAGACCTATCACGTTCTTAACATGCACTACCCAGCTCTAATTCTTTCTTAACTCAACCACCTCGTATTCAGACACCTCTCTCCGTTCGCACATTCTCACTCTGATTCTAGCGTGTGCAGCAGTATTAGCAGACATGTCCTAGTTTGATTTCTATAAGTACCCAGCCAATACTTATATCCGTTATCAGTTTCAAGATGGAAAATCGACATCACCATGCCTCCAGAGAAAAATGAGGGTGGGCCAAGAAAGTCATCTTATTTAATGAAGGGGTGATGCATTCAAGAATTTCATCAAACATAGGTAGGTTGATTCTCAAGAAATTGCAGAAAGAAATTGACTCGTGATCCTAAAGGCGGAGATCCTATGTCAGTTGATGAAATGTTCCACAGCTGTTGGCCTCTCAGGTTAAAGCTAGTTTCTCACCCAACAAGGTCGTGTTCGTTTCCTCATTTCTTGCTCTACCAACCCATTGTACTCTTGTTCTGCTTTCAGTAATAATTGCAGGGAATAAGCATTCAGCATGGTGATAGCTGCAAATCCCAAATGGAGAACATGTTAAAAACGCATGTCTGTATACCCTACCGTGTCATATCATAATGCACACAGTGTTGACATAGTAAGACCTGTGTGAGACCTACATAAACGCAGAACGAGTAGAACTTGATGAGAATCCATTTGCGCTCTTTCGGAACCGAGTAGAAATGTACTACAAACCTCTTAAGAACAAATCATTTGGTTTTTAGAATATTTGCCCGTAATACCAAAGTAACGAAGAACATAATGCTGTCGAGTTTCGTCCGTCTGCGAACTGAGTTGACCTGGTGGAAACTGTGTACAAAGGCATTGCAACTGATGTCCAACTATATTATGTCTGCACACTTCCCCATTACGTTCTAGGTCCGGCGATTCCGTTCGTCATATGGCAATCTTGTTTAAGGTGTGTTATCACTCCGTCACATTTTAAAATATGTAGAACATTGGACAACGGGAATTGTCTTACTGAAGTCATCTGAAACTCACCAACTACATTCACACAGTTAGGTGACAATCAGGATTTTTTCTGACAGATCTTGTGGAAAGGTTCAATATAAAACCGTCCCAAATCAAATCTTCATTACACCTGACAGCGTCTTATTAACACACTTTGGAAACATAACAAAACACTTCAGTGTAATATCAGAAAATGTTAGAGAAGGTTCCATCAAATTCCAACGTCCATAGTAGCTGAGTGTGTGAGTGAGTGAGTGAAGCGTTTTGACAATTAGTGTAGGTTCGATCCCCCAAAATGTTAGTCCAAAAGCCATTTTCAAGGATTCTCACGTTTAGTGAAATCCTATATTACTATGTCCTAATTTTGTGCAGTTGATCCAGTGTACCGAATATGCCCTTCCCTTCAAGACACAACAAAGGGCATTAAAACATCGGAATTTCACAAGACTATTTTTAATTGTTTAGGAAATAAATTGAAATTTGATACAATGATATAAACCATGTATTAATTTATATGTTCTATTGTCTGCAACCAGATCTTAATACACGCATAGGCAATGTACGATTATTCTAAACCAGATTTAATCCATAAATGTACAATTTACGATCATTTAGATGCAAATCTGAATAAATAGATGTACAATCTACAATTATGTAAAACCAGATCTAAATCCACAACTGTTTAACCTACAATGAATGATGACTGGAAGATGCATCCAAACAATGAGTTGTATCTACGCGACAGCTGATTCAGTAAAAGTACATGTAGCTGAAAATGTAGCCAAGCTGTATTCTAGACACTGGCTAGTAAATATAACATCTTATCATCTGGAAAAAACAGTTCACCACGAGCAAGAATTAGCTCTAAAACGTCGCTGTGTTGCGTCCCATGTTGTGTCGATGGCGCCGGTGGGGATGTGCCATCCATTGGTGTATGTGATAGTGGTGTCTCATGTATCCCGGTGGTGGTGCCCCATGCATTGGTGGATGTTGTGGTGTACTCATGTATGCCGGTGGTGGTGTGCCATGCATTGGTGCGTGTTGTGTTGTACTCACCTATGCCTGTGGTGGTGCCCCATGCATTAGTGGATTTTGTGGTGTCCTCATGTATGACAGTGGCGGTGCACAATGCATTGGTGGATGTTGTGGTGTACTCATGTATGCCGGTGATGGAGCGCCATGCCGGTGTACCATGCATTGGTGGATGTTGTCGTGTACTCATGTATGCCTGTGGTGGTGCAACATGCATTGGTGGATGTTGTTATGTACTCATGTATGCCGTTGGTGGTGCCCCATGCATTGGTGGAAGTTTTGGTGTACTCATGTATGCCGGTAGCAGTGTGCCGTGCATTGGTGGATGTTGTGGTGTACTCAAATATGTCAGTGGCGGTGTGAAATGCATTGGTGGATGTGATGGTTATGTCTCTTGTATAAGGGTGGTGGTGCCCCATACATTGGTGGATGATGTGGTGTCGGCATGTCTGACGGTGGCGGTGCACAATGCATTGGTGGATGTTGTGGTGTACACATGTATGCCGGTGGCGATGTGCCATCCATTGAAAGATGTGGTGTACTCATGTATGTCGGCTGTCGTGTTCATGTATGCCGGTCATGGTGATCTATACATTGCTGGATGTTGCGGTGTACTCATGTATGCTGGTGGCTGTGCTCCATGCATTGGTGGATGTGATGGTGGTGGCTCATGTTTGAGGGTGGTGGTGCCCTATGCATTGCCTGATGTTGTGGTGTACTCATGTATGCCGGTTTTGGTGTGCCATGCATTGGTGGATGTGATGGTGGTGGCTAATGTTTGAGGGTGGTGGTGCCCTATGCATTGCCTGATGTTGTGGTGTACTCATGCATGCCGGTTTTGGTGTGCCATGCATTGGTGAATGTTGTGGTGTACTCCTGTATGTCGGTGACGGTGTGCCATGCATTGGTGAATGTGATGGTGGTGTCTCATATATATGTATGAGTGTGGTTGTTGCCCATGCATTGGTGAATCTTGTTGTGTACTCCGGTGGTGTTGCCACAAGCATAGGTGGATGTTGTACTGTTCTTATGTATGCCGGGACTGGTGCTCCATGCATTGGTGGATGTTGTGGTGTACTCATGTATGCCGGTGGCGGTGCGTCATGCATTGGGGGATGTGATGGTAGTGTCTATTGTATGAGTATGGTGGTGCGCCATGCATTGGTGGATGTTAGAGTGTACTCATGTATGAAGGTGGCGGCGCGCCATGCCTTGGTGGGTGTGATGGTGGTGGCTCATGTATGCCGGTGGCTGTACACGATGCATTGGTGGATGTTGTGGTGTACTCATGTATGTCGGTGGTGGTGTCCCATGCATTGGTGGATGTGATGATGGTGTCTCATGTATGCCGGTGGCTGTACACGATGCATTGGTGGATGTTGTGGTGTACTCATGTATGCCGGTGGCTGTACACGATGCATTGGTGGATGTTGTGGTGTACTCATGTATGCCGGTGGTGGTGAACCATGCAAAGGTGGATGTTGTGGTGTACTCATGTATGTCGGTGGTGGTGTCCCATGCATTGGTGGATGTGATGATGGTGTCTCATGTATATGCATGATGTTGGGGGTGGCCCATGCACTGGTGGATGTTGTGGTTTGCTCATGTATGCTAGTGGCTGTGTGCCATGCATTGGTGAATGTGATGGTGGTGTCTCATGTATAGGTATGAGGGTGGTGGTGACCATTGCATTTGTAGATGTTGTGGTGTACTCAAGTATGCCGGTGGTGGTGCGCCATGCATTGGTGGATGCTGTGGTGTACTCCTGTATGTCGGTGGCGGTATGCCATGCAGTAGTGGATGTTATGGTGTACTCCTGTATGTCGGTGGCGGTGTGCAATGCAGTAGTGGATGTTGTGGTGTACTCATGTATGTCGGTGGCGGTGTGCCATGCAGTAGTGGATGTTGTGGTTTCCTCATGCATGCCGATGGTGGTGCCCCATGCATTGGTGGATGCTGTTATTTACTTATGTGTTCCAGCGATGGTGGCCCATGCATTGGTGAATGTTGTGGTGTACTCATGTATGCCGGTGGTGATACACGACGCAATGTTGGATGTTGTGGTGTACTCATGTATCCCGGTGGTGGAGCCCTATGCATTGGTGGATGTGATGGTTGTGGCTCAGGTATGCCGGTGGTGGTGCCCTTTGCATTTCTGGATGTTGTGGTGTACTCATGTATGCCGGTGACGATGCGCCATACATTGGTGGATTTGATTGTGGTGGCTTATGTATGCCGGTGGTGGTGCCCCATGCATAGGTGGATGTTGTGGTGTATTTGCCGGTGGCGATGGAGCATGCAGTGGTGGATGTGATGGTAGTGTCTATTGTATGAGGGTGGTGGTGCCGCACTGCATTTTGTATATCTTGTGGTGTACTCATGCATGCCGGTGGCGGTCCGAAATACATTGGTGCATGTGGTGGTTGTGACTTATGTATATCTGTGGTGGTGCCCATTGCATTGTTGGATGTTTTGGTGTATTCATGTATTCCCGTGGCGGTGGAAGAACTATTGGTGGATGTTGTGGTTTACTCATGTATGCCGGTTGCGGTGCGCCATGCATTGGTGGATGTTGTGGTGTGCTCATGTATGCCAGTGGTGGTGCACCATGCATTGGTGGATGTTGTGGAGTACTCATGTATGTCGGTGGCGGTGCACCATGCATTGGTGCATGTGATTGTTGTCTCTTATGTATACCTGTGGTGTGCCCCTTGCATTGGTGGATGTTTTTGTGCATTCATGTATGCCGGTGGCGGTGGACAATCTATTAGTGGATGTTGTGGTGTACTCATGTATACCGGTGGCGGTGTGCCAAGCAATGGTGGATGTGATGGTGTGCTCACGTAAGCCAGTGGTTGTGCCTGATGCATTGGTGGATGTGATGGTGCTGTCTCTTGTAAGAGGGTTTTGGTGCCTCATGCATTGGTGGATGTTGTGGTGTATTCATGTTTGCCGATGGTGGTGTGCCATGCATTGGTGGATGTTGTTTGTACTCACGCATGCCGGTGGTGGTGGATCATGCATTGGTGGATGTGATGGTTGTGTCTGATGTATATGTATGATGGTGGTGGTGCCCCATGGATTGGTGGATGCTGTGGTGTACTCACGTAGGCCTGTGGTGGTGCCCCAGGCATTGGGTGATGTTGTGGTGTACTCATGTATGTCGGTGGCGGTGTATCATGCATTGGTTAATGTGATGGTGTGCTCACATATATGCCAGAGGCTGTGCGCCATGTATTGGTGGATGTGATGGTGTTGTCTCATGTCTGGGGGTGGTGGTGCCCCATGCATTGGTGGATGTTGTGGTGAATTCATGTATGCCGTTGGCGGTGCCCCATACATTGGTGAATGTTGTGGTGTACTCATGTATGCCGGTGATGGTGTGCCATGCATTGGTGGATGTTGTGGTGTACTCATGTATGCCGGTGGTGGTGCGCCATGCATTGCTGAATGTTGTGGTGTATTCATGTATGCCGGTTTTGGTGCAAGATGCATTGGTGGATGTTGTGGTGTACTGATGTATGCCGGTGGCGGTGTGCCATGCATTGGTGGATGTGATGGTGGCGGCTTATTTATGCTGGTGGTTTTGCCCTATGCATTGGTGGATGTTGTGGTGTACTCATGTATGCCGGTGGCGGTTCACCATGCATTGGTGGATAATATGGTGGTAGCTCATGTATGCCGGTGGTGGTGAACCATGCATTGGTGGATGTTGTGGTGTACTCATGTATGCCGGTGGCGGTACACGATGGATTGGTTTATGTTGTGGTGTACTTATGTATGCCGGTGGCGGTGCGCCGTGGATTGGTGGATGTGATGGTGGTGGCTTATGTATGCCTGTCGTGGTTCCCTATGGATTGGTGGATGTTGTGGTGTACTCATGTATGCCGGTGGTGATGTGCCATGCATTGGTGAATGTGATGGTGGTGTCTCATTTACATGTATTGTGGTGTACGATGTTGAGGTGAATTATTTTTACTTCAAAGAAAACGTAAACCAGACATAGTGAAATTAATATTTCGAATCCACGTCATTTTATCTTGCAACTGAAAATTTAAGTCTTAGAATTTTATTCAACTTAGGATAAAAGTTGTTTAACAAACGATTGTAGATTCAAATCGTTATTACTGGTTTGTATTGCAAGGAGGTAAGCGCAGCAGTTAGAACAGTGAAACAAGTGCACGCGCGGTACGTGATGAGCGTTAACTTAGACCAACCCAACTTCTCGACGTTTTATTTAATGTGCACCCCAAAACCCTGTAATACAAACAAAGAAAGTGATTTGAAATTATGATCGTTTGTTTAACAACTTTCATCTTAAGTTGAATAAAATTCTGAGAAATTGTTCAATTGGCAAGGTATAAAATTATAAGAAATTTGCCATTGTCATTTCATTTTTATTCGATTTACGTTTTTGTTTAAAGAGACATTCATCGGTACGCTTTCACGGCAAACGGACTGTAATCGCAGAATAACACGAGTGAGAATAACACATCACAATTTACAACATTCCCACCCACGGACGACAGTTTGTTTTAATTCATTTACATTGAATGTTCCATACACCTATGTCACTTATGGTTTAACTTGTAATTTTAAATTTACAAGGGGTTATACCTGTATTTTATTAGCCGTTGATTACGTTTTAGCTATATTGTCTTACATAAATAAATCTGTAATTAATGAAAGAAAATTTTGCTTCGGTTTGTTTCAATAATGAATATTACCAGGTCTTACTTGGCTCACGCTAAATAAGAAAACATGCCTCTGTGCAAACACTTGTGATTGATTGAGGTGCTTTCAATAGCTCTAATCCTTTGTTTCGGGTTCGGCGACTGGGATTAGGTTGCGTAAGCGAGCGACCCGAAGCGAGCGACTGAAGCCCGCTTGGAGTTTGAGCACCCACCTATAATGACGTGAAATATTCGTCGTGGGTACAGAAAGTCTTGAAATCCTGTAGAGGTAGGACGACTTCAAGGATTCTTCGGAAGGGCGACAGAGGACCAGACAGGTAGGTGTTTCCATATCTATTTGGAAGAAAATATGCATCTTTATGGATACTTGTTTAATATACAGTGCACACTCATTCTCTCATAGTACACAGCCATTTAAGTATAGATGGGAAAGGTTGATACTGGTTTCTGCATGTAAACGGAGTGGTAGTGTAGTCTAGTTGTTCAAGTGTTGGCACGTCATGTTCAGTACCATTGTTCGAGTCCTCACTTAAATACTATGCCCCACGCTTACTTATGAGGCCCGTCGTTGGAAAAGTACCCAAAGCGGCAGAAAACCACACTTTCTCGCTGTTGGTAATCCAGTCTACTTCCGAGAGAAATCTGATTACTGATGCTTATGCATGACTCATTTCTTTCAGACGCAGGAACCCTGGCACACTCTGGATTTGGTGTTGTGTCACTCTAAACCCTTCCACCTGGACTTTAGTACACTGATTTTCCGAGGGTCCGATGGGATGAGCTTTTGTCTCATGGTGGCTCCATTGTGCGTCTGCTCTCCGCGTAGCCCCCTGCCGAGCGTACATGGAGTAGGTTCGGTGCTAGGGCCTGACTGTACAGTCAGGATGGTTGTTACAGCAACCCAGCTAGTTTAGGGTTGGCACACTCTGTGGCCCCAGTCTTTTCAGCACCCCCAGTAGACCCAATGCTGACTGCACTTGACTGGTAGATTAGGGGTTAGTGTAGATAGGGCCCCCTTCGTGCATGCCCTGTACGATGCTATCTATAGATAGTATAACTTAGTGTTAACCCACCATTCCGTCCTTCAATAGGTAGTTCGAGACAAAGCAAGTCCCGGATGGTCACTTTGAAAGTCAGTGTACTGGCCACCTGCTGGTAAAGTATTCACTATTTCAGTTTAAAACTTAGATGAAATTTTGTTTTTCACGTCCCGATATATTTGCTTTGTACTTAAATGTAGGGGGATCGTCGAATAACCGAATGGTTAAAGCGTTCGCTCATGACGCTCCAAACAACCCTATTTCGATTTCCCATATCTGAATGATGTGTGAAGCATCTATTTGGTTTTCTCACCGTGATATAGCTAGTATATTGCTGAAAGCGGTGTAAAAGGACACTCATGCAGTCATAATCTGTGTGAGAAGCATAAATTATGTAAAGTGTTCTTTGCCTTTTTAAGTAGAACCGTTGCTTACGCATGCAAATGTTCCTTTCAAACAATCTTTTGAATAAACCATAACATGCCATGCATCCTTGTGTATCATGACGTCTAGTGCAAAATTACAACTTGAGTTTCATGTTTGAGATTTTACGTGTAGGCATATACGTTGCATTTATGCACACAGTAAGTGCCAGCGATGTAAACTATATTCTCTGTACTGTTATGAGCAGGGATGCCATCTTCCTGGGGGCGGAAACGGACCCTGAAGTCCCCCAGAGGCAGGACGACTGCCAAGAAGATATTCCGTGGACAGAAGTGGATCCAGGTCTCTTCCGGCGGCAGGACAACGACCACAAAGCCGCCAGACTACCAGGAAGGCAAGACCTCCAAACTATCTTTTGAAAACAACATACAATACATTCTTGTTGACAATGACGTCATGAGCAAGTTACAACTTGTGTTTCAGGTTGCAGCGTTTTCCTGACCAAAACGCATATGCTTTTAATATTTATTATCTATGTAGTAAGTATCGGTGATGTGAAATATTAACCTATTCGTTATCGTTACTATTAGGAACGTGGATGCCATCGTCCTGGGGGCGGAAATGGACCCTGAAGTCCCCCAGAGGCAGGACGACTGCCAAGAAGATATTCCATGGATAGACGTGGACCATGGATTCTTCGGAAGGGTGACAGAGGACCAGACAGGCAGGTGTTTTCAACTCATTTTGGAAGAAAATATTTGTTTCATATATAGTGCACACTAATTCTCTCCTAGTATACAGCCATTTAGGAGTGAGTGAGTTTAGATTTACGCCGCACTCAGCAATATTCAGCTATAAGGTGACGGTCTGTAAATAATCGAGTCTGGACACGACAATCCAGTGATCAACGACACGAGCATCGATCTGCGCAAATGGGAACCGATGACATGTTTCAACCAAGAAGTCAGCGAGTCTGACCACCCGATCCCGTTAGTCGCCTCTTACGACAAGCATAGTCACAGCCATTTGGGTATAGATGGGAAAGGTTGATACTGGTTTCTGCATGTAAACGGAGTGGTAGTGTAGCCTAGTTGTTCAAGTGTTGGCACGTCATGTTCAGTACCATTGTTCGAGTCCTCACTTGAATACTATGCCCCACGCCTACTTATGAGGCCCGTCGTTGGAAAAGTACCCAAAGTGGCAGAAAACCACACTTACTCGCTGTTGGAAATCCAATCAACATCCGAGAGAAATGTGATTACTGATGCTTATGCATGACTCATTTCTTTCAGACGCAGGAACCCTGGCACACTCTGGATTTGGTGTTGTGTCACTCTAAACCCTTCCACCTGGACTTTAGTACACTGGCTTTCCGAGGGTCCGATGGGATGAGCTTTTGTCTCATGGTGGCTCCATTGTGCGTCTGCTCTCCGCGTAGCCCCCTGCCGAGCGTACATGGAGTAGGTTCGGTGCTAGGGCCTGACTGTACAGTCAGGATGGTTGTTACAGCAACCCAGCTAGTTTAGGGTTGGCACACTCTGTGGCCCCAGTCTTTTCAGCACCCCCAGTAGACCCAATGCTGACTGCACTTGACTGGTAGATTAGGGGTTAGTGTAGATAGGGCCCCCTTCGTGCATGCCCTGTACGATGCTATCTATAGATAGTATAACTTAGTGTTAACCCACCATTCCGTCCTTCAATAGGTAGTTCGAGACAAAGCAAGTCCCGGATGGTCACTTTGAAAGTCAGTGTACTGGCCACCTGCTGGTAAAGCATTCACTATTTCAGTTTAAAACTTAGATGAAATTTTGTTTTCACGTCCCGATATATTTGCTTTGTATTTAAATGTAAGGGGATCGTCGAATAACCGAATGGTTAAAGCGTTCGCTCATGACGCTCCAAACAACCCTATTTCGATTTCCCATATCTGAATGATGTGTGAAGCATCTATTTGGTTTTCTCACCGTGATATAGCTAGTATATTGCTGAAAGCGGTGTAAAAGGACACTCATGCAGTCATAATCTGTGTGAGAAGCATAAATTATGTAAAGTGTTCTTTGCCTTTTAAAGTAGAACCGTTGCTTACGCATGCAAATGTTCCTTTCAAACAATCTTTTGAATAAACCATAACATGCCATGCATCCTTGTGTATCATGACGTCTAGTGCAAAATTACAACTTGAGTTTCATGTTTGAGATTTTACGTGTAGGCAT
Organism: Haliotis asinina; assembly: GCF_037392515.1. NCBI lineage: Eukaryota > Metazoa > Mollusca > Gastropoda > Lepetellida > Haliotidae > Haliotis > Haliotis asinina. The sequence goes on along the minus strand of NC_090284.1, from coordinate 39,379,939 downwards.
ATACGTTGCATTTATGCACGCAGTAAGTGCCAGCGATGTAAACTATATTCTCTGTACTGTTATGAGCAGGGATGCCATCGTCCTGGGGGCGGAAACGGACCCTGAAGTCCCCCAGAGGCAGGACGACTGCCAAGAAGATATTCCGTGGACAGAAGTGGATCCAGGTCTCTTCTGGCGGCAGGACAACGACCACAGAGCCGCCAGACTACCAGAAAGGCACGTTCTCAAAACTATCTTTTGAAAACAACATACAATACATTCTTGTTGACAATGACGTCATGAGCAAGTTACAACTTGTGTTTCAGGTTAAAGTGCTTTCCTGACCAAAACGCATATGCTTTTAATATTTATTATCTATGTAGTAAGTATCAGTGATATGAAACATTAACCTATTCGTTATCGTTACTATTAGGAACGTGGATGCCATCGTCCTGGGGGCGGAAATGGACCCTGAAGTCCCCCAGAGGCAGGACGACTGCCAAGAAGATATTCTATGGATAGACGTGGACCATGGATTCTTCGGAAGGGTGACAGAGGACCAGACAGGCAGGTGTTTCCAACTCATTTTGGAAGAAAATATTTGTTTCATATATAGTGCACACTAATTCTCTCCTAGTATACATCCATTTAGGAGTGAGTGAGTTTAGATTTACGCCGCACTCAGCAATATTCAGCTATAAGGTGACGGTCTGTAAATAATCGAGTCTGGACAAGACAATCCAGTGATCAACGACACGAGCATCGATCTGCGCAAATGGGAACCGATGACATGTTTCAACCAAGAAGTCAGCGAGTCTGACCACCCGATCCCGTTAGTCGCCTCTTACGACAAGCATAGTCACAGCCATTTAGGTATAGATGGGAAAGGTTGATACTGGTTTCTGCATGTAAACGGAGTGGTAGTGTAGCCTAGTTGTTCAAGTCATGTTGTTGGCACGTCATGTTCAGTACCATTGTTCGAGTCCTCACTTAAATACTATGCCCCACGCTTACTTATGAGGCCCGTCGTTGGAAAAGTACCCAAAGCGGCAGAAAACCACACTTTCTCGCTGTTGGTAATCCAGTCTACTTCCGAGAGAAATCTGATTACTGATGCTTATGCATGACTCATTTCTTTCAGACGCAGGAACCCTGGCACACTCTGGATTTGGTGTTGTGTCACTCTAAACCCTTCCACCTGGACTTTAGTACACTGATTTTCCGAGGGTCCGATGGGATGAGCTTTTGTCTCATGGTGGCTCCATTGTGCGTCTGCTCTCCGCGTAGCCCCCTGCCGAGCGTACATGGAGTAGGTTCGGTGCTAGGGCCTGACTGTACAGTCAGGATGGTTGTTACAGCAACCCAGCTAGTTTAGGGTTGGCACACTCTGTGGCCCCAGTCTTTTCAGCACCCCCAGTAGACCCAATGCTGACTGCACTTGACTGGTAGATTAGGGGTTAGTGTAGATAGGGCCCCCTTCGTGCATGCCCTGTACGATGCTATCTATAGATAGTATAACTTAGTGTTAACCCACCATTCCGTCCTTCAATAGGTAGTTCGAGACAAAGCAAGTCCCGGATGGTCACTTTGAAAGTCAGTGTACTGGCCACCTGCTGGTAAAGCATTCACTATTTCAGTTTAAAACTTAGATGAAATTGTGTTTTTCACGTCCCGATATATTTGCTTTGTATTTAAATGTAAGGGGATCGTCGAATAACCGAATGGTTAAAGCGTTCGCTCATGACGCTCCAAAGAAACCTATTTCGATTTTCCATATCTGAATGATGTGTGGAGCCGATGTTTGTTGTTTCGCCCCGTGATATAGCTGGTATGCTGGTAAAAGCAGTGTGAAATTGACACTCATGCAGTCTTAATATGTACTTGAAGTATAAATTATGATACAGAATACTGTTTACATTTATTAGCAGAAGCCACTGTGTTTTTCGAAACGATGTTTTAAAGAAAACATAAAGTGCCTCCTCGTTGTACTCTGACGTCTACTGCCAAGTCACAACTTGATTTTCATGTTTGAGATATGTTCTCGTGGAATCATATATTTTGCATTTATGCACACAGTACAAATGATGTAAAATATGTTTACCTTTATTATCAGGAGCGTGGATGCCATCGTCCTGGGGGCGGAAATGGACTCTGAAGTCCCCCAGAGGCAGGACGACTGCCAAGAAGACATTTCATGGACAGATGGACAGAAGTGGATCAAGGATTCTTCTGGAGCAGCATGTGGATGTTTTACTGTTCGGACATTTTGTGACAATGTACTCTGCGTGTCTACTACTGTAAACCCTCCAGTAGAATAGGTAGCGTTGCATACGTTGAGGGAACACGGTTCCAGAGTGTTTTTTCTCAAAAATGTTTTTTATCTCTGGTTTTACGTGTCGGGCTTCAGTTACCTTTGACCTTGTTCAAATCTCAAATTTGATCAAGATCAATTTAGACACACATTCTGCGACAACAATGTTGGTGTTTATGTTCGAGGATTTGGTACTGTTCCATGTTGGGAATGATGACATTAATAAAACATAATCCGCACAGCTGGTCCAATCGTACTTGTTTGTTTTGCTGTTTTGTTTGTGAAACTTGTGAACTGGAGAAGAATTGTTTTTGTCCATGGAAATCGGATGTGCACGACTTTATCGCCTTGTAGGAGTGCTTGTTTCTAGCCATACACTGCCATACACTGCTAAACACCGCCAACACAGAAACACATCACGAAACAAGTCCAACATTCAAACAATACATCAATACACGGGGGTATTCTGATGTCTACAAACCAGAACTTCCAATACAAAAGCCTATCAACATTACTAGATCACATCGCACACACCTTTAGTTCAATGTATGTACTAAACAATCCAGTGGTGTCTGTAGATGGGACAAGATATTAAGTGAAAAGCTCCCACCAACATCCAACAGTCTAGAATATTACATTGCGCAAGTAAACAACCAAGTGCATGTTTGCCAATCATATTCCTTAACCAGCTGACCGTGGTTGGAGCATTTGTGATGGTCAGCGTATCCCTATTCTGGTGTTCTGATGTCGAGAGATGCTGCTCCCCATGGTTTGGTTGAACTGACACAGAGTAAATGCGAGAGAGAGAGAGAGAGATCTATATCAAAGCAGATAAACTGAACAAATTGTAAGCTTCTGAATGTATCAAAAGTGATTAACAGTTATCTGACAGACCATTTGAATAGCTACTACGAGAGCTTAGAGGCAGTTATCGATCGTGAAGCATAGTTTTCTAATACGTTGGATACTGCTATTTCATCAAATAGTTTAGGAATGTATAGCCTTTATTAACCATAACATTAAAGTTTGTTTTTTCTAAACTGTGTTAAACATGTGACACCAAATGAATTGTTTGTTAGTTCTCTGCTCTGTATAGGCACTAAAACTACAATGGCTGTCATCTTGGCAGCCATTTTTGAATTCTGGATAATATCAAGGTATTCCATGTAACATGTTGTCACTCTAGAAGTAAACAGGAAACAAAATCTTGTCTCAAAGAGTAAGCTGTAAAACATTATATTATCACGACATGACCATACAAAATCACCTGTTTTATGCCCGAGTCACCACTCTAGAAGATACAAGTGTCAAAAAACATAAAAAGTATCAACATTGGCCCGTAAATGGACACATTCGGTGTTAATTTTTATGTAAATGTAACTGCCGAGAAGACAATTCAAAATGGCGGTCATTTTCATTATTTTCAAAAGCAAATATATGTCAAAAACACATACACCTTTTAGCAATACACAAAAGTCACAATGACAGTGATCAGATTGATATTAATAAAACTATCCATGATTAACTTTGAGATGTTGTCGGGCAGCAAAATGCTCACAGACCTCCACTACATAAAATGGCCTGTGAAAACCTGAGTATTAAAGGCCTTTTCATGAGCCAAAGACATCATACTAACTGAAGATAGTGTCAAACAAACTCAGTACTGGGGAGGCTACGACATCAGATTTTTCAGCTGCCTCCTCCTGTACTACTTCAATACCCTTGGATACAGCAAAGAGGTTCACCTTTTACGGTGTCTTGTCAGGAGTCCCGATCACAAGGAAAAGCGGCCAATACTCAATCGATGCAGAAGGTCTGTGATCGGTATCAATAGGGTCAATTTCAAGTGGCCATTTTGCGCTTTTGGGCGGAATTTCATAGGTGTAAGCCATGGTTAGTGTAATATGGTTCATCATCCGAGCCACACACCCACCACGGAATATCACAAGGACAATGCTAAAAGCAAGTGGGTCTCCAACTTACAGCACCAAGGATACCTGGATGATCTACTCCAGCAGAAGAATTAATATTAATATTTCTACCACATTCGCCCGTGAGCTACGAGATCGAAAATATCGGGGTTCATATTTTTCATTCGATGACCCAGGGGAAAATATCACTTTGTCATGGTGAGGTGATGTCGTGAGCAATACAAGGACGCCACGTCACCAAGGGATGGGGCACCACCAAAGGCATACATGAGACACCACAATCACATCCACCAATGGATGGCACACCGCCACCGGAATAGGGCACCACCACCGGCATACATGAGTACACCACATCGTCCACCAATGCATGTTGCACTAACAACTTCACATGAGTACACCACAACATCCACCAATGCTTTGTTCACCACCACCGGCAGACATGAGCCACAACCATCACATCCACAAATGCATGGCCCACCGCCACTGACATACATGAGTACACCAAAACATCCACAAATGCATGGCGCACCGCCACCGGCATACATTTGTACACCACAACATCCACAGATGCATGGGTCACAACCACTGGCATACATGAGTACACCACAACATCCACCAATGCATGGGGCATCACTACAGGCATACGTGAGTACACCACAACATCCACCAATACATGGGGCATCACCACCGGCATACATGAGTACACCACAACATCCACCAATGCATGGGGCATCACCACCGGCATACATGAGTACACCACAACATCCACCAATCCATGGGGCATCACCACCGGCATACATGAGTACACCACAACATCCACCAATACATGGGGCATCACCACCGGCATACATGAGTACACCACAACATCCACCAATGCCTGGTTCACCACCACCGACCTACATGAGCCACCACCATCGCAACCACCAATGCATGGCACACCGCCACCGACATACATGAGTACACCACAAGATTCACCAATATATGGGGCACCACCAACCACATACAATAGACATTACCATCACATCCACCAATGCATGGCGCACCGACACCGGCATACATGAGTACACCACATTATCCATCAATGCATGGGGCACCGCCACCGGCATACATGAGTACACCACAACATCCACCAATGCATGGGGTACCACCACCCTTATACACTGAACCAAAAAAGAAACGCATAACTGAAATCTCATTTTTAAAGTAGATTTTTTCGGAAAGTATGGAATGGAATGACAATTAATGTAAATATTAAGTGTTTTTATAGTCAGTACAACCAAAACAGACAAACAAACACAACCTCTGGTGATTATTCGCCACACCACAGCACCTTGAAAACGCTTTGTATAATCTGCACGTGGGAAAATCTGAAAGCATTATGCACGTGCAAATGCAGGATCTCAATCTTGATTATGATGGCTATAAAAGGGGACAGGTCCTGTTGCGATTCATTCTTCGAATTTCTTTCTATGCGACGCGAAAAATGCCTAGGTTAAATGAAGAAAACAGAAATAGAGCCATTGGACGTCTGGAAGCTGGGGAAAGTCAGTCATCAGTTGCCAGACGTCTGAATGTGAGGCAGAGCACGATTTCCCGTCTCTGGCAACGATACACGCAACACAACTCGACCAGAGACCGTCCAAGGAGTGGGAGACCGCTACATAATCGGGCCGTCACTGCTACGTATACCGCTGATCACGTTCCTGGGCTGCGTAGAGTCTCACCACAAACCATCAGGAATCGCCTAAGAGAGCATGGAATTCGACCTATGCGACCTCATGCAGGACCTGTTCTGCATCCCCATCACCGTCGTGCACGTCTTCAGTGGTGCAGGAACGTTCGGGCATGGAACCTCTTGAATTGGAGGATGATCTGGTTCAGCGATGAGTCACGTTTTCTGCTGTACAGACATGATGGAAGGATGCGTGTTTACAGACGTCGAAATGAGAGATATGCTCGGCAGTGCGTTCGTGAGGTCAACAGACACGGTGGTGGAGGTGTAATGATGTGGGGTGGCATATCTATGAACGGCAGGACACAGTTGGTGCATGTGCAAGGGAATCTCAATGCTGTACGCTACCGGGATGAAATTCTGAACCGTCATGTTGTTCCTACAATTGACGCTAGAAGGGAAATTTTCCAGCACGACAATGCAAGACCGCACACAGCACGCATTACCACGGATTTCCTTGCCAACAACAACATTACAGTTCTTCCATGGCCCTCAAAATCGCCGGATTTGAACCCAATTGAACATTTATGGGACCAATTGGGTAAACGGTTACGACGTCGACAGCCGCAGCCACAGACACGTCTACAGTTGGTGAATGCGTTGCGAGATGAGTGGAGAAGAATCCCACAAAGGCGGATACGACGTCTTATACAGTCAATGCCCAGGCGATGCAGAGCAGTGATTGATGCCCGTGGTGGTCACACCAGATACTGACTTTCTCACTATGCCATGGAAAATAGAGACGCTTAACACCACTGTTAATGATTGTATATGTCTTGACACACATTTGTTAATACCCGTGTGAATTATCATTGCTCAAGTTCCATTACTTTTTGTGCAATTTAAGTTAATAAATCATCTCTCATAACATTGGATTTTCACCTATGCGTTTCTTTTTTGGGCCAGTGTACATATACATGAGACACCACCATCACATCCACCAATGCATGGCCCACCGCCACCGGCATACATGAGTACACCACAACATCAACCAATGCATGGGACACCACCAAAGGAATACATGAGTACACCACAACATCCACCAATGCATGGGGCACTACCACCGGCATACATGAGCCACCACCATCACATCCACCAATGCCTCCAACATCACCAGATGCATGAGGCACCACCACCGGTATACATGAGTGCATCACAAGATCCACCAGTGCATGGGGCACAACCACCGGCATACATGAGCCAACACAATCACATCCACCAATGCATGGAACACCGTCACCGGCATACATGAACACACCACAACATCCACCGATGCATGGGGCACCACGAACCTCATACATGAGACACCACCATCACCACCGGCATACATGAGTACACCACAACATCAACCAATGCATGGGACACCACCAAAGGAATACATGAGTACACCACAACATCCACCAATGCATGGGGCACTACCACCGGCATACATGAGCCACCACCATCACATCCACCAATGCATGGCACACCGCCACCTTCATACATGAGTACACCACAACATCCACCAATGCATGGCGCACTACCAACGGGCTACTGAGCCACCACCATCACATCCACCAATGCCTCCAACATCGCCAGATGCATGAGGCACCACCACCGGTATACATGAGTGCATCACAAGATCCACCAGTGCATGGGGCACAACCACCGGCATACATGAGCCAACACAATCACATCCACCAATGCATGGCACACCGTCACCGGCATACATGAACACACCACAACATCCACCCGGGCATGGGGCACCACGAACCTCATACATGAGACACTACCATCACATCCACCAAAGCATGGCGCACCGCCACCGGCATACATGAGTACACAACAACATCCACCACTGCATCGTGTACAACCACCGGCATACATGAGCCACCACCATCACATTCACCAGTGAATTGCACACCGAGACCGGCATACATGAGTACACAACAACATCTAGAAATGCAACGGTCACCACCATCCTCATTCATATAGATTATACACCACCACCACATCCACCAATGCATGTCACACCGCCACCGGCATGGGGCACCGCCACTGGCATATATGAGCACACCACATCATCCACAAATACATGGTGCACCACGACCACAGGCATATGTGAGTACACCACAACACCCAGCAATGCATGGCGTACCACCACCTACATACATGAGCACACTGCAACATCCACCAATGCATGGAACACCACCACACTCATACATGAGACACCAAGAACACATCCACCAATGCATGGCGTACCACCACCGTCATACATGAGCACACCACAACATCCACCAATGCATGGCGCACCAGTTTTGGTATCCATGAGCCACCACCACTACATCCACTAATGCATCATGTACTGTCACCGGCATACATGAGCAGACCACAGCATAAACCAATGCATGGTGTACCGCCATCGGCATGCAAGAGTACACCACAACATATAGAAAATGCATGGGACACCACCACCCTCTTACAATAGACACTACCATCACTTCCACCACTGCATGGCACACCGTCAGCGGCATACATGAGTACACCACAACATCCACAAATGTATTGCACACCACTTTCGGCATACATGAGCCACCACCATCACATCCACAAATGCATGGGACACAGCCAACGGTATACATCAGTACACCACAACATCCACCTATGTATTGCGCACCACGACCACCGGCATACATGAATACACCACATCATCCACCAAAGCATGGGGCACCAGTACCTTCATACATAAGTACACTGCAACATCCACCTATGCATGGGGCAACACCACCGGCATACAAGAGGACACCACAACATGCACAAAAGCATGTTGCAAAACCACCGGCATACATGAGCTAAAACCATCACATCTACCAATGTGTGGTCCACGGCCAATGTATCATGTACTGCCACCAGCATACATGAGGACACTGCAACATCCACCTATATGCATGGTTCACCGCCACCGGCATACATGATTACACTGCAACATCCACTAATGCATAGGGTACCACGACCGGCACACATGAACCACCACCATCACATCCATTAATGCATCATGTACTGTCACCGGCATACATGAGCACACCACAACATAAACCAATGCATGGTGTACCGCCATCGGCATACATGACCATACCACAACATGCACCAATGAATGGGGCACCACCACCGGCATAGAAGAGTACACCACAACATCCACCATTGCATCGTGTACAACCACCGGCATACATGAGTACACCAAAACATCCACCAATGAATCTTACACTGGCACCAGCATACATGAGTACACCACAACGTCCACCAATGCATGGGTCTCCACCACCCTTATACAACAGACACTACCATCACATCCACCAATGCATGGTGCACCACAACATTCATACATGAGTACACCACAACATTCACCAATGTATGGGCCACAACCACACTCATACATATATAAGAGACACCACCATCACATCCACCAATACATGGGACACTGTCACCGACATACACTGTCACCGACTGAACCACAACATGCACCAATGCATGGGGCAGCACGACCGGCATACCTGAGTACACCACAACATGCACCAAAGCATCGTGTACTGCCACTGGCATACATGAGTACACCACAACATCCACCAATGCATCGTGTACCACCACGGGAATACATGAGTACATCACAACATCCACCAATGCATGGTTCACCACCACATTTATACTTAAGCCACCACCATCACATGGACCAATGCATGGAGCGTCGCCGCTGGTATACATGAGTACATAACAGCATCCACCAATGCATGGTGCACCACCACCGGCATACATGAATACACCACAACATCTGCCAATGTATGCCACACCACTATCAGCATACGTGAGTACATGACAACATCCACCAATGCATGGTGCACCACCACCGGTATACGTGAGTACACCACAACATCCACCAATGCATGGTGCACCACCACTGGTATACGTGAGTACACCACAACATCCACCAATACATGGCGTAGCACCACTGGCATAGATGAACACACCACAACATCCACCAATACACTAATGTATGGCACACCGCTACCGACGTACATGAATAGATCACAACATCCAGCAATGCATGGTTCACCACCACTGGCATACATGAGCCACCACCATCACCATATGTTGTTGTGTACTCATGCATGCCGCTGGCGGTGTGCCATGCAATGGTGGATGTGATGGTTGTGGCTTATTTATACCTGTGGTGGTGCCCCATGCATTGGTTGATGTTCTGGTGTATTCATGTATGTCGGTGGCGCTTTGCCATCCAATGATGGGTGTGATCGTGGTGTGTCATCTATATGTATGATGATAGTGGTGGCAAATGCATTGGTGAATGTTGTGGTGTACTCATGTATGAAGGTGGTGGTGCGCCATGCATTGGTTAATGTTGTTGTGTACTCATGTATGCCGGTGGTCGTGGTGCGACATGCATTGGTGGATATTGTTATGTACTTATGTATGCCAGCGGTGATGCTCCATGCATTGGTGGAAGTGAAGGTGTTGGCTTACGTATGAATGTGGTGGTGCCCCATTGGTGGATGTGATGGTGGTGACTATTGTTTGAGGGTGGTGGTGCCCCATGCATTTTGTATATGTTGTGGTGTACTCATGTATGCCGGTGGCGGTGCACCATGCGTTGGTGTATGTGACGGTTGTGGCTTATGTATACCTATGGTGGTGCCCCATGCATTGGTGGATGTTGTGGTGTGTTCATGCGTGCCGATGGCGGTGGACGATCTATTAGTGGATGTTGTGGTGTAGTCATGTACATCGGTGGCAGTGAGCCATGCATTCTTGATAGTGGTGCATTCTTGGATGTCATGGTGTGCTCACGTAAGCCAGTGGCTGTGCGTGATGCATTGGTGGATGTGATGGTGGTGTCTCTTGTATGAGGGTGATGGTCGACGATCCATTGGTTGATGTTGTGGTGTATTCATGTATGCCGGTGGTGGTGTACCATGCATTGGTGGATCTTGTGTTGTACTGACGTATGCCGGTGGTGGTGAAGCACGCAATGGTGGATGTTGTGGTGTACTCATATATGAAGGTGGTTGTGGTGCGCCATACATTTGTGGATGTTGTTATGTACTTATATATGCCAGCATGAATGTGGTGGTGCCATATGCATTCGTGTATGTTGCGGTGTACTCATGTATGGCAGTGGTGGTACACGATGCAATGGTGAATGTTGTGGTGTACTCATGTATGCCAATGGTGGTGAAGCGCGCAATGGTGGATGTTGTGGTGTACTCATATATGAAGGTGGTTGTGGTGCGCCATACATTTGTGAATGTTGTGGTGTGCTCATGTATGCCAGTGGCGGTGCACCATGTATTGGTGGATGTGATGGTAGTGTCTCATGTATGTATGAGGGTGGTGGTGAGGATTGCATTGGTGAATGTTGTTCTGTACACATGGATACCGGTGGTTATGCGGTGCCCCATGCATTCGTGAATGTGATGGTGGTGGCCCATGTTTACCGTTGGTTGTGACCATTGTATTGGTGGATGTGATGGTGTACTCATGTATCCTGGTGGTGGTGCACCATGCATTGGTGGATGTGATTTTGGTGGCTCATGTATGCTGGTGGTGGTGCGCCATGCAGCAGTGGATGTTGTAGTGTACTCATGTATATGGGTGGCGGTGTGCCATGCATTGGTGGATGTGATGGTGGTGTCTCATGTATATGTGTGAGGTTGGTGGTGGCCCGTGCATTTGTGGATGTTGTGGTGTGCTCATCTACGGCAGTGGCGGTGCCCCATGCGTTGGTGGATGTGATGGTGGTGTCTCATGTATATGTATGAGGGTGGTGGTGACCATTGCACTGGTGGATGTTGTGGTGTACTCATGTATGCCGGTGGTGGTGCCCCACGGAATGGTGGATGTGAAGGTTGTGGCTTATGTATACCTGTGGTGGTGTAACATGCTTTAATGGATGTTGGGGTGTATTCATGTATGCCGGTGGTTCTGTGCCATGCATTGGTGGATGTGATGGTGGTGTCTCATGTATGAGGTTGGTGGTGCCCCATGCATTGGTGGATGTTGTGGTGTGCTCATGTAAGCCGGTGGCGGCGGACGATTGTTGTTGTGTACTGATGTATGCCAGTGGTGGTGTGCCATGGATTGATGGATGTTGTGGTGTACTCCTGTTTATCGGTGACGGAGCTCCATGCATTGGTGGATGTCATTGTGTGCTGACGTAAATGCCAGTGACTGTGCGCGATGCATTGGTGGATGTTGTGGTGTTTTCATGTATGCCGGTGGTGCTGTGAGATGCATTGGTGGATGTTGTGGTGTACTCCTGTATATCGGTGGCTGTGCACCATGCAGTAGTGTATATGATGGTGGTGGCTCATGTATGAAGGTGCTGGTGCCCCATGCATTGGTGAATGTTGTGGTGTACTCATGTATGCAGTTGGCGGTGTCCCATCCACTAGTGAATGTTGTTGTGTACTCATGTATGCCAGTGGCGGTGTGCCATGCTTATGTATGCCAGTCTTTGTTCCTTATGCATTGGTGGATGTTTTTTTGTACTCATGTATGCAGTTGGTGGTGTGAGATGTAGTGGTGGATGTGATGGTGGTGGTTCATATATGAACGTGGTCGTGTCTAATGGATTGGTTTATGTTGTGGTGTGCTCATGTATGCCGGTGGTGGTGCGCCATACATTTCTGGATATTACGGTGTAGTCATGCATTCGGGTGGTAGTACACAACAAATTGGTGAATGTTGTTGTGTATTCTTGTATGCAGGTGGCAAGATGGTGGTCGCTCAGATGTGATGGTGGTGGCAACTGTATGAAGGTGGTGGTGAACCATGCATTGGTAGATGTTGTGGTGTACTCACGTATGCACTGGTGGTGCCCCATCCATTGGTGGATGTTGTGGTGTACCCATATATGACGGTGGTTGTGGTGCACCATACATTTGTTCATGTTTTGGGGTGCTCATGTATGCCAGTGTCGGTGCGTCATGCATTGGTTGATGTGATGGTGGTGTCTCATGTATATGTGTGAGGGTGTTGGTGACCGTTGCATTGTTGGATGTGGTGGTGTACTCATGTATCCCTGTGGTAGTGCACCGTGCATTGGTGGATGTGATGGTGGTGGCTTATGTATGGCTGTAGTGGTGCCCCATGCATTGGTGTATGTTGTGGTGTACTAATGTATGCCGGTGGTGGTATATGATCCTTTGATGGATGTTGTCGTCAACTCGTGTATGCCGGTGGTTGTACACGATGCAATGGTGGATGTTGTGGTGTAGTCATGTATGTCGGTGGCGGTGTCCTATCCACTAGTGAATGTTGGTGTGTACTCATGTATGCCAGTGGCTTTGTCCCATGCATTGGTGGATGTGATGGTGGTGTCTGATGTATAAGGTTGGTAGTGAACCATGTTTTGGTGGATGTTGTGCTGTACTCATGAATGTTGGTTGTGGTGCGCCATACATTTGTGGATGTGAAGGTTGTGGCTTATGTATACCTGTGGTGGTGCAACATGCATTGGTGGATGTTGTGGTGTATTCATGTACACCGGTGATGGTGGACGATCCATTGGTTGATGTTGTGGTGTACTCATGTATGTCGGTGGTTGTGTGCCATGCATTTGTGGATGTGATGGTGGTGTCTCCTGTATAAGGGTGGTGGTGTCCTATGCATTGATGGATGTTGTTATGTAGTCATGTGTGTCAGCAACGGTGGGCCATGCATTGGTGGACGTGATGGTGGTGGCTTATGTACGCCTGCAGTGGTGCCCCATGCATTGGTGGATGTTGTGGTGTACTCATATATGCTGGTGGTTGTGGTGACCCATACATTTGTGGATGTTGTGGTGTGATGGTCTCCTGGATAATGGTGGTGGTGCCCCATGCATTGATGGATGTTGTTATGATCTCATATTTGCCAACGACGGTGGTCCATACATTGGTGGATGTTGTGGTTGTGGATTATGTATACCTGTGGTGGTGCCCAATGAATTGGTAGATGTTGTGGTGTACTCCTGTATGTCGGTGGCGGTGTGCCATGCATTGGTGGATGTTGTGTTGTACTCACGTATATGCCAGTTGGTGCTGCACCATGCATTGGTGGATGTTGTTATGTACATATGTATGTCATCGACGGTGCGCCATGTATTGGTGCATGTGATTGTTGTTTCTTATGTATGAATGTGGTGGTGCCATGTGCATTCGTGGATGTTGCCGTGTACTCATGTATGCCGGTGGTGGTGCACGATGCATTGGTGGATATTGCGGTGTACTCATGTGTGCCGGTGGGGGAAATCAGAATGCAATGGTGGATGTTTCGGTGTACTCATGTATGCCAATGGCGGTGAACCACGCAATGGTGGATGTTGTAATGTACTCATGTATGTCGGTGATTGTGGTGCGCCATGCATTTGTGGATGTTGTTTTGTGCTGATGTATGTCAGTGGCACTGCGCCATGCATTTATGGATGTGATGGTGGTGTCTCATGTATATGTATGAGGGTGGTGGTGAGCATTGCATTGGTGGATGTTGTGGTGTGCACATGTATCCCGGTGGTGGTGTGCAAAGCATTGGTGGATGTGATGGTAGTGTCTCCTGTATGATTGTGGTGGTGCAACATGTATTGGTGGATGTTGTGGTGTACTCTTGTATTCCTTTGGTGGTGTGCCATGCATTGGTGGATGTTGTGGTGTACTCATATATGTCGGTGGTTGTGGTGCCCCATACATTTGTGGATGTTGTGGTGTGATGGTCTCCTGTATAAGGGTGATTTTGACCCATGCATTGATGGATGTTGTTATGAACTCATGTTTGCCAGCGACGGCGGTCCATACATTAGTGGATGTTGTGGTTGTGGCTTATGTATACCTGTGGTGGTGCCCAATGAATTGGTGGATGTTGTGGTGTATTCATGTATGCCGGTGGTGGTGCTCCATGCATTAGTGGATGTTGTGATGTACTCCTGTATGTCGGTGGCGGTGTGCCATGCATTGGTGGATGTGATGGTGGTGGCTTTTGTATGAATGTGGTGGTGAACCAGGCATTGGTGAAAGTTGTGGTGTACTCATGTATGCCGGTGGTGGTGTGCCATGCATTGGTGGATGTTGTGTTGTACTCACGTATGCCGGTGGTGGTGCACCATGCATTGGTGGATGTTGTTATGTACATATGTATCCCATCGACGGTGCGCCATGCATTCGTGTTGGTTGTTGTTTATATATGAATGTGGTGGTGCCATATGCATTCGTGGATGTTGTGGTGTACTCATGTATGCCGGTGGTGGTACACGATGCAATGGTGGATTTTGCGGTGTACTCATGTCTACCGGTGGGGGAAAACAGAATGCAATGGTGTATGTTGCGGTGTACTCATGTATGCCAATGACGGTGAACCATGCAATGGTGGATGTTGTAGTGTACTCATGTATGCCAGTGGTTGTGGTGCGCCATACATTTGTGGATGTTGTGATGTGCTCATGTGTGCCAGTCTCGGTGTGCCATGCATTGGTGGATGTGATGGTAGTGTCTCATGTATATGTATGAGGGTGGTGGTGAGCATTGCATTGGTGGATGTTGTGGTGTACACATGTATCCCGGTGGTGGTGTGCAAAGCATTGGTGGATGTGATGGTAGTGTCTCCTGTATGATTGTGGTGGTGCAACATGTATTGGTGGATGTTGTGGTGTACTGTTGTATTCCTTTGGTGGTGCACCATGCATTGATGGATGTTGTGGTGTACTCATGTATGCCGGTGGTGGTGTGCAATGCATTGGTGGATGTGATGGTAGTGTCTCTTGTCTGATTGTGGTGGTGCTCCATGCATTGGTGGATGTTGTGGTCTACTCATGTTTGTCGGTGGTGGTGCTCTATGCATTGGTGGACGTGATGGTTTTGGCTTATGTATGCCTGTAGTGGTGCCCCATGCATTGCTGGATGTTGTGGGGTACTCATGTATGCCGGTGGTGATACAATTTGCATTGATGGATGTTGTGGTGTACTCATGTATGCCGGTTGCGGTGCGCCATGCATTTGTGGATGTGATGGTGGTGGCTCATGTATGATGGTGGTGGTGTGCCATGCATTGGTGGATTTGATGGTGGTGGCTCATGTATGCCGGTGGCTGTGCACCATGCATTGGTTCATGTTGTCTTGTACTCATGTATGCAGGTGGCTGTACACGATGCATTGGTGGATGTTGTGGTGTACTCATGTATGAGGTTGTTAGTGCAACATGCATTGGTGGATGATGTGGTGTACTCATGTATGCCGGTGGTGCTGCCCTATGCCGGTGGCGGTGTGCCATCCATTGGTGGATGTGATTGTGGTGTCTCATGTATGCCTTTGGTGGTGCCCCAGGCATTGGTGACGTGCCGTCCTTGCATTGCTCACGACATCACCGCACCATGACAAAGTGATATTTTCCCCTGGGTCATCGAATGAAAAATATGAACCCCGATTTTTTCGATCTTGTAGCTCACGGGCGAATGTGGTAGAAATATTAATATTAATTCGTCTGCTGGAGTAGATCATCCAGGTATCCTTGGTGCTGTAAGTTGGAGACCCACTTGCTTTTAGCATTGTCCTTGTGATACTCCGTGGTGGGTGTGTGGCTCGGATGATGAACCATATTACACTAACCATGGCTTACACCATGGAATTCCGCCCACAAGCCCAAAATGGCCACTTGAAACTGATCCTATTGATACCGATCACAGACCTTCTGCATCGTATTGGCCGCTTTTCCTTGTGATCGAGACTCCTGACAAGACACCGTAAAAGGTGAACCTCTTTGCTGTATCCAAGGGTATTGAAGTAGTACAGGAGGAGGCAGCTGAAAAATCTGATGTCGTAGCCTCCCCAGTACTGAGTTCGTTTGACACTATCTTCAGTTAGTATGATGTCTTTGGCTTATGAAAAGGCCTTTAGTACTCAGGTTTTCACAGGCCATTTTATGTGGTGGAGGTGTGTGAGCATTTTGATGACATTTGGTTTGCTGGCCGACAACATCTCAAAGTTAATCATGGATAGTTTTATTAATATCAATCTGATCACTGTCATTGTGACTTTTGTGTATTGCTAAAGGGTGTATGTGTTTTTTGACATATATTTGCTTTTGAAAATAATGAAAATGTCCGCCGTTTTGAATTGTCTTCTTGGCAGTTACATTTACATAAAAATTAACACCGAATGTGTCCATTTACGGGCCAATGTTGATACTTTTTATGTTTTATGACACTTGTATCTTCTAGAGTGGTGACTTGGGTACAAAACAGGTGATTTTGTATGGTCATGTCGTGATAATATAATGTTTTACAGCTTACTCTTTGAGACGAGATTGTGTTTCCTGTTTACTTCTAGAGTGACAACATGTTACATGAAATAGCTTGATATTATCTAGAATTCAAAAATGGCTGCCAAGATGGCCACCATTGTAGTTTTAGTGCCTATACAGAAGCTATACATTCCTAAACTATTTGATGAAATAGCAGTATCCAAAGTATTAGAAAACTATGCTTCACGATCGATAACTGCCTCTAAGCTCTCGTAGTAGCTATTCCACTGGTCTGTCAGATAACTGTTAATCGCTTTTGATACTTTCAGAAGCTTACAATTTGTTCAGTTTATCTGCTTTGATATAGATCTCTCTCTGATGGCATACTGACTTTATGTCAGTAGCTGGTATGCTGGTAAAAACAGTGTGAAAACGACACTCATGCAGTCTTAATATGTACTTGAAGTATAAATTATGATACAGAATACTGTTTACATTTATTAGCAGAAGCCACTGTGTTTTTCGAAACGATCTTTTAAAGAAAACATAAAGTGCCTCCTCGTTGTACGATGACGTCTACTTCCAAGTCACAACTTGATTTTCGTGTTTGAGATATGTTCTCTTGGAATCATATATTTTGCATTTATGCACACAGTACAAATGATGTAAATTATGTTTACCTTTATTATCAGGAGCGTGGATGCCATCGTCCTGGGGGCGGAAATGGACTCTGAAGTCCCCCAGAGGCAGGACGACTGCCAAGAAGACATTTCATGGACAGATGGACAGAAGTGGATCAAGGATTCTTCTGGAGCAGCATGTGGATGTTTTACTGTTCGGACATTTTGTGACAATGTAATCTGCGTGTCTACTACTGTAAACCCTCCAGTAGAATAGGTAGCGTTGCATACGTTGAGGGAACACGGTTCCAGAGTTTTTTTTCTCAAAAATGTTTTTTATCTCTGGTTTTACGTGTCGGGCTTCAGTTACCTTTGACCTTGTTCAAATCTCAAATTTGATCAAGATCAATTTAGACACACATTCTGCGACAACAATGTTGGTGTTTATGTTCGAGGATTTGGTACTGTTCCATGTTGGGAATGATGACATTAATAACACATAATCCGCACAGCTGGTCCAATCGTACTTGTTTGTTTTGCTGTTTTGTTTGTGAAACTTGTGAACTGGAGAAGAATTGTTTTTGTCCATGGAAATCGGATGTGCACGACTTTATCGCCTTGTAGGAGTGCTTGTTTCTAGCCATACACTGCCATACACTGCTAAACACCGCCAACACAGAAACACATCACGAAACAAGTCCAACATTCAAACAATACATCAATACACGGGGGTATTCTGATGTCTACAAACCAGAACTTCCAATACAAAAGCCTATCAACATTACTAGATCACATCGCACACACCTTTAGTTCAATGTATGTACTAAACAATCCAGTGGTGTCTGTAGATGGGACATAGTGCACCGCCACCTGCATACATGAGCCACCACCATCACATCCACCAATGCATGGCGCACCACCAAAGGAATCCAAGAGTACACCACAACATCCACCAATGCATGGCGTACCGCTACCTGCATACATGAGGCACCACCATCACATCCAACAATGCATGGAGCACCACCAAAGGAATACAAGAGTACACCACAATATCCAACAATACATTGCACACCACTACCGGTATACATGAGTACACCACAACATCCACCAATGGATCGTCCACCGCCACCGGCATACATGAGCCACCGCCATCACATCAACCAAAGCATGGAGCACCACCAAAGGAATACAAGAGTACACCACAATATCCACCAATACATTGCACACCACTACCGGTATACATGAGTACACCACAACATCCACCAATGGATCGTCCACCGCCACCGGCATACATGAGCACACCACAACATCCACCAATGCCTGGGGCACCACCAACCTCATACATGAGACACCACCACCATATAAACCAATGCATGCCACACATCCACCGGCATACATGATTACACCACAACATCAACCAATGGATCGTCCACCGCCACCGGCATACATGGATACACCACAAGATCCATTATGTACAGATAAGCAACAAAATTCACATCCACCATTGCGTGGGGTACAACCACCGGCATACATGAGTACACCATCACATCCACCAATGCATTGGGCACCGCCACTGGCATACATGAGCACACCAAAACATCCACAAATGCATGGGCCACCACCAGCCTCATACATATACATGAGACACCACCATCACATCCACCAATGCATGGCACACCGCCACCCACATACAAGAGTACACTACAACATCCACTACTGCATGGTGCACCATCACAAGCATACATGAGTATACCACAACATCAACCAATGCATGGCGCAATACCAACGGGCTACTGAGGGACCACCATCACAACCACTACTGCATGTCGCACCACCACCCGCATACATGAGTACACCACAACATCCACCAATGCATTGTGCAAAACCACCGGCATACATGAGCCACCACCATCACATCCACGAATGCATGGGGCACCACCACCGGGATACATGTGTACACGACAACATCCACCACTGCAATGATCACCACCACCCTCATACATATACATGAGACACTACCATCACATCCACCAATGCATGGCGCACCGCAACTGGGATACATGAGCACACCACAACATCCACAAATGTATGGCGCACCAAAACCACTGACATACATGAGTACACCGCAACATACACCACTGCATTCTGTTTTCCGCCACCGGCACACATGAGTACACCGCAATATCCACCAATGCATCGTGTACCACCACCGGCATAAACGAGTAGACGACAACATCCACGAATGCATATGGCACCACCACATTCATACATAAGAAACAACCATCACATGCACCAATGCATGGCGCACTGTCGATGGCATACATATGTACATAACAACATCCACCAATGCATGGTCTACAACCACCACCCTCATACATGAAACACCACCATCACATACACAAATGAATGGCACACAACCACCGGCATACATCAGTACACAACAACATCCACCAATGCATGGGGCACAACCACCGGCATACAAGAATAGAACACAACATCCACCAATGCATCGTCCACCGCCACCACCATACATGAGACAACACCATCACATCCACTAATTCATGGGGCACCACCGACCTCATACAAGATACATAACCATCACTTCCACCAATGCATGTTGCACGACCACCGGCACACATGAGTACACCAGAACATCCATCAATGCATGGGAAACCACCACCCTCATACATGAGACACCACCATCACATCCAACAATGCATGGCACACCACCACCGGCATACATCAGTACACAACAACATCCACCAATGCATGGGGCACAACCACCGGCATACATGTGTACACCAAAACATAAACCAATGCACGGGGCACAACCAGCCTCATACATTAGACACCACCATCACCTTCACCAATACATGGTGCACAGCCACTGCCATTTACGCGAGCACACAATCACATCCACCAATGCATGGCAGAGCATCACCAGCATGCATGAGTACACCACAACATCTACCAATGCATCGTGTACTGCCACTGGCATACAAGAGTATACCACAACATCCACCAATGCATCGTGTACCACCACAGGAATACATGAGTAAATCACAACATCCACCAATGCATGGGGTACCACCACATTCATACATAAGCCACCACCATCACATCCACCAATGCTTGGTGCACCGCTACCGGCATACATGAGTACACCGCAACATAAACCAATGCAATGGTCACCACCTCCCTCACACATATACAAGAGACACCACCACCACATCAACCAATACATGGTGCACCGGAGGTGGCATATATGAGCACACCACAACATCCACAAATGTATGGGCCACCACCACCCTCATACATATACATGAGACACCACCATCACATCCATCAATGGATGGCACACCGCCACCGACATACATGACTACACCACAACATCCACCATTACATCATGTACCGTCACTGGCATACATGAGTACACCACGACAACCACCAAAGCATTGTGTACGAAAACAGCATACATAAGTACATTACAACATCCTCCAATGCATGGGGCTCCACCACAGGCATACATAAGCATCCACCAATGCATTTCGCATCGTCGATGGCATACATAAGTATATAACACCATCTATCAATGCATGGTGCACCGCCACTGACATGTGGTACCACCACCGGTATACATGAGCGCATCACAGCATCCACCAATGTATGGGGCACCACCACAGGCATACATGAGCCACCACCTTCACATCCACCAATACATGGCATCCCGCTACCGACATACATGAGATAACACCATCACATCCACCAATGCATGGGACACCGCCACTGGCATGGCCCACTACCACCGGTATACATGAGTGCATCACAACATCCACCAATGCATGGAGCACAGACACCGGCATTCATGAGCCACTGCCGTCACATTCACCAATGCATGGGCCACCACCAACCTCATACGTGAGCAAACCACAACATCCACAAATGTATGATGCAAAACCCCAGGGATACATGAGAAATCACTATCACATCCACCAATGCATGGTGCACCACCACCGGGATACATGAGTACACCACAACATCCACCATTACAATGGTCACCACTACCCTCGTAAATATACATGAGACACCACCATCATCACATCCACGAATGCATGGGACACCAGCAACCTCATACATGAGACACCACCATGACATCCACCAATGCATGGGACACCACCACCGGCATACATGAGTACACAACAACATCCACCATTGCATCGTGTACAATCACTGGTATACATGAATGGTGCACAATATCCACCAATGCATGGCACACCACTACCGGTAGACATGAGTACACCACAACATCCACCAACACATGACACACCACCAGCGGCATACATCAGTACAAAACAAGATAAACCAATGGATCGTCGACCATTACCGGCACACATGAATACACCACAACATCCACTAATGCATGGGGCACCACCACCCTCATACAAGAGACACCACCATCACATCCACCAATGCATCACGCACAAGCACTGCCTTACGTGAGCACACCATCACATCCACCAATCCATGGCACACCGCCACCGGTATACATGAGTACACCACAACATTCACTAATACATCGTCCACCGCCACCGGTATACATGAATACACAAAAATATCCACCAATGCATGGGGCACCACCACCCTCATACAAGAGACACCACCATCACATCCACCAATGCATAGTGCACAACCACTGCCTTATGTGAGCACACCATGACATTAACCAATGCATAGCGCACTACCACCGACATACATGAGTACACTACAACATCCACCAATTCATTGGGCACCAACACCGACATACATGAGCCACCACCATCACATCCACCAATGCATGGGGCACCGCCACTGGCATGGAGCACCACCACCGACATACATGAGTTCATCACAACATCCACCCATGCATGGGGCAGCACCACTGGCATACATAAGCCACCACCATCACATCCACCAATGCATGGCACACCGCCACCAGCATACATGAGACCTCACCATCACATCCACCAGTGCATGACACACCACCACTGATATGGGGCACCACCGCCGGTATACATGAGTGCATCACAGCATCAGTCAATGCATGGCACAATGCCACTAGCATACATGAGGACACCAGAACATCCACCAAGGCATGGCGTACCACCACCGGCATATATGCGTACACCACAATATCCACCAATGCGTGTAACAGCGCCACCGGTATACATGAGTATACCACAACATCAACCAATGGATCGTACAAAGCCAACGGCATGCATGAATACACGAAAACATCCACCAATGCATGGGGCACACCACAGGTATACATAAGAGACAACCATCAGATGCACCAATGCATGGCACAAAGCCACCGACATACATGAGTGCATCACAACATCAATGCAATGGGCACCACCATCAGCATACATGAGACACCACCATCACATCCACCAATGCATGGTGCATCGCCAGCGGCATACATGAGTACACCTCAACATCCATCAGTGCATGGCGCACTAACAACGGGCTACTGATCCACCACCATCACCACCACCGGCATACATTAGAAACCACCATCACATCCACGAATGCAGGGGACACCACCAACCTCATACATGAGACACCACCATGACATCCACCAATGCATGGGATGCCACTACCAGCATACATGAGTACACAACAACATCCACCATTGCATCGTGTAGAATCACCGGTATACATGAATGGTGCACAACATCCACCAATACTTGGCACACCACCACCGGCATACACGAGTACAAAACAAGATAAACCAATGGATCGTACACCATCACCGGCACACATGAATACACCACAACATCCACCAATGCATGGGGCGCCACCACCCTCATACAAGAGACACCACCATCACATCCACCAAAGCATCACGCACAACCACTGCCTTACGAGAGCACACCATCACATCCACCAATCCATGGGACACCGCCACCGGTATACATGAGTACACCACAACATTCACTAATAGATCGTCCACCTCCACTGACATACATGAATACACAAAAATATCCACCAGTGCATGGGGCACCACCACCCTCATACAAGAGACACCACCATCACATCCACCAATGCATAGCGCACAACCACTGCCTTATGTGAGCACACCATCACATCCACCAATGCATAGCGCACTACCACCGACATACATGACTACACCACAACATCCACCACTTCATGGGGCACCAACACCGGCATACATGAGCCACCACCATCACATCCACCAATGCATTGTGCACCGCCACCGACATACATGAGTGCATCACAACATCCACCAATGGAATGG
This sequence comes from Haliotis asinina, assembly GCF_037392515.1. Taxonomy (NCBI): domain Eukaryota; kingdom Metazoa; phylum Mollusca; class Gastropoda; order Lepetellida; family Haliotidae; genus Haliotis; species Haliotis asinina. Next base: position 39,355,812 of record NC_090284.1, on the reverse strand, counting down.
GCACCACCACCGGCATACATGAGCCACCACCATCACATAAACCAATGCATGGCACAAAGCCACCGACATACATGAGTGCATCACAACATCAACCAATGCATGGGGCACCACCACCGGCATACATGAGACACCACCATCACATCCACCATTGCATGGCTCACCCCTACTGGCATGGGGCACCACCACCGGTATACATGAGTGCATCACAGCATCCACCAATGCATGGCGCAATGCCACCAGCATACATAAGGACACCAGAACATCCACCAAGGTATGGCGCACCACCACCGGCATACATGTGTACACCACAATATTCACCAATGGATCGTACACCGCCACCGACATACATGAGTACACCACAACATCCACCAATGCATGGGGCACCGCCACTGGCATACGTGAGCCACCCTCATCACATCCACCAATGCATGGCACACCGTCACCTGCATGGGGCACTACCACCGGTATACATGAGTGCTTCACAATATCCACCAATGCATGGGGCACCACCACCGGCATACATGAGCCACCACCATCACATCCACTAATGCATGGCACACCAAGACGGGCATATATGACTACACCACAGAATCTAGAAATGCAACGGTCACCACCACACTGATACATATAGATGAGACACCACCATTACATCCACCTAAGCATGGCACACCGCAAGCGACATGGGGCAAGGCCACTGGCATATATGAGCACACCACATCATCCACAAATATATGGTGCAGCACGACCATGGGCATATGTGAGTACACCACAAGACCCACAAATGCATGGCGCACCACCACCTACATACATGAGTACACCACAAGATCCACCAATCCATGACGTACCACCACCTGCATACATGAGTACACTACAACATCCACCAATGCATGGTGCACCACTTTCGGTATACATGAGCCACCAGCATGACATTCACCAATGCATGGCACACCGCCAACGGTATACATGAGTACACCACAACATCCACCAAAGCATGGGGCACCAGTTCCTTCATACATAATTACACTGCAACATCCAAGTATGCATGGTACACCACCACCGGCATACAAGAGTACATACATGGGCATACCACAACATGCACCAATGCATCGCGTACCGCCAGCTGCACACATGAGCACACCACAACATCTACGAATGCATGGCCCAGGGCCACCAGCATACATGAGTACCCTGCAACATCAACTAATGGATAGGGAACCATCACCAGCATACATGAACCATCACATCCACTAATGCATCATGTACTGACACCCTCATACATGAGAACACCAAAACATCCACCAATGCATCGTGCACAGCCACCGGCATGCGCCATTGGCATGAGGCACTACCACCGGTATACATAAGTGCATCACAACATCCACCAATCCATGGGGCACCACCACCGGTATACATAAGTGCATGAAAACATCCACCAATGCATGGGGCAGAACCACCGGCATACATGAGCCACCAAAATGACATCCACCAATGCATGGCGCACTGCCACTGGCATGGGGCACCACAACCGGTATACATGAGTGCATCACAACATCCACCAATGCATGGGGCAGCACCACCGGCATACATGAGACACCACCATCACATTCACCAATGCATGGCGCACCGCCACTGGCATGGGGCATCACCACCCTTATACATGAGTGCATCACAACATCCACCAATGAATTGCTCAAAGCCACTGGCATACATGAGCACACCACAACATCCACCAATGTATGGCGCACCACAACCAAATTGATATATGAGTACACAACAACATCCACCAATGCATGGTACACCAACACCGGCATACAAGAGTACACCACAACATCCACCAATGCATGGACCACCACCACCCTCATATATACACATGAGACACCACCATCACACCCATCAATGCATGGCAAAGCACCACCGACATACATGATTACCCCACAACATGCACCAATGCATGGGGCACCACCACCGACACACCTGAGTACACCACATGATCAATCAATGGATCGTGCACCGCCACCGGCATACATAAATATACACCAGAACATCCAACAATGCATGGGGCACCACCACAGGTATAAATAAGCCACAACCATCACATCCACCATTGCAGGGCGCACTGCCACCGGCATGCATGAGTACACCACAAAATATGGTGATAGTGGTGGCTCAAGTATGCCGGTGGTAGTGAACCATGCATTGGTGGATGTTGTGGTCTACTTATGTGTGCCATGCATTAGTGTATCTGATGGTGGTGTCTCTTGTATGAGGGTGGTGGTGTCCCATGCATTGGTGGATGTTGTGGTGTGTTCATGTATGCCGGTGGTGGTACGCAATGTATTGGTGGATGTTGTGGTGTACTCACGTACACCGGTGGTGGTGCACCATGCATTGATGGATGTTGTCATGTACTCAGGTATGCTGGTAGTGGTGTGGCATACATTGGCATGTGTTGTTCTGTATTCATGTATGCTGGTGGTGGTGCTCCATGCTTTTGTGGATGTGATGGTGGTGGCGTACGTATGAATGTGGTGTTGTCGCATGCATTGGTGGAAGTTGTGGTGTGCTGATGTATGCTGGTGTCAGTGCCCCATCCGTTGGTGAATGTTGTGGTGTATTCATGTATGCCGGTGTCAGTGCCCCATCCATTGGTGAATGTTGTGGTGTACTCATGTATGCTGGTGGTGGTGCAACAGGCATTGGTGGATGTTGTGGTATGCTCATGTATGCCGGTGGTAGTGAACCATGCATTGGTGGATGTTGTCGTGCACTCACGTATGCTGGTGGTAGTTAACCATGCATTGGTGGATGTGATGGTGGTGTCTCATGTATGAGGTTGGTGGTGCCTCATGCATTTTTAGATATTGTGGTGTGCTCATGTATGCCGGTGGTGGTGTACCATGCATTGATGGATGTTGTGGTGCTCTCCTGTATGTCGGTGACGGTGTGCCATGAATTGGTGGATGTTATTGTGTGCTCATGTAAATGCCAGTGGCTGTGCGCCATGCATTGGTTTAGGTGATGGTGGTGTCTCATGTATGAGGGTGGTGGTGCCCCGTGCATTGGTTTATGTTGTGGTGTACTCATGTATGCCAGTGGTCGTGCGACATGCATTGGTGGATGTTGTGGTGTAGTCACGTATGCCGGTAGTGGTGCACAATGCATTGGTGGATGTTGTCATGTACTCACGTATGCCGGTAGTGGTGCGCCATGGATTGTTGGATCTTGTGGTGTACTCATATATGCCGGTGGTCGTGGTGCTTCATACATTCTGTGGATGTTGTGGTGTGCTGATGTATGTTATTGGCAGTTCAACACGCATTGGTGGATGTGATGATGGTGTACCCATGTATGTCAGTGATGGTGTGCCATTCATCGGTGGATGTGTATGTATGTTATGTATCTTGTGTGAGGCTGGCGATGCCCCATGAATTAGTGGATGTGATAGTGGTGTCTCATGTATGCCGGTGGCGGTGGACGATGTATTGGTGGATGTCGTGGTCTACTCTTGTATGCCAGTGTCGGTGCCCCATCCATTAGTGAATGTTGAGGTGTACTCATATATGCCGGGGGCGGTGTGCCATTCATTTGTGTATGTGATGGTGGTGTTTCATGTATGAAGGTGGTGGTGCCCCATGCATTCGTGGATGTTGTGGTTTACTCACGTATGCCGGTAGTGGTGCACCATGCATTTGGTTTATATTGTTATGTACTCATGTATGGTCGTGGTGTTAGATACATTCTGTGGATGTTGTAGTGTGCTCATGTATGTTATTGGCAGGTCAACACGCATTGGTGGATGTGATGGTGGTGTACCCATGTATGTCAGTGATGGTGGTGTACCCAGATATGTCAGTGATGGTGTTCCATTCATTGGTGGATGTGATGGTTATGTATCTTGTATGAGGCTGGCGATGTCCCATGAATTAGTCAATGTGATGGTGGTGTCTCATGTATGCCGGTGGTGGTGGACGATTCATTCGTGGATGTTGTGGTTTACTCACGTATGCCGGTAGTGGTGCACCATGCTTTGGTGGATAGTGTTATGTACTCATGTATGCCCGTTGTCGTGGTGTGCCATACATTGGTGGATGTAGTTGTTTACTCATGTATACTCTTGCCGGTGCGCCATGCATTGGTGGATGTCATGGTGGTGGTTTATGGATGCCAGTTGTCGTGTCCCATGCATAGGTGGATGTTGTGGTGTACTCATGTATGCCGGTGTCGGTGCCCCATCCATTGGTGAATGTTGTGGTGTACTCATGTATGCCAATGAGGGTGTGCCATGCATTGGTATATCTTGTCTTGTATTCATGTATGCCGGTGGTGGTGTACCATGCATTGGTGGACGTGATGGTAGTGTCTATTGTATGAGGGTGATGGTGCAACATGCATTGGTGGATGTTGTGGTGTGCTCATGTATCCCAGTGGAAGTGCACGGTCCATTGGCTGATGTTGTTGTGTACTCTTGTATGCCGGTGGTTGTGCGTTATACATTGGTATATGTTGTGGTGTACTCATGTATGCAGTTAGCGGTGTGAGATGCATTAGTGGATGTGATGGTGGTGGTTCATGTATGAACGTGGTGGTGTCTAATGGATCGGTTTATGTTGTGGTGTGCTCATGTATGCCGGTGGTGGTGCGAAATGCATTTTTAGATGTTGTGGTGTAGTCATGTATTCTGGTGGTGGTACATGACAAATTGGTGGATGTTGTGGTGTACTCATGTATGCCGGTGAGGGTGTGCCATGCATTGGTGTATATTGTGGTGTAGTCATGTATGTCGGTTGTGGTGTCCCATGCATTGGTGGATGTGATGGTGGTGTGTCATGTATATGTATGAGGGATGTGGTGGCAAATGCATTGGTGAATGTTGTGGTGTACTCATGTATGAAGGTGGTTGTGCACCATGCATTATTGGATGTTGTTATGTACTTATGTATGCCAGCATTGGTGGATGTGATGGTGCTGGCTTATGTATGCATGTGGTGGTGCCCCATGAATTGGTGAATTTTGTGGTGTACTGATATATGGCGGTGGCGGTACACAATGCAATGGTGGATGTTGTGGTGTACTCGTGCATGCTGGTGGCGGTGCTCCATGCATTGGTAGACGTGATGGTTTTGGCTTATGTATGCCTGTAGTGGTGCCCCATGCATTGGTGGATGTTGTGGTGTACTCATGTATGTCGGTGGCGGTGCGCCATACAATGGTGGATGTGATTATGGTGTCTTATGTATATGTATGGGGTTGGTGGTGGCCCATACATTTGTGGATGTTGTGGTGTGCTCATGTATGGCAGTGTCTTTACCCCATGCATTGGTGGATGTGATGGTGGTGTCTCTTGTATGTGTATGAGAATGATTTTGACCATTGCAATGGTGGATGTTGCTGTGTACTCATGGATACCGGTTTTGGTGTCCCATGAGGGTTACGGTGTGCCAAACATTGGTGGATGTGATAGTGGTGGCTCATGTATGCTGGTAGTGGTGAACCATGCATTGACGGATGTTGTGGTGTTGCGGTACAACTGGTTAATGTTTAATGTACATTGGTTAATGTTGTGGTATGCTCACGTATGTCGGTGACAGTACCCCATGCATTGGTGGATGTTGTGGTGTACTCATGCATGCTGGTGGCGGTGCTCCATGTATTGGTAGACGTGATGGTTTTGGCTTATGTATGCCTGTAGTGGTGCCCCATGCATTGGTGGATGTTGTGGGGTACTCATGTATGCCGGTGGTGATACAATTTGCATTGGTGGATGGTGTGGTGTTCTCAAGTATGCCGGTGGTTTAGACGATGCTATGGTGACGGTGGTGGTGCGCCATGCATTGGTTGATGTTGTGGTTGTGTCTTATGTATACGTGTGGTGGTGCCCAATCCATTGGTGAATGTTGTGGTGTATTCATGTGTGCCGGTGATGGTGTGCCATGCATTGGTGGATGTTGTGATGTACTCGTGTATGTTATTGGCGGTGTGCCATGCATTGGTGGATGTGATGGTGTGCTCACGGATATGCCAGTTGCTGTGCTCCATGCATTGGATGTATGTGTTGGTGGTGGCTTATGTACGAATGTGGTGGTGAACCATGGATTGGTGGAAGTTGTGGTGTAATCATGTATGCCGGTGGTGGTACACGATGCATTGATGGAAATTGTTGTGTGCTCATGTATGCTTTTGACGGTACACGATGCAATGGTGGATGTTGTGGTGTACTCATATAAGAAGGTGGTTGTGGTGCACCATACATTAGTGGATGTTGTGGTGTGCTCATGTATCTCAGTGGAGATGCGTCATGCATTGGTGGATGTGATGATGGTGTCTCATGTATATGTATGAGGGGGGATGGTGACCATTGCATTGGTGGATGTTGTGGTGTACTCATGTATCCCGGTGGTGGTGCGGATGCATTGGTGGATGTTGTGGTGTATTCATATGTGAATTTGGTTGTGGTGCACCATACATTTGTGGTTGTTGTTTTGTGCTCATGTATGTCAGTGGCGATGCGCAATGCATTGGTGGATGTGATGTTGGTGTCTCATATATATGTATGATGGTGGTGATGCCCCATGCATTGATGGATGTGATGCTGCTGGCTCATGTATGCCGGTAGTGGTGCGACATGCATTGGTGGATGTTGTGGTGTACTCATTTATGAAGGTGCTTGTGGTGCACCATACATTTGTTTATTTTGTGGTGTGCTCATGTATGCCAGTGACTGTGTGTGATGGATTGGTGGATGTGATGGTGCTGACTCATGTATGCCGGTGGTGGTGCGCCATGCATTGGTAGTTATAGTGGTGTTCTCATTTATGCGGGTGGTGATGCCATGCAGTAGTGGTTGTGATGGTGGTGCCTCAGTAGGCCGGTGGTAGTGCGCCATGCATTGGTGAATGTTGTGCACAGCAAAAATAACCTGGTTTCCGCAGTGCGGAAACCTGACGGAAAGTGGACTGAAACTTAAGTTTCCACCAAGAATCCAGTGAGTTTCCCTTCTTTTACACTGAATTTCCGCAATGACGGAAACTTTCAATTACCCACTTTCTAAGGGTTTCTGCACGGTATCCGTTACCCATGCTCCAACAAGTTTCCGTTGAGATCCATCAGGTTTCCGCAGGGTTTCAGTTACAAACTGACCTACATAGTTTCCGCAGAGTTTCTGTTGCCAGAAAACTTTCCACAGCATTTCATTTACTCGGGTTCACAGGAGTCATTCAATGTGTGTCATTGCATATAACATTATTGTTACTCATCCCACTCAGTCAATGCTAAACATATAATAACACACACCATGCAATACAATACAACAATGAAATAAAATGCAATAAAGAACTTAGGTTACATTGAAAGTACAAAAAATGTATTTAAAGTAAATAAAGGTATCTTGGAAAATAGATAAAAATTAAGATTGAATAAAATTGTATTAATTGAAATACAATCAGAATATCAAAACTATTAAAGTTTTACATTGAGAATAATTCAAATTTAATTGATCACAGATAAAATTCCGTTCATGTGATCGATTAGCTATTTACTAGCCCACTTGGGCATCCTTCAGCGGATATCTCTGTCATTCTGGTTGGATGCCGCATCCTGGTCTTCATGTTGGCCCTAGCTTTGGTGGTGGCGTTGAAAATTGTGGCTGAGTCCAGTGCAGACGTCTTAAGTTTAGATTCCCAGGTAAAGGGGTAAGAGATTAATAAATTGGCATCTTCTTCATCACTCACAACTGGTGAAGTCATTTCCAAGGTAAGTATGAAACCCTTTTCTTTCGTCGATCTGGCCAGTCAATAGTTTTCAGGCTTTTCATGCGCAGTGCAATTTTCTGAAAATTAAACAAAAATCAATCAACAGATAAACCATAATGCCAAGATGGATTGTACATTATTAAAAAGGAAGTGTCGTGAAAAATTATTTACTTGATTAATCACCCCAATACAAGTTAAGCAGTTCATCACATTTAATGACATATCCTATTTTCTTATGGACACACAATCTGTTGCTCTGAAGTGACATGTAGTCACTGAAGTGTAGTAACATGTTTATATATCATCATTAACTTACTTGATTCTTATGTTATGATTTATGAAATTATGATCTGAATCATGTGTTACATATCTTAAGAATGTAAAAAACAATAATCCATAAACATTTTAAATGTATATTTCCGGAACTTAGAATCTGTCATCAGACATTGTAATGAGAAGAGTTGTTACATGTTATTATTCGAATAGATATACTTACGGATTTCATTCTTTTTGGTTTTTTTTTTTTTGGTTTTTTTTTTTTGCTGCTGTTCTGTGTGACACTTTCTTTCCGGTTTCTTGCCTACTGAGATCATCACGCCTGTTCCGCCACACTCTACAAGGCGCTTCTGAAAATAATTGTTTAAAGTACTATACAGCATGTTTCACACATTTTAGTTCATCTGTTAGGCAAAGGTTGTATATGCCATGCTGGCTGGGTTACTGTAGTTAACATCCATAAATCTGTCTTTACACTATTAATTAAACCATTAGCTATTTATAATGACAGGCAGGTGAGTAAAAATTACCTTCACAAGATCCTATTGACCATCCTTGGTCGTGATATAGTCACTTGTTTCTTTGACTACTATATTCATAGAGTCCTCGTCACCGGCTTTACTGAAATAAAAACAAATGTCATTTTCCTTGCTCTTCATTCAATCATGCATTCAACACAATGTCTAATTAAAATTAAAGATCGTCAGTGAAAATTATACAACCAAGTAAACTACAGATTTATCACTTTGAATACATATATTGTTCTGAAAGTTTACCATTTTGTAGTTAAATGATTTAAAATAACTTCCAAAAAGGCTAACCATCCTTTGTGTTATTTCGTGCAAATTCTATGCACATGCTGTTTGCCAAAGTTATGCAACCGGTAACTGACATAAAGATCATGATAAAAGAAGTTTAGTTATATCACATGACATAACCTTGCAGCAATTAAGCATTGTAAAATCAAGGGGTCAGTTTGATGGCAATTTCACACAGGTGTAATGTTAAACTGATTTAGTTTACCGGCTATTCAAATCTATTTGCAAATGATACTTTCATGTATTTTTCATTTTGAGAAAACGTACGTAGGGAAGTGAATTAATGAAATATTCAAAGTGAAATTACCTAGTAACATGAGCACATACCTTCGATAGACAAGGGTGATCCTCCAGGAGCAGTCGTGTCAAGATTTTTCTCACAACAGCCTAAAAGATTAAATCAAATACGTTAAATATAACAGGTATATATATATAACTGGTATATATATATGATTATGCTCAACATATATGTCTTAAATTACTGAAAAATTACATGAAATTTCAAATGTATCCTACGCAAAGCTAACAGTTTCTTATGTGAATTTAGTGTTTGCCTCAAATAGTTCAGAAACACATCTGACCCCTCTGAGCGAATTTGGGGGTAAACAATTTCATTTCACTAATGATCCAGGATTGCATTTAATAAATTACACCGAAATGTTGCCATTGTAAAAGCCCATCATTTTTATCATTCTTTAAAATATCTGAATTGGTGAAATATATCTTGCAATACCCAGTAAACCCATGAGTGAACCACTACATATGGCTGATCTTTGTGATGCAGATCGTAATTCATCCCCTCCCCCCCGTCCCCCAACACCTTTTGTACAAGTGTTAACCGAGTTGCAACTCTAAAATTTGCAAACTATTAACAGGAGCACTAAAATCAAAAGTCTGCCCCTTTAAACTTAAATAAATACTTGTGATTAGTACTAAGATAGTTACTTACAAATACAAGCTTGGTTTATCTATACCATGTCGATCTATTGAAATGGAATATACACAAACTTATTTTTCAGGCCTATATTTAAAAATAATACGAGCGAAAATATACAATCTCGGGATAAACTTTAGAATCTATCCGGATTTCTGTCATTAACGCAATAATTCTTTAAACGTTATTTGACAATAAAATAACCCTCGGTCTTACCTGACACATCCGAGGTACTCCGAGTTTCTCGCATACGTTCTCTGCTTTCTTCTCCAAGTCGCGAATTCTTTCGCCGAGTGCTTTTGGGTAAAGTGAAGTGGCCATGGCAAAGTTTACACGACGCAGCCATCTTATGCTTAAAGTTTTGAAAACAATTGCTAGGAAAACAAATTTGTTCCTACCCGCCAAACAAGATGGCGTCTCGCTAACACTCACGGGAAATACACAGTTTTGTCATTGTTTTTTAAAAATAAATCTAATGTGACCATTTGACAGTAGATTTCCGCGTTCTACAACAAAAGAGGAAGGTACACCCTGTTGTGAGTTGTTTTTGTAACAATTAGATAGTCTCGCGTGGACGTGATCCTGTCGCCATTCGTTTATTTGTTTACATTGCCGACATCAAAGGGTAGTGTGAAAAGTGGAATTCAGCGGATTGAATGTAAGTACTGAAAGTGACAACAGTGGGCAGTTATGGTTTTAGCAGTCTTTTCATCGCATTCGCGTCACTGATTGTTTTTTCTCAGTGTCAAGCATCAATATGTAGGCCTTGTGATTATTAACAGTGATTAATTGTGAAAACATGTTCACCTTACTTTAACAGGCCCGAGCGTCATGAGTCCTACTGATTTAGCACTCATGGGAAACTTTATTGTGGCAAATAAGTTATTTTCTAAAATCCTGCCAGGAGAAGGTAGTATCCGGATATATTTCTGCTGGATGGACCCCCTCCCCCCACGTACCATGTAAGTAATTTACGCACAGTGCTCAAAACATGCACGGGGGTTAGAAATATTAACATTGTTTGTTCTTTTCAGTTATACAGTTATACAGTTATATATCTACCCTTTACGTTAACTTGATTAATACCTTTACTACTATTACTAAATAATTTGGTGATGTGTCACAATTTCTTTCAAACCTTAATTCATTTGTCAATGTGAATGAAGAATGAAGCACAATCCCACTGACCCTTTGGCTATGATTTGTACATGCATAATTTCTGTAAACTATTCGTGGCACTTTCTGCCGCAGGGGCACAGTTCTTCGTGGACATTGCGACAAGTAATTGTCAAGAAAGACAGCCTAAAATCACAAGAAATAAGTTTCAGAAATATGGTTGGTTTCTACAATATTTGTTTTAACATGGGTACCCAGAGATATTCCGTATATATGTCTTCGTTATATCTATTCATACAATCTGTACTCCATAAATATTTCAACCAAGTCACATCATACATTTACTAGTTTATCAAATTATCTAGTATCTTATGTTCTGTGTCAGTTCTGTGTATCCAGTTGTACCAGTTAATCAGTTTGATGATTTGATATTTGTTTTATAACCATTAAAACCTTGTCCATCAGTACATGTTGCATGTGTTAGCCCTACAATGCACTGACATTATCATCACATCTCAAGTTTCATATTTCTGAAAGAATCATTGTGTCAGTTATTTGATTTACAGATATGGATTGTGGACCGACAAACTCGGAGAATGACAAGACGCCTTCATTGGTATTTATAATTCACGCTATATTATCTGTTATATGCCCGGTAAGGGAATCTCTTTTATAACAATATTATTCACCATGCACCATGCATTTTTGAATGTTGTGGTGTGCTCATATATGAAGGTGGTTTTTGTGCGCCATACATTTGTTTATGTTGTGGTGTGCTCATGTATGCCAGTGGCGGTGCGTCATGTATTGGTGGATGTGATGGTATTGTCTTATGTATGTGTATGAGGGTGGTGGTGACCATTGCATTGGTGGATGTTGTGGTATACTCATGGTCCCGGTGGTGGTGCCCCATTCATTGGTGGATGTAAAGATGCTTGCTCATGTATGCCGGTGGTGCTGCGCCATGCAATGGTGGTTATTGTGGTGTACTCCTGTATGTCGGTGGTTGTGCGCCATGTGTTGGTGGATGTTGTGGTGTATTCATATATGAAGGTGGTTGTCGTGCGCCATACATATGTTAATGTTGTGGTGTGCTCATGTATGCCAGTGGCGGTGCGTCATGAATTCTTGGATGTGATGGTGGTATCTCATGTATATGTATGAGGGTGGTGGTGGCCCATGCATTTGTGGATGTTGTGGTGTGCTCATGTATGCCAGTGGCGGTGCCCCATGGATGGGTGGATGTGATGGGGGTGGCTTATGTATGTGGGTGGTGGTGCCCCATGCATTGGTGCATGTTGTGGTATGCTCATGTATGCCGCTTTCTGTGAACCATGCATTTGTGAATGTTGTGGTGTACTCATGTATGCCGGTAGTGGTGCGCCATGCATTGCTGGATGTGATGGTTGTCGCTGATTTATACCTGTGTTGTGTACCATGCATTTGTGGATGTTTTGGTGTATTCATGTATTCCTGTGGCGGGGGACGATGCAGTGGTGGATGTTGCAGTGTACTCATGTGTGCCAGTGGCGGTGTGCTATGCATTTGTGGATGTGATGGTGATGTATATGTATATAATATATATCTGATATATATAAGTATATAAGTACTATTGGTTGATGTTGTGGTGTACTCATGTATGTCGGTGGCGGTGTCCCATGCATTGTTTGGGTTGTGATGGTTTAATCACTTAAGGCAGTGGCTGTGCGCGATGCATTGGTGGATGTGATGGTGGTGTCTCTTGTATGAGATTTGTGGTGCCCCATGCATCGGTGTATGTTGTAGTGTATTCGTGTATGCCGGTGATGGTGGACGATCCATTGGTTGTTTTTGTGGTGTACTCATGTATGCCGATGGTGGTGTGCCACGCATTAATGGATGTTGTGGCGTTCTCATGTAGGTGCATGTATGCGGGTTGTGGTGCGCCATGCAGTAGTGGATGTTGTAGTGTAGTCATGTATGTCGGTGGCGGTGTGCCATGCATTGGTGGATCTGATGGTGGTGTCTCATGTATGCCTTTGGTGGTGCGCCATGCATTGGCGGTTGTGATGGTGGTGCCTCAGTAGCCCGTTGGTAGTGCGCCATTCATTGGTGGATGTTGTGATGTAATCATGTATGCCGCTGGCGGTGCAATATGCATTGGTGGATGTGATGATGGTGTCTCATGTATATGTATGAGGGTGGTGGTGACCATTGTATTGGTGGATATTGTGGTGTACTCAAGTATGCCGGTGGTGGTGCACCATGCATTGGTAAATGTTGTGGTGTACACATGTATACCGTTGCCGGTGCATCATTCATTGGTGGATGTGATGGTGGTGGCTTTTGGATGCCTGTGGTGGTGCCCCATGCATTGGTGGATGTTGTGGTGTACTCACGTATGCCTTTTTCGGTGTACCATCCATTGGTGAATGTTGTGGTGTACTCATGTATGTCGGTGGCTGTGTGCCATGCTTTGGTTTATGTGATGGTGGTGTCTCATGTATGAGGGTGGTGGTGCCCCATGCCGTTGGCGGTGTGCCATGCATTGGTGGATGTTGTGGTGTACTCATGTATACCGTTGCCGGTGCATCATTCATTGGTGGATATGATGGTGGTGGCTTTTGGATGCCTGTGGTGGTACCCCATGCATTGGTGGATGTTGTGGTGTACTCACGTATGCCTTTTTCGGTGTACCATCCATTGGTGAATGTTGTGGTGTACTCATGTATGTCGGTGGCTGTGTGTAATGCTTTGGTTTATGTGATGGTGGTGTCTCATGTATGCCGGTGGTGGTGAACCATGCATTGGTGGATGTTGTGGTGTACTCACGTATGCCTTTTTCGGTGTACCATCCATTGGTGAATGTTGTGGTGTACTCATGTATGTCGGTGGCTGTGTGCCATGCTTTGGTTTATGCGATGGGGGTGGCTCATGTAGGCCGGTGGTGGTGAACCATGCATTGGTGGATGTTGTGGTGTACTCGTGTATACCGGTGGTGGTGCTCCAAACCAGTGGCGGTGCGCCATGCATTGGTGGATGTTGTGGTGTACTCATGTAAGCCGGTTTTGGTACAACATGCATTGGTGGATGTTGTGGTGTACTTTTGTATGCCGGTAGTTGTGCCCTATGCTTTGGTGGATGTTGTGGTGTACTCATGTATAGCAGTGGTGGTGAACCATGCATTGGTGGATGTTATGGTGTACTCATGTATGCCGGTGGCGGTGCGCCATGGATTTGTGGATGTGATAGTGTTGGCTTATATATGCCGGTCGTGGTTCCCTATGCCTTGCTGGATGTTGTGGTGTACTCATATATGCCGGTGGTGGTGCGCTATGCATGGATGAATGTGATGCTGGTGTCTCATTTACATGTATTGTGGTGTACGATGTTGAGAAGATTTTTTTTACTTCAAACAAAACGTAAACCAGATATAGTGAAATTAATATTCCAATCCACGTCATTTTATCTTGCAACTGAAAATTTAAGTCTTAGAATTTTATTCAACTTAGGATAAAAGTTGTTTAAGAAACGATTGTAGAATCAAATCGTTATTACTGGTTTGTATTGCAAGGAGGTAAGCGCAGCAGTTAGAACAGTGAAACAAGTGCACGCGCGGTACGTGATGAGCGTTAACTTAGACCAACCCAACTTCTCGACGTTTTATTTAATGTGCACCCCAAACACCCTGTAATACAAACAAAGAAAGTGATTTGAAATTATGATCGTTTGTTTAACAACTTTCATCTTTAGTTGAATAAAATTCTGAGAAATTGTTCAATTGGCAAGGTATAAAATTATAAGAAATTTGCCATCGTTATTTCATTTTATTCGATTTACGTTTTTGTTTAAAGAGACATTCATCGGTACGCTTTCACGGCAAACGGACTGTAATCGCAGAATAACACGAGTAAGAATAACACATCACAATTTACAACATTCCCACTCACGGACGACAGTTTGTTTTAATTCATTTACATTGAATGTTCCCTACACCTATGTCACTTTGGGTTTAACTTGTAATTTTAAATTTACAATGGGTTATACCTGTATTGTATTAGCCGTTGATTATGTTTTAGCTATATTGTCTTACATAAATAAATCTGTAATTAATGAAAGAAAAATTTCTTTCGTTTTGTTGCAATAATGAATATTACCAGGTCTTACTTGGCTCACGCTAAATAAGAATACATGCCTCTGTGCAAACACTTGTGATTGATTGAGGTGCTTTCAATAGCTCTAATCCTTTGTTTCGGGTTCGGCGACTGGGATTAGGTTGCGTAAGCGAGCGACCCGAAGCGAGCGACCCGAAGCGAGCGACTGAAGCCCGCTTGGAGTTTGAGCACCCACCTATAGTGACGTGAAATATTCGTCGTGGGTACAGAAAGTCTTGAAATCCTGTAGAGGTAGGACGACTTCAAGGATTCTTCGGAAGGGCGACAGAGGACCAGACAGGTAGGTGTTTCCATATCTATTTGGAAGAAAATATGCATCTTCATGGATACTTGTTTAATATACAGTGCACACTCATTCTCTCATAGTCACAGCTATTTAGGTATAGATGGGAAAGGTTGATACTGGTTTCTGCATGTAAACGGAGTGGTAGTGTAGACTAGTTGTTCAAATGTTGGCACGTCATGTTCAGTGTCAGTGTCCGAGTAATCAGTTAAATATTATGTCCCACGACTACTTATGAGACCCGTAGTTGGAAAAGAGCCCAAAGCGGCAGAAAACCACACTTACTCGCTGTTGTTAATCCAATCTACAAACGCGAGAAATGTGATTACTGATGCTTATGCATGACTCATTTCTTTCAGACGCAGGAACCCTGGCACACTCTGGATTTGGTGTTGTGTCACTCTAAACCCTTCCACCTGGACTTTAGTACACTGACTTTCCGAGGGTCCGATGGGATGAACTTTTGTCTCATGGTGGCTCCATTGTGCGTCTGCTCTCCGCGTAGCCCCCTGCCGAGCGTACATGGAGTAGGTTCGGTGCTAGGGCCTGACTGTACAGTCAGGATGGTTGTTACAGCAACCCAGTTAGTTTAGGGTTGGCACACTCTGTGGCCCCAGTCTTTTCAGCACCCCCAGTAGACCCAATGCTGACTGCACTTGACTGGTAGATTAGGGGTTAGTGTAGATAGGGCCCCCTTCGTGCATGCCCTGTACGATGCTATCTATAGATAGTATAACTTAGTGTTAACCCACCATTCCGTCCTTCAATAGGTAGTTCGAGACAAAGCAAGTCCCGGATGGTCACTTTGAAAGTCAGTGTACTGGCCACCTGCTGGTAAAGCGTTCACTATTTCAGTTTAAAACTTAGATGAAATTTTGTTTTTCACGTCCCGATATATTTGCTTTGTATTTAAATGTAAGGGGATCGTCGAATAACCGAATGGTTAAAGCGTTCGCTCATGACGCTCCAAACAACCCTATTTCGATTTTCCATATCTGAATGATGTGTGGAGCCGATATTTGTTTTTCTCACCGTGATATAGCTAGTATATTGCTGAAAGCGGTGTACAAGGACACTCATGCAGTCATAATCTGTGTGAGAAGCATAAATTATGTAAAGTGTTCTTTGCCTTTTTAAGTAGAACCGTTGCTTACGCATGCAACTGTTCCTTTCAAACAATCTTTTGAATAAACCATAAAGTGCAATGCATCCTTGTTTACCATGACGTCTACTGCAAAATTACAACTTGAGTTTCATGTTTGAGATTTTACGTGTAGGCATATACGTTGCATTTATGCACACAGTAAGTGCCAGCGATGTAAACTATATTCTCTGTACTGTTATGAGCAGGGATGCCATCGTCCTGGGGGCGGAAACGGACCCTGAAGTCCCCCAGAGGCAGGACGACTGTCAAGAAGATATTCCGTGGACAGAAGTGGATCCAGGTCTCTTCTGGCGGCAGGACAACGACCACAAAGCCGCCAGACTACCAGAAAGGCAAGACCTCCAAACTATCTTTTGAAAACAACATACAATACATTCTTGTTGACAATGACGTCATGAGCAAGTTACAACTTGTTTCAGGTTACAGCGTTTTCCTGACCAAAACGCATATGCTTTTAATATTTATTATCTATGTAGTAAGTATCGGTGATGTGAAACATTAACCTATTCGTTATCGTTACTATTAGGAACGTGGATGCCATCGTCCTGGGGGCGGAAATGGACCCTGAAGTCCCCCAGAGGCAGGACGACTGCCAAGAAGATATTCCATGGATAGACGTGGACCATGGATTCTTCGGAAGGGTGACAGAGGACCAGACAGGCAGGTGTTTTCAACTCATTTTGGAAGAAAATATTTGTTTCATATATAGTGCACACTAATTCTCTCCTAGTATACATCCATTTAGGAGTGAGTGAGTTTAGATTTACGCCGCACTCAGCAATATTCAGCTATAAGGTGACGGTCTGTAAATAATCGAGTCTGGACAAGACAATCCAGTGATCAACAACACGAGCATCGATCTGCACAAATGGGAACCGATGACATGTTTCAACCAAGAAGTCAGCGAGTCTGACCACCCGATCCCGTTAGTAACCTCTTACGACAAGCATAGTCACAGCCATTTGGGTATAGATGGGAAAGGTTGATACTGGTTTCTGCATGTAAACGGAGTGGTAGTGTAGCCTAGTTGTTCAAGTGTTGGCACGTCATGTTCAGTACCATTGTTCGAGTCCTGACTTAAATACTATGCCACACGACTACTTATGAGACCCGTAGTTGGAAAAGAGCCCAAAGCGGCAGAAAACCACACTTACTCGCTGTTGTTAATCCAATCTACAAACGCGAGAAATGTGATTACTGATGCTTATGCATGACTCATTTCTTTCAGACGCAGGAACCCTGGCACACTCTGGATTTGGTGTTGTGTCACTCTAAACCCTTCCACCTGGACTTTAGTACACTGACTTTCCGAGGGTCCGATGGGATGAACTTTTGTCTCATGGTGGCTCCATTGTGCGTCTGCTCTCCGCGTAGCCCCCTGCCGAGCGTACATGGAGTAGGTTCGGTGCTAGGGCCTGACTGTACAGTCAGGATGGTTGTTACAGCAACCCAGTTAGTTTAGGGTTGGCACACTCTGTGGCCCCAGTCTTTTCAGCACCCCCAGTAGACCCAATGCTGACTGCACTTGACTGGTAGATTAGGGGTTAGTGTAGATAGGGCCCCCTTCGTGCATGCCCTGTACGATGCTATCTATAGATAGTATAACTTAGTGTTAACCCACCATTCCGTCCTTCAATAGGTAGTTCGAGACAAAGCAAGTCCCGGATGGTCACTTTGAAAGTCAGTGTACTGGCCACCTGCTGGTAAAGCGTTCACTATTTCAGTTTAAAACTTAGATGAAATTTTGTTTTTCACGTCCCGATATATTTGCTTTGTATTTAAATGTAAGGGGATCGTCGAATAACCGAATGGTTAAAGCGTTCGCTCATGACACTCCAAACAACCCTATTTCGATTTCCCATATCTGAATGATGTGTGAAGCATCTATTTGTTTTTCTCACCGTGATATAGCTAGTATATTGCTGAAAGCGGTGTACAAGGACACTCATGCAGTCATAATCTGTGTGAGAAGCATAAATTATGTAAAGTGTTCTTTGCCTTTTTAAGTAGAACCGTTGCTTACGCATGCAACTGTTCCTTTCAAACAATCTTTTGAATAAACCATAACATGCCATGCATCCTTGTGTATCATGACGTCTACTGCAAAATTACAACTTGAGTTTCATGTTTGAGATTTTACGTGTAGGCATATACGTTGCATTTATGCACACAGTAAGTGCCAGCGATGTAAACTATATTCTCTGTGCTGTTATGAGCAGGGATGCCATCGTCCTGGGGGCGGAAACGGACCCTGAAGTCCCCCAGAGGCAGGACGACTGTCAAGAAGATATTCCGTGGACAGAAGTGGATCCAGGTCTCTTCTGGCGGCAGGACAACGACCACAAAGCCGCCAGACTACCAGGAAGGCAAGACCTCCAAACTATCTTTTGAAAACAACATACAATATATTCTTGCTGACAATGACGTCATGAGCAAGTTACAACTTGTGTTTCAGGTTACAGCGCTTTCCTGACCAAAAAGCATATGCTTTTAATATTTATTATCTATGTAGTAAGTATCAGTGATATCAAACATTAACCTATTCGTTATCGTTGCTATTAGGAACGTGGATGCCATCGTCCTGGGGGCGGAAATGGACCCTGAAGTCCCCCAGAGGCAGGACGACTGCCAAGAAGATATTCCATGGATAGACGTGGACCATGGATTCTTCGGAAGGGTGACAGAGGACCAGACAGGCAGGTGTTTTCAACTCATTTTGGAAGAAAATATTTGTTTCATATATAGTGCACACTAATTCTCTCCTAGTATACATCCATTTAGGAGTGAGTGAGTTTAGATTTACGCCGCACTCAGCAATATTCAGCTATAAGGTGACGGTCTGTAAATAATCGAGTCTGGACAAGACAATCCAGTGATCAACAATACGAGCATCGATCTGCGCAAATGGGAACCGATGACATGTTTCAACCAAGAAGTCAGCGAGTCTGACCACCCGATCCCGTTAGTCGCCTCTTACGACAAGCATAGTCACAGCCATTTAGGTATAGATGGGAAAGGTTGATACTGGTTTCTGCATGTAAACGGAGTGGTAGTGTAGCCTAGTTGTTCAAGTGTTGGCACGTCATGTTCAGTACCATTGTTCGAGTCCTGACTTAAATACTATGCCACACGCCTACTTATGAGGCCCGTCGTTGGAAAAGTGCCCAAAGCGGCAGAAAACCACACTTTCTCGCTGTTGGTAATCCAATCAACTTCCGAGAGAAATGTGATTACTGATGCTTATGCATGACTCATTTCTTTCAGACGCAGGAACCCTGGCACACTCTGGATTTGGTGTTGTGTCACTCTAAACCCTTCCACCTGGACTTTACTACACTGGCTTTCCGAGGGTCCGATGGGATGAGCTTTTGTCTCATGGTGGCTCCATTGTGCGTCTGCTCTCCGCGTAGCCCCCTGCCGAGCGTACATGGAGTAGGTTCGGTGCTAGGGCCTGACTGTACAGTCAGGATGGTTGTTACAGCAGCCCAGCTAGTTTAGGGTTGGCACACTCTGTGGCCCCAGTCTTTTCAGCACCCCCAGTAGACCCAATGCTGACTGCACTTGACTGGTAGATTAGGGGGTAGTGTAGATAGGGCCCCCTTCGTGCATGCCCTGTACGATGCTATCTATAGATAGTATAACTTAGTGTTAACCCACCATTCCGTCCTTCAATAGGTAGTTCGAGACAAAGCAAGTCCCGGATGGTCACTTTGAAAGTCAGTGTACTGGCCACCTGCTGGTAAAGCATTCACTATTTCAGTTTAAAACTTAGATGAAGTTTTGTTTTTCACGTCCCGATATATTTGCTTTGTATTTAAATGTAAGGGGATCGTCGAATAACCGAATGGTTAAAGCGTTCGCTCATGACGCTCCAAACAACCCTATTTCGATTTTCCATATCTGAATGGTATGTGGAGCCGATATTTGTTGTTTCGCCCCGTGATATAGCTGGTATGCTGGTAAAAGCAGTGTGAAAACGACACTCATGCAGTCTTAATATGTACTTGAAGTATAAATTATGATACAGAATACTGTTTACATTTATTAGCAGAAGCCACTGTGTTTTTCGAAACGATCTTTTAAAGAAAACATAAAGTGCCTCCTCGTTGTACGATGACGTCTACTGCCAAGTCACAACTTGATTTTCGTGTTTGAGATATGTTCTCGTGGAATCATATATTTTGCATTTATGCAGTACAAATGTACACAGTACAAATGATGTAAATTATGTTTACCTTTATTATCAGGAGCGTGGATGCCATCGTCCTGGGGGCGGAAATGGACTCTGAAGTCCCCCAGAGGCAGGACGACTGCCAAGAAGACATTTCATGGACAGATGGACAGAAGTGGATCAAGGATTCTTCTGGAGCAGCATGTGGATGTTTCACTGTTCGGACATTTTGTGACAATGTACTCTGCGTGTCTACTACTGTAAACCCTCCAGTAGAATAGGTAGCGTTGCATACGTTGAGGGAACACGGTTCCAGAGTTTTTTTTCTCAAAAATGTTTTTTATCTCTGGTTTTACGTGTCGGGCTTCAGTTACCTTTGACCTTGTTCAAATCTCAAATTTGATCAAGATCAATTTAGACACACATTCTGCGACAACAATGTTTGTGTTTATGTTCGAGGTTTGGTACTGTTCCATGTTGGGAATGATGACATTAATAAAACATAATCTGCACAGCTGGTCCAATCGTGCTTGTTTGTTTTGCTGTTTTGTTTGTGAAACTTGTGAACTGGAGAAGAATTGTTTTTGTCCATGGAAATCGGATGTGCACGACTTTATCGCCTTTTAGGAGTGCTTGTTTCTAGCCATACACTGCCATACACTGCTAAACACCGCCAACACAGAAACACATCACGAAACAAGTCCAACATTCAAACAATAGATCAATACACGGGGGTATTCTAATGTCTACAAACCAGAACTTCCAATACAAAAGCCTATCAACATTACTAGATCACATCGCACACACCTTTAGTTCAATGTATGTACTAAACAATCCAGTGGTGTCTGTAGATGAGACAAGACATTAAATGAAAAGCTCCCACCAACATCCAACAGTCTAGAATATTACATTGCGCAAGTAAACAACCAAGTGCATGTTTGCCAATGATATTCCTTAACCAGCTGACCGTGGTTGGAGCATTTGTGATGGTCAGCGTATCCCTATTCTTGTGTTCTGATGTCGAGAGATGCTGCTCCCCATGGTTTGGTTGAACTGACACAGAGTAAATGCAATAAAGTCAGTGTGCCATCAGAGAGAGATCTATATCAAAGCAGATAAACTGAACAAATTGTAAGCTTCTGAATGTATCAAAAGTGATTAACAGTTATCTGACAGACCATTTGAATAGCTACTACGAGAGCTTAGAGGCAGTTATCGATCGTGAAGCATAGTTTTCTAATACTTTGGATACTGCTATTTCATCAAATAGTTTAGGAATGTATAGCTTTTATTAACCATAACATTTAAGTTTGTTTTTTTCTAAACTGTGTTAAACATGTGACACCAAATGAATTGTTTGTTAGTTCTCTGCTCTGTATAGGCACTAAAACTACAATGGCTGTCATCTTGGCAGCCATTTTTGAATTCTGGATAATATCAAGGTTTTCCATGTAACATGTCGTCACTCTAGAAGTAAACAGGAAACAAAATCTCGTCTCAAAGAGTAAGCTGTAAAACATTATATTATCACGACATGACCATACAAAATCACCTGTTTTGTGCCCGAGTCACCACTCTAGAAGATACAAGTGTCAAAAAACATAAAAAGTATCAACATAGGCCCGTAAATGGACACATTCGGTGTTAATTTTTATGTAAATGTAACTGCCAAGAAGACAGTTCAAAATGGCGGTCATTTTCATTATTTTCAAAAGCAAATATATGTCACAAAATACATACACCTTTTAGCAATACACAAAAGTCACAATGACAGTGATCAGATCAGTGATCAGATTGATATTAATAAAACTATCCATGATTAACTTTGAGATGTTGTCGGCCAGCAAACCAAATGTCATCAAAATGCTCACAGACCTCCACCACATAAAATGGCCTGTGAAAACCTGAGTACTAAAGGCCTTTTCATGAGCCAAAGACATCATACTAACTGAAGATAGTGTCAAACAAACTCAGTACTGGGGAGGCTACAACATCAGATTTTTCAGCTGCCTCCTCCTGTACTACTTCAATACCCTTGGATACAGCAAAGCGGCCAATACTCAATCGATGCAGAAGGTCTGTGATCGGTATCAATTGGGTCAATTTCAAGTGGCCATTTTGCGCTTTTGGGCGGAATTTCATAGGTGTAAGCCATGGTTAGTGTAATATGGTTCATCATCCGAGCCACACTCCCACCACGGAGTATCACAAGGACAATGCTAAAAGCAAGTGGGTCTCCAACTTACAGCACCAAGGATACCTGGATGATCTACTCCAGCAGAAGAATTAATATTAATATTTCTACCACATTCGCCCGTGAGCTACGACATCGAAAATATCGGGGTTCATATGTTTCATTCGATGACCCAGGGGAAAATATTACTTTGTCATGGTGAGGTGATGTCGTGAGCAATGCAAGGACGGCACGTCACGAATGGATGGGGCACCACCAAAGGCATACATGAGACACCACAATCACATCCACCAATGGATGGCACATCGCCACCGGCATAGGGCACCACCACCGGCATACATGAGTACACGACATCGTCCACCAATGCATGTTGCACTAACAACTTCACATGAGTACACCACAACATCCACCAATGCATCGTGTACAGCCACCTGCATACATGAGCACACCACAACATCCACCAATGCTTTGTTCACCACCACCGGCATACATGAGCCACAACCATCACATCCACCAATGCATGGCCCACCGCCACTGACATACATGATTACACCACAACATCGACAAATGCATGGCGCACCGCCACCGGCATACATTTGTACACCACAACATCCACAGATGCATGGGTCACAACCACTGGCATACATGAGTACACCACAACATCCACCAATGCATGGGGCATCACTACCGGCATACATGAGCCACCACCATCACATCAACCAATGCATGGCACACCGACACCGGCATACATGAGTACATAACAACATCCAGCAATGCATGGTGCACCACCACCGGCATACGTGAGTACACCACAACATCCACCAATACAAGGGGTATCACCACCGGCATACATGAGTACACCACAACATCCACCAATGCATGGTTCACCACCACCGGCCTACATGAGCCACCACCATCGCAACCACCAATGCATGGCACACCGCCACCGACATACATGAGTACACCACAAGATTCACCAATATATGGGGCACCACCAACCACATACAATAGACACTACCATCACATCCAACAATGCATGGAGCACCGACACCGGCATACATGAGTACACCAAAACATCCACCAATGCATGGGGCACCACCAAAGGCATACATGAGTACACCACAACATCCACCAATGCATGGGGTACCACCACCCTTATACATATACATGAGACACTACCATCACATCCATCAATGCATGGCGCACCGCCACCAACATACATGAGTACACCACAACATCCACCAATGCATGGGGCACCAACCTCATAGAATAGACACTACCATCACATCCACCAATGCATGGCCCATCGCCACCGGCATACATGAGTACACCACATCAACCAATGCATTGGACACCAGCAAAGGAATACATGAGCCACCACCATCACATCCAAAAATGCATGGCACACCGCCACCTTCATACATGAGTACACCACAACATCCACCAATGCATGGCGCACTACCAACGGGCTACTGAGCCACCACCATCACATCCACCAATGCCTCCAAGATCGCCAGATGCATGAGGCACCACCACCGGTATACATGAGTGCATCACAACATCCACCAATGCATGGCACACCGTCACCGGCATACATGAATACACCACAACATCCACCGATGCATGGGGCACCACGAACCTCATACATGAGACACCACCATCACATCCACCAAAGCATGGTGCACCACCACCGGCATACATGAGTACACCACAACATCTAGAAATGGAACGGTCACCACCACCCTCATTCATATAGATTATACACCACCACCACATCCACCAATGCATGTCACACCGCCACCGGCATGGGGCACCGCCACTGGCATATATGAGCACATCACATCATCCACAAATATATGGCGCACCACGACCATCGGCATATGTGAGTACACCACAACACCCAGCAGTGCATGGCTTACCACCACCTACATACATGAGTACACCGTAACATCCACCAATGCATGGAACACCACCACACTCATACATGAGACACCAAGATCACATCCACCAATGCATGGCGTACCACCACCGTCATACATGAGCACACCACAACATCAACCAATGCATGGCGCACCAGTTTCGGTATACATGAGCCACCACCATCACATCCACTAATGCATAATGTACTGTCACCGGCATACATGAGCAGACCACAACATAAACCAATGCATGGTGTACCGCCATCGGCATGCAAGAGTACACCACAACATATAGAAAATGTATGGGACACCACCACCCTCATACAATAGACACTACCATCACTTCCACCACTGCATGGCACACCGTCAACGGCAAACATGAGTACACCACAACATCCACAAATGTATTGCACACCATGACCACTGGCATACATGAGTACACCACATCATCCACCAAAGCATGGGGCACCAGTGCCTTATTACATAAGTACACTGCAACATCCACCAAAGCATGGCGCAACACTCTCGGCATACATGAGTCGCCGCCATCACATCCACAAATGCATGGCACACAGCCAACGGTATACATGAGTACACCACAACATCCACCTATGTATTGCGCACCACGACCACCGGCATACATGAGTACACCACATCATCCACCAAAGCATGGGGCACCAGTGCCTTATTACATAAGTACACTGCAACATCCACCTATGCATGGGGCAACACTACCGGCATACATGAGGATACCACAACATGCACAAAAGCATGTTGCACCACCACCGGCATACATGAGCTAAAACCATCACATCTACCAATGCGTGGTCCACGGCCACCGGCATAGATGAGTACACCACAACATATACCAATGTATCATGTACCGCCACCAGCATACATGAGTACACTGCAACATCCACATATATGCATGGTCCACCGCCACAGGCATACATGAGTACACTGCAACATCCACTATTGCATAGGGCACGACGACCGGCACACATGAACCACCACCATCACATCCACTAATGCATCATGTACTGTCACCGGCATACATGAGCAGACCACAACATAAACCAATGCATGGTGTACCGCCATCGGGATACATGACCATACCACAACATGCACCAATGAATGGGGCACAACCACCGGCATAGAAGAGTACACAACAACATACACCATTGCATCGTGTACAACCACTGGCATACATGAGTACACCACAACATCCACCAATGCATGGGTCTCCACCACCCTTATACAACAGACACTACCATCACATCCACCAATGCATGGTGCACCACAACATTCATACATGAGTACACCACAACATTCACCAATGTATGGGCCACAACCACACTCATACATATATAAGAGACACCACCATCACATCCACCAATACATAGGACACTGTCACCGACATACACTGTCACCGACTGAACCACAACATGCACCAATGCATGGGGCAGCACGACCGGCATACCTAAGTACAGCACAACATGCACCAATGCATCGTGTACTGCTACTGGCATACATGAGTACACCACAACATCCACCAATGTATCGTGTACCACCACGGAATACATGAGTACATCACAACATCCACCAATGCATGGTTCACCACCACACTCATACATAAGCCACCACCATCACATGGACCAATGAATGGCGCACCGCCACCGGCATACATGAGTACACCGCAACATGAACCAATGCAATGGTCACCACCACCCTTATACATACACAAAAGACACCACCATCACATCCACCAATGCATGGCGCACTGCCGCTGGCATACATGAGTACATAACAACATCCACCAGTGCATGGTGCACCACCACCGGCATACATGATTACACCACAACATTCACCAATGGATGGTGCACAGATTCCGGCATACATGAATACACCACAACATCCACCAATGGATGGGGCACCGACACCTTCATACATGAACACACCACAACATCCACCAATGCATGGGACACCACCACATTGATACGTAAGCCACTAACATCGCATCCACCAATGCATGGCTCACTGCCGCTGGCATACATGCGTACATAACAACATTCACCAATGCATGATGCACCACCACCGGCATACATGAATACACCAGAACTTCTGCCAATGCATGGTGCACCACCACCGGTATACGTGAGTACACCACAACATCCACCAATGCATGGTGTACCACCACCGGTATACGTGAGTACACCACAACATCCACCAATACATGGCGTACCACCACCGGCATACATGAACACACCACAACATCCACCAATGCATGGGACACCATCACCCTCATGCAGGAGACACCACCATCAGATACACTAATGTATGGCACACCGCTACCGACGTACATGAATAGATCACAACATCCACCAATGCATGGTTCACCACCACTGGCATACATGAGCCACCACCATCACCATATGTTGTTGTGTACTCATGCATGCCGCTGGCGGTGCGCCATGCAATGGTGGATGTGATTGTTGTGGCTTATTTATACCTGTGGTGGTGCCCCATGCATTGGTTGATGTTCTGGTGTATTCATGTATGTCGGTGGCGCTTTGCCATGCAATGATGGGAGTGATCGTGGTGTGTCATCTATATGTATGATGATAGTGGTGGCAAATGCATTGGTGAATGTTGTGGTGTACTCATGTATGAAGGTGGTGGTGCTCCATGCATTGGTGGATGTTGTTGTGTACTCATGTATGCCGGTGGTCTTGGTGCGACATCCATTGGTGGATATTGTTATGTACTTATGTATGCCAGCGGCGGTCCTCCATGCATTAGTGGAAGTGATGGTGTTGGATTACGTATGAATGTGGTGGTGCCCCATGCATTGGTGAATTTTGTGGTGTACTGATGTGTGTCGGTGGCGGTGTGCCATGCATTGGTGGATCTGATGGTTGTGTCTTATGTATATGTATGGGGTTGGTGGTGGCCCATACATTTGTGGATGTTGCCGTGTGCTCATGATGGCAGTGTCTTTACCCCATGCATTGGTGGATGTGATGGTGGTGTCTCTTGTATATGTATGAGGATGGTTTTTACCATTGCATTGGTGGATGTTGCTGTGTACTCATGTATCCCGGTGGTGGTGTCCCATGATGTTGACGGTGTGCCATACATTGGTGGATGTGATGGTGGTGGGTCTTGTATGAAGGTGCTGGTGCCCCATGCATTGGTGAATGTTGTGGTGTACTGATGTATGCAGTTGGCGGTGTCCCATCTACTAGTGAATGTTGTTGTGTACTCATGTATGCCAGTGTCCGTGTGCCATGCCTACGTATGCCGGTCTTTGTTCCTTATGCATTGGTGGATGTTTTTTTGTACTCATGTATGCAGTTGGTGGTGTGAGATGTAGTGGTGGATGTGATGGTCGTGTCTAATGGATTGGTTTATGTTGTGGTGTGCTCATGTATGCCGGTGGTGGTGCGCCATACATTTCTGGATATTGCGGTGTAGTCATACATTCGGGTGGTGGTACACGACAAATTGGTGGATGTTGTGGTGTACTCATGTATGCCGGTGGCTGTACACGATGCAATGGTGAATGTTGTTGTGTATTCTTGTATGCAGGTGGCAAGATGGTGGTGGCTCAGATGTGAAGATGTGCTCCTGTATGAAGGTGGTGGTGAACCATGCATTGGTAGATGTTGTGGTGTACTCACGTATGCACTGGTGGTGCCCCATCCATTGGTGGATGTTGTGGTGTACCCATATATGACGGTGGTTGTGGTGCACCATACATTTGTTTATGTTGTGGTGTGCTCATGTATCCCAGTGTCGGTGCGTCATGCATTGGTTGATGTGATGGTGGTGTCTCATGTATATGTATGAGGGTGTTGGTGACCGTTGCATTGTTGGATGTTGTGGTGTACTCATGTATCCCGGTGGTGGTGCACCGTGCATTGGTGGATGTGATGGTGGTGGCTTATGTATGGCTGTTGTGGTGCCCCATGCATTGGTGTATGTTGTGGTGTACTCATGTATGCCGGTGGTGGTATATGATCCTTTGGTGGATGTTGTGGTCAACTCGTGTATGCCGGTGGTTGTACACAATGCAATGGTGGATGTTGTGGTGTAGTCATGTATGTCGGTGGCGGTGTCCAATCCACTAGTGAATGTTGGTGTGTACTCATGTATGCCAGTGGCATTGTCCCATGCATTGGTGGATGTGATGGTGGTGTCTGATGTATAAGGTTGGTAGTGAACCATGTATTGATGGATGTTGTGCTGTACTCATGAATGTTTTTTGTGCTGCACCATACATTTCTGGATGTGAAGGTAGTGGCTTATGTATACCTGTGCTGGTGCAACATGCATTGGTGGATGTTGTGGTGTATTCATGTACACCGGTGATGGTGGACGATCCATTGGTTGATGTTGTGGTGTACTCATGTATGTCGGTGGTTGTGTGCCATGCATTTGTTGATGTGATGGTGGTGGTGCCCTATGCATTGATGGATGTTGTTATGTAGTCATGTGTGTCAGCAACGGTGTGCCATGCATTGGTGGATGTTGTGGTGTACTCATATATGTTGTGGTGCCCCATACATTTGTGGATGTTGTGGTGTGATGGTCTCCTGTATAATGGTGGTGGTGCCCCATGCATTGATTGATGTTGTTATGAACTCATGTTTGCCAACGACGGTGGTCCATACATTAGTGGATGTTGTGGTTGTGGATTATGTATACCTGTGGTGGTGCCCAATGAATAGGTAGATGTTGTGGTGTACTCCTGTATGTCGGTTGCGGTGTGCCATGCATTGGTGGATGTGATGGTGTGCTCACGTATATGCCAGTTGCTGTGCGCCATGCATTGGTGGATGTGATGGTGGTGGCTTATGTATGAATGTGGTGGTGAACTCTGTATTGGTGGAAGTTGTGGCGTACTCATGTATGCCGGTGGTGGTGTGCCATGCATTGGTGGATGTTGTGTTCTTCTCACGTATGCTGGTGGTGCTGCACCATGCATTGGTGGATGTTGTTATGTACATATGTATGTCATCGACGGTGCGCCATGCATTGGTGCATGTGATGGTTGTTGCTTATGTATGAATGTGGTGGTGCCATATGCATTCGTGGATGTTGTGGTGTACTCATGTATGCCGGTGGTGGTACACGATGCATTGGTGGATATTGCAGTGTACTCATGTGTGCCAGTGGGGGAAATCAGAATGCAATGGTGGATGTTTCGGTGTACTCATGTATGCCAATGGCGGTGAACCACGCAATGGTTGATGTTGTAATGTACTCATGTATGTCGGTGATTGTGGTGCGCCATACATTTGTGGATGTTGTTTTGTGCTGTTGTATGTCAGTGGCGCTGCGCCATGCATTTATGGATGTGATTGTGGTGTCTCATGTATATGTATGAGGTTGATGGGGTCCCATGCATTGGTGGATGTTGTGATGTGCTGATACATGCCAGTGGCGGTATGCCATGCATTTATGGATGTGATGGTAGTGTCTCATGTATATGTATGAGGGTGGTGGTGAGCATTGCATTGGTGGATGTTGTGGTGTGCACATGTATCCCGGTGGTGGTGTGCAAAGCATTGGTGGATGTGATGGTAGTGTCTCCTGTATGATTGTGTTGGTGCCACATGTATTGTTGGATGTTGTGGTGTACTCTTGTATTCCTTTGGTGGTGTGCCATGCATTGGTGGATGTTGTGGTGTACTCATATATGTCGGTGGTTGTGGTGCCCCATACATTTGTGGATGTTGTGGTGTGATGGTCTCCTGTATAAGGGTGATTTTGACCCATGCATTGATGGATGTTGTTATGAACTCATGTTTGCCAGCGACGGCGGTCCATACATTAGTGGATGTTGTGGTTGTGGCTTATGTATACCTGTGGTGGTGCCCAATGAATTGGTGGATGTTGTGGTGTATTCATGTATGCCGGTGGTGGTGCTCCATGCATTGGTGTATGTTGTGATGTACTCCTGTATGTCGGTGGCGGTGTGCCATGCATTGGTGGATGTTGTGATGTACTCCTGTATGTCGGTGGTGGTGTGCCATGCATTGGTGGATGTTGTGTTGTACTCACGTATGCCGGTGGTGCTGCACCATGCATTGGTGGATGTTGTTATGTACATATGTATGTCATCGACGGTGCGCCATGCATTGGTGCATGTGATTGTTGTTGTTTATGTATGAATGTGGTGGTGCCATATGCATTCGTGGATGTTGTCGTGTACTCATGTATGCAGGTGGCTGTACCCGATGCATCGGTGGATTTTGTGGTGTACTCATGTATGAGGTTGTTAGTGCAACATGCATTGGTGGATGATGTGGTGTACTCATGTATGCCGGTGGTGGTGCCCTATGCCGGTGGCGGTGTGCCATCCATTGGTGGATGTGATTGTGGTGTCTCATGTATGCCTTTGGTGGTGCCCCATCCATTCGTGACGTGCCGTCCTTGCATTGCTCACGACATCACCTCACCATGACAAAGTAATATTTTCCCCTGGGTCATCGAATGAAACATATGAACCACGATATTTCCGATGTCGTAGCTCACGGGCGAATGTGGTAGAAATATTAATATTAATTCTTCTGCTGGAGTAGATCATCCAGGTATCCTTGGTGCTGTAAGTTGGAGACCCACTTGCTTTTAGCATTGTCCTTGTGATACTCCGTGGTGGGAGTGTGGCTCGGATGATGAACCATATTACACTAACCATGGCTTACACCTATGGAATTCCACCCAAAAGCCCAAAATCGCCACTTGAAATTGACCCTATTGATACCGATCACAGACCTTCTGCACTGTATTGGCCGCTTTTCCTTGTGATCGAGACTCCTGACAAGACACCGTAAAAGGTGAACCTCTTTGCTGTATCCAAGGGTATTGAAGTAGTACAGGAGGAGGCAGCTGAAAAATCTGATGTCATAGCCTCCCCAGTACTGAGTTTGTTTGACACTATCTTCAGTTAGTATGATGTCTTTGGCTCATGAAAAGGCCTTTAGTACTCAGGTTTTCACAGGCCATTTTATGTGGTGGAGGTCTGTGAGCATTTTGATGACATTTGGTTTGCTGGCCGACAACATCTCAAAGTTAATCATGGATAGTTTTATTAATATCAATCTGATCACTGTCATTGTGACTTTTGTATATTGCTAAAGGGTGTATGTGTTTTTTGACATATATTTGCTTTTGAAAATAATGAAAATGACCGCCGTTTTGAATTGTCTTCTTGGCAGTTACATTTACATAAAAATTAACACCGAATGTGTCCATTTACGGGCCAATGTTGATACTTTTTATGTTTTTTGACACTTGTATCTTCTAGAGTGGTGACTTGGGTACAAAACAGGTGATTTTGTATGGTCATGTCGTGATAATATAATGTTTTACAGCTTACTCTTTGAGACGAGATTTTGTTTCCTGTTTACTTCTAGAGTGTTAACATGTTACATGGAATACCTTGATATTATCCAGAATTCAAAAATGGCTGCCAAGATGGCCACCATTGTAGTTTTAGTGCCTATACAGAAGCTATACATTCCTAAACTATTCGATGAAATAGCAGTATCCAAAGTATTAGAAAACTATGCTTCACGATCGATAACTGCCTCTAAGCTCTCGTAGTAGCTATTCAAATGGTCTGTCAGATAACTGTTAATCGCCTTTGATACATTCAGAAGCTTACAATTTGTTCAGTTTATCTGCTTTGATATAGATCTCTCTCTGATGGCATACTGACTTTATTGCATTTACTCTGTGTCAGTTCAACCAAACCATGGGGAGCAGCATTACTCGACATCAGAACACAAGAATAGGGATACGCTGACCATCACAAATGCTCCAACCACGGTCAGCTGGTTAAGGAATATGACTGGCAAACATGCACTTGGTTGTTTACTTGCGCAATGTAATATTCTAGACTGTTGGATGTTGGTGGGAGCTTTTCATTTAATGTCTTGTCTCATCTACAGACACCACTGGATTGTTTAGTACATACATTGAACTAAAGGTGTGTGCGATGTGATCTAGTAATGTTGATAGGCTTTTGTATTGGAAGTTCTGGTTTGTAGAAATTAGATTACCCCAGTGTATTGATCTATTGTTTGAATGTTGGACTTGTTTCGTGATGTGTTTCTGTGTTGGCGGTGTTTAGCAGTGTATGGCAGTGTATGGCTAAAAACAAGCCCTCCTACAAGGCGATAAAGTCGTGCACATCCGATTTCCATGAACAAAAACAATTCTTCTCGAGTTCACAAGTTTCACAAACAAAACAGCAAAACAAACAAGTACGATTGGACCAGCTGTGCAGATTATGTTTTATTAATGTCATCATTCCCAACATGGAACAGTACCAAATCCTCGAACATAAACACCAACATTGTTGTCGCAGAATGTGTGTCTAAATTGATCTTGATCAAATTTGAGATTTGAACAAGGTCAAAGGTAACTGAAGCCCGACACGTAAAACGAGATATAAAAACATTTTTGAGACAAAAAACTCTGGAACCGTGTTCCCTCAACGTATGCAACGCTACCTATTCTACTGGAGGGTTTACAGTAGTAGACACGCAGAGTACATTGTCACAAAATGTCCGAACAGTAAAACATCCATATGCTGCTCCAGAAGAATCCTTGATCCACTTCTGTCCATCTGTCCATGGAATGTCTTCTTGGCAGTCGTCCTGCCTCTGGGGGACTTCAGAGTCCATTTCCGCCCCCAGGACGATGGCATCCACGCTCCTGATAATAAAGGTAAACATATTTTACATCATTTGTACTGTGTGCATAAATGCAAAATATATGATTCCACGAGAACACGAAAATCAAGTTGTGACTTGGAAGTAGACGTCATCGTACAACGAGGAGGCACTTTATGTTTTCTTTAAAAGATCGATTCGAAAAACACAATGGCTTCTGCTAATAAATGTAAACAGTATTCTGTATCATAATTTATACTTCAAGTACATATTAAGACTGCATGAGTGTCGTTTTCACACTGCTTTTACCAGCATACCAGCTATATCACGGGGCGAAACAACAAATATCGGCTCCACATTCAGATCACTCAGATATGGAAAATCGAAATAGGGTTGTTTGGAGCGTCATGAGCGAACGCTTTAACCATTCGGTTATTCGACGATCCCCTTACATTTAAATACAAAGCAAATATATCGGGACGTGAAAAACACAATTTCATCTAAGTTTTAAACTGAAATAGTGAATGCTTTACCAGCAGGTGGCCAGTACACTGACTTTCAAAGTGACCATCCGGGACTTGCTTTGTCTCGAACTACCTATTGAAGGACGGAATGGTGGGTTAACACAAAGTTATACTATCTATAGATAGCATCGTACAGGGCATGCACGAAGAGGGCCCTATCTACACTAACCCCTAATCTACCAGTCAAGTGCAGTCAGCATTGGGTCTACTGGGGGAACACCACAACATCCTCTACTGCATCGTGTACTGTCACTGACATACATGAGTATACCACAACATCCACCAATGCATGCTGTACCGGCACAGGCATACTTCAGGACACCACAACATCCACCAATGCATGGTTCACCACCACCGACATACATGAGCAACCACCATCACATCCACCAATGCATGGCGCACCGCCACCTGCATACATGAGCCACCACCATCACATCCACCAATGTATGGCGCACCACCAAAGGAATACAAGAGTACACCACAACATCCACCAATGCATGTTGCAACACCACAATCATACAAGAGACACTACCATCAATTCAAACAATGCATTGCACACCGCCACCGGCATACATGAGGACACAAGAACATCCACCAATGCATGGTACACCGTCACCGGCATACATGAGCCTGAACCATCACATCCACCAATGCATGGCGCACCACCACCGACATACATGAGCCACCATCATCACATCCACAAAGGGATGGCGCACCGCCACAGGCATACATGAGTACACCACAACATCCACCAATGCATGGCGTACCGCTACCTGCATACATGAGCCACCACCATCACATCAACCAATGCATGGAGCACCATCAAAGGAATACAAGAGTACACCGCAACATCCACCAATGCATGTTGCATCACCACAATCATACAAGAGACACTACCGTCACGTCCACCAATGCATTGTACACCGCCGCTGGTATACACGAGTACACCACAATATCCACCAATACATTGCACACCACCACCGGTATACATGAGTACACCACAACATCAACTAATGGATCGTCCATCGCCACCGGCATACATGGATACACCACAAGATCCATTAGGTACAGATATGCAACAAATTTCACATCCACCATTGCGTGGGGTACAACCACCGGCATACATGAGTACACCATCACATCCACCAATGCATTGGGCACCGCCACTGGCATACATGAGCACACCAAAACATCCACAAATGCATGGGCCACCACCAACCTCATACATATACATGAGACACCACCATCACATCCACCAATGCATGGCACACCGACACCCACATACAAGAGTACACTACAACATCCACTACTGCATGGTGCACCATCACAAGCATACATGAGTATACCACAACATCCACCAATGCATTGTGCAAAACCACCGGCATACATGAGCCACCACCATCACATCCACGAATGCATGGGGCACCACCACCGGGATACATGTGTACACCACAACATGCACCAATGCAATGATCACCACCACCCTCATACATATACATGAGACACTACCATCACATCCACCAATGCATGGCGCACCGCCACTGGGATACATGAGCACACCACAACATCCACAAATGTATGGCGCACCAAAACCACTGACATACATGAGTACACTGCAACAAACACCACTGCATTCTGTTTTCCGCCACCGGCACACATGAGTACACCGTAATATCCACGAATGCATATGGCACCACCACATTCATACATAAGGAACAACCATCACATGCACCAATGCATGGCGCACTGTCGATGGCATACATATGTACATAACAACATCCACCAATGCATGGTGCACAACCACCAGCATACGTGAGTACAACACAACATCCACCAATGCATGGCACACCACCACCGGCATACATGAGTACACCACAACTTCCACCAATGTATGGTTCACCACCACATTCATACATAAGCCACCACCATCACATCCACAAATGCATGGCGCAGAGCAACTGCAATATACGTGAGCACTCCATCACATTCACCAATGCATGGCACACAGTCACCGACATACAGGAGTACATCACAACATCCACCAATGCATTGGGCACCACCAAAAGTATGCATAATCCACAACCACAACATCCACCAATGTATGGACCACCGTCGCTGGCAAATATGACTGCATAACAACATCCACCAATGCATGGGGCACCACCACCCTTATACAGGAGACCATCACACCACAACATCCACTAATGTATGGCGCACCACAACCACCGATATATATGAGTACACAACAACATCCACCAATCCATCGGGCACCACTACAGGCGTACATAAGCAACCACCATCACATCCACCAATGCATGGCACACCGTCGCCGACATACATGAGTGCATAACAACATCCATCAATGCATCGGGCACCACCACAATTATAAAGGAGAGACCACATCCACAAATGTATGGCACACACCCACCGGCATACATGAGTACACCACAGCATCAACCAAAGGATCGTCCACCATCACCGGCGTACATGAGTACACCACAACATCCACCAATGCATGTTGGACCACCACAGGTGTACATAAGCCACAACCTTCACATACACCAATGCATGGCGCACCACTAGCAGCATGCATGAGTACAGCACAACATCCATCAATGCATCGTGCACTGCCACCAGCATACATCAGCACACCACAAAATCCACCAATGCATGGGGCACTACCAACCTCATACATGAGACACCACCATCACATCCAACAATGCATGGGACACCTCAACCGACATACATGACTACACCACAACATCCACCAATGCATCTCACACCGCCAACTGCATACATGAGTACAAAAAAACTTCCAGCTATGCATAACGCACAAAGACCGGCATACATAAGTACACCATCACATCCACAAATGCATGGGGCACCACACCCATTATACATGAGACACCACCATCACACACACCAATGCATGGCACACCGCCACCGGCATACATGAGTACACCACAACATTCACCAATGGATGGAACACCACCACCGCCGTACATGAGACACCAAAATCACATCCACCAATGGATGGCGTACCACCACCGGCATACATGAACACACTACAACATCCACCAATGTATGGCGCACCACTTTCGCTATACATGAGCCACCACCATCACATCCACCAATGCATGGCACACCGCCAACGGTATACATGAGTACACCACAACATCCACAAATGTATTGCACTCCACGACCATCGGCATACATAAGTACACCACATCATCCACCAAAGCATGGGGCACCAGTACCTTCATACATATTTACACTGGAACATCCAACTATGCATGGTACACCACCGGCATACATGGGCATACCACAACATGCACAAATGCATGTTGCATCACCACCGGCATACATGAGCTACCACCATCACATCCACCAATGCATGGTGCACCGTCACTGCCATACATAAGTACACCACAACATCCACCAATCCATGGGTCACCACAACCCTCAAAGAAGAGGCACCACCATCACATCCACCAATGCATCATGTATAGCAGCTGGCTTATGTGAGCACATAATCACATCCACCAATACATGGGGCACCACCACAGGTATACATAAGCCACAACCATCACCTACACCAATTCATGGCGAACCACCACCAGCATACATGAGTACAGCACAACATATATAAAATGCATGGGGAACCACCACCCTAATACAATAGACACTACCATCACATCCACCAATGCATGGCGCAAGGCCACCGCCATACATGAGTACACCACAACATCCACCAATGCATGGTGCAATACCACCGGTCTACTGAGGCACCACCATCACAACCACTAGTGCATGGCGCACCACAACCCTCATACATGAGTACCACAACATCCACCAATGCATGGGACACCATCACCGGCATACATGAGTACACCAAAACATTCACCAATGCATTTTGCACCGACACCGGCATACGTGAGTACAACACAAGATCCACCAATGGATCGTCGACCATCACTGGCATACATGAATACACCTCTACATCCACCAATCCATTGGTCACCACCACCCTCATACAAGACACACCACCATCACATCCACCAATGCAGCACGCGCAGCCACTGGCTTACGTGAGCACACCATGACATCCAAGACGGCATGGCTCACTGCCACCGATATACATGAGTACACCACAAAATCCACTAATACATCGTCCACCGCCACCGGCACACATGAACACACCAAAACATCCACCAATGCATGGGGCACCAGCACAGGTATACATAAGCCACAACCATCACATCCACCAATGCAATGGTCACCATCACCCTCATACATAAACATGAGACACCACCATCACATCCAACATTGCATGGCATACTGCAACCGACATACATGAGTACACTACAACATCCACAACTGCATTGCACACCACTACCGGTATACATGAGTACACCACAACATCCACCAATGCATGGCACACCACTTTCGGCATACATGAGCCACCACCATCACATCCACAAATGCATGGTGCACCACCACCGGGATATATGAGTACACCATCACACATACCAATAGAATTCTCACCACCACGGTCGTACATATACATGAGACACCACCATCACATTCAAAAATGCATGGGGCACCGCTGCTGGCATACAAAAGTAAACAACAATATCCACCAATGAAATGGTCACCACCACCCTGATACATATACATGAGACACCACCATCACATCCAAAAATGCATGATGCACCGCCACTGACATACATGAGCACACCACAACATCCACTAATGTATGGTGCACCACAACCACCTTCATATATGAGTACACAACAACATCCACCATTGCATCGTGTAACGGCACCGGCATACATGAGTACACCACAGTTTCCATCAATGCATTGTGTACCACCACCGGCATACATGATTACACCACAACTTCCACGAATGCATGGTTCACCACTCCATTCATACATAAGCCACCACCATCACAGCCACCAGTGCATGGAGCACAGCAACTGGCATACACGTGAGCACACCATCACATCCACAAATGTATGGCGCACCACCATATATGAGTACACAACAACATCCACTATAGCATCGTGTACAACCACCGTCATACTTGAGTACACCACAACATCCACCAAAGCAAT
Organism: Haliotis asinina; assembly: GCF_037392515.1. Taxonomy (NCBI): domain Eukaryota; kingdom Metazoa; phylum Mollusca; class Gastropoda; order Lepetellida; family Haliotidae; genus Haliotis; species Haliotis asinina. Next base: position 39,316,709 of record NC_090284.1, on the reverse strand, counting down.
TGTATCGCCACCGGCATACATGAGTACCCCACAACATCCACCAATGCATGGGGCACCACTACAGGCATACATAAGCCAAACCCATCACGTCCACCAATGCATGGTGCACCACCACCGACATACAGGAGTACAACACAACATCGACCAATGCGTCGTGGACAACCACCGGCATACATGAGACACCAAGATCACATACACCAATGTATGGCACAGAGCCACCGGTATCACCACCTTCATGCAATAGACACCACTATCACATACACCAATGTATGGCATACCGCAACCGGCATACATGACTACACCACAACATTCACCAATGGATGGTTCACCGCCAACGGCATACATGAGTACACCACAACATCAACCAATGCATGGGGCACCACTACAGGCATCCATAAGCCACCACCATCACATCCAGCAATGCATGGTTCACCACTACCGACATACATGAACCACCACCATTACATCCACCAATGCATGGTGTAGCACCACCGGGATACATGAGTACACCACAACATCCACCAATGCAATGGTCACCTCCACCCTCATACAAAAACATGAGACACCACCATCACATTCGTCAATGCATGGTATACCACCACCGATATACATCATTACACCAGAACATCCAACAATGCATGGTGCTCCGACACCGGCATACATTAGCACATCACAACATTCACAAATGTATGGTGCACCACAACCACCTTCATATATGAGTACACCACAACATCCACCAATGCATGGACCACCACCACCCTCATACATATACATGAGACACCACCATCACATCCGTCAATGCATGGTACACAACCACCGACATACATCATTACACCACAACATCCACCAATGGATCGTCCACCACCACTGGCATACATGAAAACACCACAACATCAACCAATGGATAGCGCATCGCTACTGACATGGGGCAACACTATCACATCCACCAATGCATGGCACACCCCCACTGGCATTGGGCACCACTTCCGGTATACACGAGTGCATCACAACATCCACCAATGCATGGGGGAGCACCACCGGCATACATGAGCCACAACCATCACATCCACCAATGAATGGCGCACAACCAAGGGCTACTAAGGCACCACCATAACAACCACTACTGCATGGCGCACCTCCACCCACATACATGAGTACACCACAACATCCACCAAAGCATGGCACACCACCACCGGCATACATGAGCCACCACCATCACATCCACCAAAGTATGGAGCAGCACCTCAGGGATACATGAGTACATAACAACATCTACCAATGCATGGTGCACCACCACCGGCATACACGAATACACCACAACATCCACCAACGCATTTCACACCACTACCAGTATACATGAGTACACCAGAAGATCCACCAATGCATGGCACATCACCAACGGCATACATGATAACACCGCCACAGCAACCAATATATCGTCCACCGTCACCGGCATACATCAATACACCAAAACATCCACCAATGGGTGAGGCACTACCACCTTCACACAAGAGACACGACCATCACTTCCACCAATGCATCACGCACAACCACTGGCTTACGTGAGCACACAATCACATCCACCGATGCATGGCACACCGCCACCAACATACAGGAGTACACGACAACATCCACCAATGCATGGTACCCCACCACCGGTATACATGAGTACACCACAACATCCATTAATAGAGCTTCCAACGCCACCGGGATACATAAATACACCAAAACATATACCAATGCATGGGGCACCACAACATTTATAGATAAGCAACAACCATCACATGCACCACTGCATGGCGCACCGCCACCGGTATACATGAGTACACCACAAAATATACAATATGCATGGGGCAAAACCACCCTGATACAAATGACACTACCATCACATTCACGAATGCATGGGGCACCGCCGCTGGCATACATAAGTAAATAACAACGTCCTTCAATGCAATGGTCACCACCACCCTCATACATCTACATGAGACACCACCAGCACATCCACCAATGCATGTATCACCACCACTGGCATTCATGAGCAGATTACAACATCCACCATTGCATCGTGTATCACCATCGGCATACATGAGTACACTACAACATTCACCAATGCATAGGCCACCACCAACTTCATACATATAAATGAGACACCACCATCACAATGACCAATGCAGGGCACACCGCCACCCACATACATAAGTACACTACAACATCCACTACTGCATGGCGCACCACCACCCGTATACATGAGTACACCAGAAGATCCACCAATGTATGGCGCACCACCACCGGCATACATGAGCCACAACCATCACATCCACCAATACATGGGGCACTACCACCGGGATACATGAGTACACCATCACATCGACCAATACAATGGTCACCACCACGGTCGTACATGTACATGAGACACCACCATCACATCCACCAATGAATCGTGTACCACCACCGGAATACATGAGTACACCACAACATAAACCAATCCATTAGACACCACCACGTTCATACATGAACCACCACCATCAGATCCACCAATGCATCTCACACTGCCAACTGCATACATGAGTACACCACAACATAAACTAATCCATTAGACACCACCACGTTCATCCATAAACCTCCACCATCACATCCACCAATGTATCTCACACCGCCAACTGCATATATGAGACAGCACCATCACACACACCAATGCATGGCACACCTCTACCGGCATACATGAGTACACAACAACATTCACTAATGGATGGGGCACCACCACGTTCAAACATGAGCCACCACCATCACATACACCAATGCATGATGCACAGCCACTGACATACATGAGTACACTACAACATCCACCAATGCATGGGACACCACCACTCATACATCAGACATCACCATCACATCCACAAATGCATAGCACACCGCCACTGGCACACACGAGTACACCGCAACATCCACCACTGGATCGTAACCCGCCACGGGCATACATGAATGCACCAAAACATCCACCAATGCATGGGGCACACCACAGGTATACATAAGTACACCACAACATCCACCAATGGATGCGGCACCGACACCGGCATACATGAGCACAAGACAACATATACCAATGCTTGGGGCACCACCACAGGCATTCATAAGCCACCACCATGACATACACCAATGCATGTCACAACGCCAACAGTATAGATGAGTACACCACAATATCCACAAATGGATGGCGCACCACCACGTTCATACATGATTACACCACAACATTCACCAATGCATGGGCCATCACCTCACTCATACATATACATGAGACACCGCCATCACATCCACCAATGCATGGAACAATGCCACCGACATACATGAGTACACCACAGCATCAACAATGGATGGCGCACCAAAGCCGGCATACCTGAGTACACCACAACATTCACTAATGCATCGTGTATTGTCACTGACATACATGAGTATATCCACCAATGTATGGTGTACTGCAACCGGCATACATCAGGATACCACAATATCCACCAATGCATGGTTCACAACCACAGACATACATGAGCCACCAACATCAAAACCACCAATGCATGGCGCACCGCCACCGGCATATATGAGTACACCACAACATCCACCAATGCATGGCGCACCGCCACCTGCATACATGAGCCACCACCATCGCATCCACCAATGCACGGCACACCACCAAAGGAATACATGAGTACACCACAACATCCATTAAAGCATGTTACACCACCACAGGTATACATAAGCCACAACCTACACATCCACCATTCCGTGGGGTACCACCACCGGCATACATGAGTACACCATAACATCCACCAGTGCAATGGTCACCACCACCCTGATACATAAACATGAGACACCACCATCACATCCAACATTGCATGGCATACTGCAACCGACATACATGAGTACACTACAACATCCACAACTGCATTGCACACCACTACCGGTATACATGAGTACACCACAACATCCACCAATGCATGGCACACCACTTTCGGCATACATGAGCCACCACCATCACATCCACAAATGCATGGTGCACCACCACCGGGATATATGAGTACACCATCACACATACCAATAGAATTCTCACCACCACGGTCGTACATATACATGAGACACCACCATCACATTCAAAAATGCATGGGGCACCGCTGCTGGCATACAAAAGTAAACAACAATATCCACCAATGAAATGGTCACCACCACCCTGATACATATACATGAGACACCACCATCACATCCAAAAATGCATGATGCACCGCCACTGACATACATGAGCACACCACAACATCCACTAATGTATGGTGCACCACAACCACCTTCATATATGAGTACACAACAACATCCACCATTGCATCGTGTAACGGCACCGGCATACATGAGTACACCACAGTTTCCATCAATGCATTGTGTACCACCACCGGCATACATGATTACACCACAACTTCCACGAATGCATGGTTCACCACTCCATTCTTACATAAGCCACCACCATCACAGCCACCAGTGCATGGAGCACAGCAACTGGCATACACGTGAGCACACCATCACATCCACAAATGTATGGCGCACCACCATATATGAGTACACAACAACATCCACTATAGCATCGTGTACAACCACCGTCATACTTGAGTACACCACAACATCCACCAAAGCAATTGTATCGCCACCGGCATACATGAGTACCCCACAACATCCACCAATGCATGGGGCACCACTACAGGCATACATAAGCCAAACCCATCACGTCCACCAATGCATGGTGCACCACCACCGACATACAGGAGTACAACACAACATCGACCAATGCGTCGTGGACAACCACCGGCATACATGAGACACCAAGATCACATACACCAATGTATGGCACAGAGCCACCGGTATCACCACCTTCATGCAATAGACACCACTATCACATACACCAATGTATGGCATACCGCAACCGGCATACATGACTACACCACAACATTCACCAATGGATGGTTCACCGCCAACGGCATACATGAGTACACCACAACATCAACCAATGCATGGGGCACCACTACAGGCATCCATAAGCCACCACCATCACATCCAGCAATGCATGGTTCACCACTACCGACATACATGAACCACCACCATTACATCCACCAATGCATGGTGTAGCACCACCGGGATACATGAGTACACCACAACATCCACCAATGCAATGGTCACCTCCACCCTCATACAAAAACATGAGACACCACCATCACATTCGTCAATGCATGGTATACCACCACCGATATACATCATTACACCAGAACATCCAACAATGCATGGTGCTCCGACACCGGCATACATTAGCACATCACAACATTCACAAATGTATGGTGCACCACAACCACCTTCATATATGAGTACACCACAACATCCACCAATGCATGGACCACCACCACCCTCATACATATACATGAGACACCACCATCACATCCGTCAATGCATGGTACACAACCACCGACATACATCATTACACCACAACATCCACCAATGGATCGTCCACCACCACTGGCATACATGAAAACACCACAACATCAACCAATGGATAGCGCATCGCTACTGACATGGGGCAACACTATCACATCCACCAATGCATGGCACACCCCCACTGGCATTGGGCACCACTTCCGGTATACACGAGTGCATCACAACATCCACCAATGCATGGGGGAGCACCACCGGCATACATGAGCCACAACCATCACATCCACCAATGAATGGCGCACAACCAAGGGCTACTAAGGCACCACCATAACAACCACTACTGCATGGCGCACCTCCACCCACATACATGAGTACACCACAACATCCACCAAAGCATGGCACACCACCACCGGCATACATGAGCCACCACCATCACATCCACCAAAGTATGGAGCAGCACCTCAGGGATACATGAGTACATAACAACATCTACCAATGCATGGTGCACCACCACCGGCATACACGAATACACCACAACATCCACCAACGCATTTCACACCACTACCAGTATACATGAGTACACCAGAAGATCCACCAATGCATGGCACATCACCAACGGCATACATGATAACACCACCACAGCAACCAATATATCGTCCACCGTCACCGGCATACATCAATACACCAAAACATCCACCAATGGGTGAGGCACTACCACCTTCACACAAGAGACACGACCATCACTTCCACCAATGCATCACGCACAACCACTGGCTTACGTGAGCACACAATCACATCCACCGATGCATGGCACACCGCCACCAACATACAGGAGTACACGACAACATCCACCAATGCATGGTACCCCACCACCGGTATACATGAGTACACCACAACATCCATTAATAGAGCTTCCAACGCCACCGGGATACATAAATACACCAAAACATATACCAATGCATGGGGCACCACAACATTTATAGATAAGCAACAACCATCACATGCACCACTGCATGGCGCACCGCCACCGGTATACATGAGTACACCACAAAATATACAATATGCATGGGGCAAAACCACCCTGATACAAATGACACTACCATCACATTCACGAATGCATGGGGCACCGCCGCTGGCATACATAAGTAAATAACAACGTCCTTCAATGCAATGGTCACCACCACCCTCATACATCTACATGAGACACCACCAGCACATCCACCAATGCATGTATCACCACCACTGGCATTCATGAGCAGATTACAACATCCACCATTGCATCGTGTATCACCATCGGCATACATGAGTACACTACAACATTCACCAATGCATAGGCCACCACCAACTTCATACATATAAATGAGACACCACCATCACAATGACCAATGCAGGGCACACCGCCACCCACATACATAAGTACACTACAACATCCACTACTGCATGGCGCACCACCACCCGTATACATGAGTACACCAGAAGATCCACCAATGTATGGCGCACCACCACCGGCATACATGAGCCACAACCATCACATCCACCAATACATGGGGCACTACCACCGGGATACATGAGTACACCATCACATCGACCAATACAATGGTCACCACCACGGTCGTACATGTACATGAGACACCACCATCACATCCACCAATGAATCGTGTACCACCACCGGAATACATGAGTACACCACAACATAAACCAATCCATTAGACACCACCACGTTCATACATGAACCACCACCATCAGATCCACCAATGCATCTCACACTGCCAACTGCATACATGAGTACACCACAACATAAACTAATCCATTAGACACCACCACGTTCATCCATAAACCTCCACCATCACATCCACCAATGTATCTCACACCGCCAACTGCATATATGAGACAGCACCATCACACACACCAATGCATGGCACACCTCTACCGGCATACATGAGTACACAACAACATTCACTAATGGATGGGGCACCACCACGTTCAAATATGAGCCACCACCATCACATACACCAATGCATGATGCACAGCCACTGACATACATGAGTACACTACAACATCCACCAATGCATGGGACACCACCACTCATACATCAGACATCACCATCACATCCACAAATGCATAGCACACCGCCACTGGCACACACGAGTACACCGCAACATCCACCACTGGATCGTAACCCGCCACGGGCATACATGAATGCACCAAAACATCCACCAATGCATGGGGCACACCACAGGTATACATAAGTACACCACAACATCCACCAATGGATGCGGCACCGACACCGGCATACATGAGCACAAGACAACATATACCAATGCTTGGGGCACCACCACAGGCATTCATAAGCCACCACCATGACATACACCAATGCATGTCACAACGCCAACAGTATAGATGAGTACACCACAATATCCACAAATGCATGGCGCACCACCACGTTCATACATGATTACACCACAACATTCACCAATGCATGGGCCATCACCTCACTCATACATATACATGAGACACCTCCATCACATCCACCAATGCATGGAACAATGCCACCGACATACATGAGTACACCACAGCATCAACAATGGATGGCGCACCAAAGCCGGCATACCTGAGTACACCACAACATTCACTAATGCATCGTGTATTGTCACTGACATACATGAGTATATCCACCAATGTATGGTGTACTGCAACCGGCATACATCAGGATACCACAATATCCACCAATGCATGGTTCACAACCACAGACATACATGAGCCACCAACATCAAAACCACCAATGCATGGCGCACCGCCACCGGCATATATGAGTACACCACAACATCCACCAATGCATGGCGCACCGCCACCTGCATACATGAGCCACCACCATCGCATCCACCAATGCACGGCACACCACCAAAGGAATACATGAGTACACCACAACATCCATTAAAGCATGTTACACCACCACAGGTATACATAAGCCACAACCTACACATCCACCATTCCGTGGGGTACCACCACCGGCATACATGAGTACACCATAACATCCACCAGTGCAATGGTCACCACCACCCTGATACATATACATGAGACACCACCATCACATCCACCAATGCATTGCGCACCACCACAGGTATACATAAGCCAGAGCCACAACATTCACCAATGTATGAACCACCGTCGCTGGCATACATGAGTGCATAGCAACATCCATCAATGCATGGGGCACCACCACCCTTATACAGGAGACCATCACTCCACAACATCCACAAATGGATGGCGCAGTACGACCACCGGCATATATGCGTACACCACAACCTACACCAATGCATGGTGCACTACTACAGACATACATAAGCCACCACCATCATATCCATCAATGCATGACACACCGCTGCTGGCATACCTGAGTGCATAACAACATCTATCAATGCATCGGGCACCACCACGATTATACATGAGACACCACCATCACATCCACAAATGCGTACCACAGCGCCATTGGCACACATGAGTAGAAGGCAACATCCACGAATCCATGGGGCATCACCACCGGCATACAGGAGAACACCACAAAATTCACCAGTGAATCGTGCACCGTCACCGGCATGCATGAGTACACCACAACATCCACCAATTTGTCGTGTACCATCACCCGAATACATGACTACACCGTAATATCCAGAAATGTATGGCGCACCACCACCGGCATACATGAGCACACCACAACATAAACCAATCCATAAGACACGACCACGTTCATATATGAACCACCACCATCACATCCACCACTACATCTCACACCACCAACTGCATACATGAGTACAAAAAACATCCACCAATGCATAAGGAACAAAGACTGGCATACATAAGAATGGCACACCGCCACTGGCATACATGAGTACACAACAACATTCACTAGTGGATGGGACACCGCCAACTGCATACATAAGTACACCACAACATTCACCAATGCATGGGGCACAGCCACCGATATACAGGAGTACACCAGAACATCCACCAATGCATCTCACAGCACCACCGTCATACATGAAAACACCACAACATTCACCAATGCATCTCACAACATCACCGGCGTACATGAAAAGACCACACCATCTACCAATGCATGTTGCACGACCACAGGTATACATAAGTCACAGCCTTCACATCCACCAATGGATGGCGGACCAAAACCAGCATGCATGAGTACAGCACAACATCCATCAGTGCATGGTGCACTGCCACCAGCATACATGAGCACACCACAACATCCTCCAATGCATCATGTACCACAACCGGCATACATGAGTACACCACAACATACAAAAATGCATGGGGCACCACTACAGGCATACATAAGCCACCACCATCACATCCACCAATGCATGGTGCACCGCTGCCGGCATACATGAGTACATAACAACATCTACCAATGCATGGTGCACCACCACCTTGAAACAGGAGCCACCACCATCACATCTGAGCAACCACTATCTTGCCAGCTGTATACATGAGGACACAACAACATCCGCCATTCCATTGTGTACCATCACCGGAATACATGACTACATCACAACATCCATCAATGCATGGAACAGCACCACCGTCATACATGAGACATCAAACTCACTATCCACCAATGCTTGACGTACCACCACTTTTATACATAAGTACACCACAACTTTCACTAATGCATTGGCCACCACCACCCTTATACATATACATGAGACACCACCATCACGTCCATCAATGTATGGCGCACTGCCACCGGCATACATGAGTACACCACAACATATCCAAAATGCATGGGGCACCACCACCCTTATACAATAGACACTGCCATCACATCCACCAATGCATGGCAAACCAGCATACATGAGTGCATAACAACATCAACCAATGCATGGGGTACCACCACAGGAATACATGAGACACCACCATCACATCCAGAAATGCGTACCACAGCGCCACTGGCACACAACGCAACATCCAGCAATGCATGGGGCATCACCACCGGCATACATGAGAACACAACATCATTCACCAGTGAATCGTGCACCGTCACCGGGACACATGAGTACACCACAACTTGCACCAATGCATGGGGCACGCCGCTGGAATACATGAGTATACCACATCATTCACCAATGCATGGGTCACCACCACCCTCATACATATACATGAGACACCACCATTACATCCATCAATGCATGGCACACAGCCACCGACATACATGACTACACCACAACATCCACCATTGCATCGTGTACCACCACCGGCATACGTGAGTACACCACACCATCCACCAATGCATGGGGCACCACCAAAGTCACATATGAGTACACGCAAATTTTTACAAATGCAATGGTCACCACCACCCTCATACATATACATGAGACACCATCATCACGTCCACCAATGCATGGGGGAACGCCACTGGCATGCATAAGCAAACCACAACATCCACCAATGCATTTGCCACCACCAACCTCATGCATATACATGAGAAACCACCATCACATCCTCCAATGCATGGCACAGCGCCACCGACATACAGAAGTACACCACAACATCCACAACTGCATGGTGCACCACCACCCACATACATGAGTACACCAGAACATCCACCAATACATGGCGCACAGCCACTGGCTTACATGAGCAAACCATCACATCCACCAATGCATGGTACACCACCACCGACATACAGGAGTACACCACAACATAAACAAAATCCACGGGGCACCACCACCCTCATACATCAGACACCACCATCACCTCAACCAATGCATGGCGCACAGTCACTGGCATTTACATGAGCACACAATCACATCCACCAATGCATGGAACTCCGTCACCGATAAACAGGAGTACACCACAACATCCATCAATCCATGGCACACCACCACCGGCATACATCAGTACACAACCACATCAAACAATGGATCGTCCGCCGCCACCGGCTTGCATGAGCACACCACAACATAAACCAATGAATGGGGCACCACCAACTTCATACACCACCATCACATCCACCAATGAATGGCACAGAACCACCGGCATACATGAATAGACTACAACATCAACCAATGGATTGTCCACCGCCACCGGCATACATGAATACACCCCAACATCCAATAAAGCATGTTACACCACCACAGGTATACATAAGCCACAACCTTCACATCCACCATTGCGTGGGGCACCACCACCGGCATACATGAGTACACCACAACATCCACCAGTGCAATGGTCACCACTACCCTGATACATATACATGAGACACCACCATCACATCCACCAACGCATGGGGCACCGCCACTGCCGTAGATGAGCACACCACAACATCCACAAATGCATGGCACACCGACACCCACATACATGAGTACACTACAACATTCACTACTGCATGGCGCAACACCACCAGCATACATGAGCCACCAAAATCAGATCCACCAATGCATGGTGCACCACCACCGGCATACATGAGCACACCACAACATCTACCAATGCATGGTTCACCACCACCTTCATGCATGAGCCACCACCATCACATCTGAGCCACCACCATCGTGCCACCTGCATATATGAGTACACAACAACATCCACCATTGCATTGTGTACCGCCACTGGCCTACACCACAACATCCACCAATTTCTCGTGTACCATCACCGGAATACATGACTACACCACAACATCCAGAAATGCATGGCGCACCACCACCGGCATACATGAGCACACCACAATATAAACCAATCCATTAGACACCACCACGTTCATACATGAACCACCACCATCACATCCACCAATGCATCTGACACCGCCAACTGCATACATGAGTACACCACAACATCCAGAAATGTATAACGCACAACCACTGACATACGTCAGTACACAACAACATCAACCAATCGACCGTGCACTTCCACCGGTATATATGAACACATCACAACATCCACCAATGCATGGGGCACCACCAGCCTCATACATGAGAAACCACCATCACATCCACCAAAGCATGGCACTCAACCACCGGCTTATATGAGTACACCACAACATCAACAAATGGATCTTCCACCATCACCGACGTACATGAATACAGCAAAACATCCACCAATGCATGTTGCACAACCACAGGTGTAGATATGAAACAACCTTCACATCCACCAATACATGGTGAACCACAACCAGCATGCATGAGTACACAACAACATCCATCAATGCATAGTGCACTGCCACTAGGTTACATGAGCACACCACAACATCCACCAATACATGGTGCTACACCAACCTCATACATGAGACACCACCATCAGATTCACCAATGCATGGGACACAGCCACCGGTACACATGACTACACCACAACATTCACCAATCTATGGTGCAGCACCACCGGCATACATGAGTACATAACAACATCCACCATTGCATCGTGTACAGCCACCGACATACATGAGTGGACCACAACATCCACCAATGCATGGGGCACCACTACAGGCATACATAAGCCACGACCATCACATCCACCAATGCATGGTACACAGACGCGGGCATACATGAGTACGTAACCACATGAACCAAAGCGTGGTACACCACCACCGCTATACGTGAGTGCACCACAACATCCGCCAATGCATGGGGCAAAACCAAAGGGATACATGAGTACACCACAACATATAGCAATGCATGGCACGCCCTCACCGGCATACATGAGTGCACCACAACATTCACCAATGGATGGGGCACCGACACCGGCATACATGAGTACACCACAACATCCACCAAGGCATAGGAAACGACCACTGCTATCCATAAGCCACCACCATCACATCCACCACTGCATGGCGCACCGGCAAGAGTATACATGAGTAAACCACAACATCCACCAATGTGTGGCACACCACGACAACGGGCATACAGGAGTACATAACAACATCCACCAATGCATGGTGCAGCACCACCTGCATACTTGAGTAAACCACAACATCCACGAATGCATGAGTCACCACCACCCTCATACATGAAACACCACCATCACATACACAAATGAATGGCACACAACCACCGGCATACATCAGTACACAACAACATCCACCAATGCATGGGGCACAACCACCGGCATACAAGAATAGAACACAACATCCACCAATGCATCGTCCACCGCCACCACCATACATGAGAGAACACCATCACATCCACTAATTCATGGGGCACCGCTAACCTCATACAAGGTACATAACCATCACATCCACCAATGAATGGCACACCACCACTGACATACATGGGTACACCAAAAATCACATCCACCAATGCGTGTTGAACTGCCAGTAGCATATATGAGTACACCACAACATCCACCAATGAATTTCGCACCACTACCGGCATACGTGAGTACATGACAACATCCACCAATGCATGGGGCACAACCACCTGCATACATGTGTACACCACAACATAAACCAATGCACGGGGCACCACCATCACCTTCACCAATACATGGTGCACAGCCACTACCATCTACGCGAGCACACAATCACTTCCACCAATGCATGGCAGACCATCACCAGCATGCATGAGTACACCACAACATCTACCAATGCATCGTGTACTGCCACTGGCATACAAGAGTATACCACAACATCCACCAATGCATCGTGTACCACCACAGGAATACATGAGTAAATCACAACATCCACCGATGCATGGGGTACCACCACATTCACACATAAGCCACCACCATCACATCCACTAATGCATGGCACACCAAGACAGGCATATATGACTACACCACAAAATCTAGAAATGCACCGGTCACCACCACCCTGATACATATAGATGAGACACCACCATCACATCCACCTAAGCATGGCACACCGCAACCGGCATGGGGCAAGGCCACTGGCATATATGAGCACACCACATCATCCACAAATATATGGTGCAGCACGACCATGGGCATATGTGAGTACACCACAAGACCCACCAATGCATGGCGCACCACCACCTACATACATGATTACACCACAAGATCCACCAATGCATGACGTACCACCACCGGCATACATGAGCACACTACAACATCCACCAATGCATGGTGCACCACTTTCGGTATACATGAGCCACCAGCATGACATTCACCAATGCATGGCACACCGCCAACGGTATACATGAGTACACCACAACATCCACCAAAGCAATGGGCACCAGTACCTTCATACATAATTACACTGCAACATTCAAGTATGCATGGTACACCACCACCGGCATATATGCATCGCGTACCGCCAGCTGCACACATGAGCACACGTCAACATCTACGAATGCATGGCCCAGCGCCACCAGCATACATGAGTACCCTGCAACATCAACCAATGGATAGGGAACCATCACCAGCATACATGAACCATCACATCCACTAATGCATCATGTACTGTCACCCTCATACATGACTACACCAAAACATCCACCAATGCATCGTGCACAGCCACCGGCATGCGCCACTGGCATGAGGCACTACCACCGGTATACATAAGTGCATCACAACATCCACCAATCCATGCGGCACCACCACCGGTATACATAAGTGCATGAAAACAGCCACCAATGCATGGGGCAGAACCACCGGCATACATGAGCCACCAAAATGACATCCACCAATGCATGGTGCACCGCCACTGGCATGGGGCACCACTACCGGTATACATGAGTGCATCAGAACATCCACCAATGCATGGGGCAGCACCACCGGCATACATGAGCCACCACCATCACATCCATCAATGCATGGCGCACCGCCACTGGCATGGGGCATCACCACCCTTATACATGAGTGCATTACAACATCCACCAATGCATGGCGCAAAGCCACTGGAATACATGAGCACACCACAACATCCACCAATGTATGGCGCACCACAACCAAATTGATATATGTGTACACAACAACATCCACCAATGCATGGTGCACCAACACCGGCATACAAGAGTACACCACAACATGCACCAATGCATGGGGCACCACCACCGACATACCTGAGTACACCACCAATCAATCAATGGATCGTTCACCGCCACCGGAATACATGAATACACCAGAACATCCAACAATGCATGGGGCACCACCACAGATATAAATAAGCCACAACCATCACATCCACCATTGCATGGCTCACCGCCACCGGCATGCATGAGTACACCACAACATGTGGTGATGGTGGTGGCTCAAGTATGCCGGTGGTAGTGAACCATGCATTGGTGGATGTTGTGGTCTACTTATGTGTGCCATGCATTAGTGTATCTGATGGTGGTGTCTCTTGTATGAGGGTGGTGGTGTCCCATGCATTGGTGGATGTTGTGGTGTGTTCATGTATGCCGGTGGTGGTACGCCATGTATTGATGGATGTTGTGGTGTACTCACGTACACCGGTGGTGGTGCACCAAGCATTGATGGATGTTGTCATGTACTCAGGTATGCTGGTAGTGGTGTGGCATACATTGGCAGGTGTTGTTCTGTATTCATGTATGCCGGTGGTGGTGCTCCATGCATTGGTGGATGTGATGGTGGTGGCGTACGTATGAATGTGGTGTTGTCGCATGCATTGGTGGAAGTTGTGGTGTGCTGATGTATGCTGGTGTCAGTGCCCCATCCGTTGGTGAATGTTGTGGTGTATTCATGTATGCCGGTGTCAGTGCCCCATCCATTGGTGAATGTTGTGGTGTACTCATGTATGCTGGTGGTAGTGCAACAGGCATTGGTGGATGTTGTGGTATGCTCATGTATGCCGGTGGTAGTGAACCATGCATTGTTGGATGTTGTCGTGCACTCACGTATGCCGGTGGTAGTGAACCAGGCATTGGTGGATGTGATGGTGGTGTCTCATGTATGAGGTTGGTGGTGCCTCATGCAGTTTTAGATATTGTGGTGTACTCATGTATGCCGGTGGTGGTGTACCATGCATTGATGGATGTTGTGGTGCTCTCCTGTATGTCGGTGACGGTGTGCCATGCATTGGTGGATGTTATTGTCTGCTCACGTAAATGCCAGTGGCTGTGCGCCATGCATTGGTGGAGGTGATGGTGGTGTCTCATGTATGAGGGTGGTGGTGCCCCGTGCATTGGTTTTGTGTTGTGGTGTACTCATGTATGCCAGTGGTCGTGCGACATGCATTTGTGTATGTTGTGGTGTAGTCACGTATACCGGTAGTGGTGCACCATGCATTGGTGGATGTTGTCATGTACTCACGTATGCCGGTAGTGGTGCGCCATGGATTGGTGGATGTTGTGGTGTACTCATATATGGCGGTGGTCGTGGTGCGCCATACATTCTGTGGATGTTGTGGTGTGCTGATGTACGTTATTGGCAGTTCAACAAGCATTGGTGGATGTGATGATGGTGTACCCATGTATGTCAGTGATGGTGTGCCATTCATTGGTGGATGTGTATATATGTTATGTATCTTGTATGAGGCTGGCGATGCCCCATGAATTAGTGGATGTGATAGTGGTGTCTCATGTATGCCGGTGGCGGTGGACGATGTATTTGTGGATGTCGTGGTCTACTCTTGTATGCCGGTGGCGGTGCCCCATGAATTGGTGGATGTTGTGGTGTACTCATGCATGCTGGTGGCGGTGCTCCATGTATTGGTAGACGTGATGGTTTTGGCTTATGTATGGCTGTAGTGGTGCCCCATGCATTGGTGGATGTTGTGGGGTATTCATGTATGCCGGTGGTGATACAATTTGCATTGGTGGATGTTGTGGTGTTCTCAAGTATGCCGGTGGTTTACACGATGCTATGGTGACGGTGGTGGTGCGCCATGCATTGGTGGATGTTGTGGTTGTGCCTTATGTATACGTGTGGTGGTGCCCAATCCATTGGTGGATGTTGTGCTGTATTCATGTATGCCGGTGATGGTGTGCCATGCATTCGTGGATGTTGTGATGTACTCGTGTATGTTGGTGGCGGTGTGCCATGCATTGGTGGATGTGATGGTGTGCTCACGGATATGCCAGTTGCTGTGCTTCATGCATTGGATATATGTGTTGGTGGTGGCTTATGTACGAATGTGGTGGTGAACCATGGATTGGTGGAAGTTGTCGTGTAATCATGTATGCCGGTGGTGGTACACGATGCATTGATGGAAATTGTTGTGTACTCATGTATGCTTTTTACGGTACACGATGCAATGGTGGATGTTGTGGTGTACTCATATAAGAAGGTGGTTGTGGTGCACCATAGATTAGTGGATGTTGTGGTGTGCTCATGTATGGCAGTGGCGATGCGTCATGCATTGGTGGATGTGATGATGGTGTCTCATGTATATGTATGAGGGTGGGGGTGACCATTGTATTGGTGGATGTTGTGGTGTATTTACATGTGAAGGTGGTTGTGGTGCACCATGCATTTGTGGTTGTTGTTTTGTGCTCATGCATGTCAGTGGCGATGTGCAATGCATTGGTGGATGTGATGTTGGTGTCTCATATATATGTATGAGGGTGGTGGTGCCCCATGGATTGATGGATGTAATGGTGCTGACTCATGTATGCCGGTGGTAGTGTACCATGGATTGGTGGATGTTGTGGTGTACTCATATATTCCGGTGGTGATGCCCCATCCATTGATGGATGTGATGCTGCTGGCTCATGTATGCTGGTAGTGGTGCGACATGCATTGGTGGATGTTGTGGTGTGCTCATGTATGCCAGTGGCTGTGCCTGATGGATTGGTGGATGTGACGGTGGTGTCTCTTGTTTGAGGTTGGTGTTGCCCCATGCATTGGTGTATGTTGTATCGTCTTCATGTATGCCGGTGGCGATGGACAATCCGTTGGTGGATGTTGTGGTGTACTCATATATCCCTGTGGCAGTGCACGATGCGTTGGTGGATGTGATGGTGGTGAATCATGGATGCCGGTGGTGGTGCGCCATGCATTGGTGGATGTTGTGATGCACTCATGTATACCGGTGGTGGTGCCTCATGTCAGTGGCGGTGTGCCATGCATTGGTGGATGTTATGATGGTGGCTCATGTATGTGTATGAGGTTGGTGGTGGCTCATGCATTTGTACATGTGGTGGTGTGCTCATGTATGCCAGTTTCGATGCCCCATGCATTGGTGGATGTGATGGTGGTGTCTTATGTATAGGTATGAGGGTGGTGGTGACCATTGTATTCGTGGATGTGATGGTGGTGGCTCATGTATGCTGGTGGTGGTGCGCCATACATTGGTGGATGTTGTTGTGTACTCATGTATGCGGGTGGTGGTGCGCCATACAGTAGTGGATGTTGTAGTGTACTCATGTATGTGGTTGGCGGTGTGCCATGCATTGGTGGATGTGATGGTGGTGTCTAATTTTTATGTATGAGGTTGGTGCGTGGTCCATGCATTTGTGGATGTTGTGGTGTGCTCATGTATGCCAGCGGCGGTACCCCATCCATTAGTGAATATGATAGTGGTGTCTGATGTATATGCACGACCATGGTGGTGATCATTCTGTTGGTATATGTGATGGTGTAATCATGTATCCCGGTGGTGGTGCACCATGCATGAGTGTATGTGATGGTGGTGGCTCATATATGCCGAAAGTGGTGCGCCATGCTTTGGTGGATGATGTGGTGTACTCATGTATGCCTTTGGTGGTGCACCATGCGCTCGAGGATGTTGTAGTGTACTCATGTATATGCCGTTGGCGGTGGCCCATCCACTGGTGAATGTTGTGGTGTACTGATGTATGTCGGTGGCGGTGTACTGATGCATTGGTGGATGTTGTTGTGAACTGATGTATGCCTTTCTTTATGTCCCATGCATTGGTAGATATTTTGGTGTACTCGTGTATGCTTGTGGCAGTGCGCCATGCATTGGTCGATGTTGTGGTGTATTCATGTATGACTGTGGAAGATGCATTGGTGAATGTTGTTGTGTACTGATGTATGCCGGTTTTGGTGTCCCATGCATTGGTGGATACTGTGGTGTACTCATGTTTGCCGGTGGTGGTACGCCATGCATTGGTGGATGTGATAGTGGTGGCTCATGTATACCGAAAGTGGTACGCCATGCATTGGTGGATGTGATAGTGGTGCCTCATGCATCAGGGTGGTGGTGCCCCATGCATTGGTGGATGTTGTGGTGACCTCATATATGCCGGAGGTCGTGGTGCGCCATACATTTGTGGATGTTGCGGTGTGCTCATGTATGAGAGTGGCGGTGCACCATGCATTGGTGGATGTGATGGTGCTGACTCATGTATGCCGGTGGTGGTGCCCCATGCAGTGGTGTATGTTGTGGTGTACGCGTATATGCCGGTGGTCGTAATGCGCCATATATTTGTGGGTCTTGTGGTGTGCTCATGTATGCCAGTGGTGGTGCCCCATGCATTGGTGGATGTGATGGTGGTGGCTCATGTATGCTATTGGTGCTGCTCCATTCATTGGTGGATGTTGTGCTGTACTCATGTATCCGGGTGGTGGTTCGCAATGCAGTAGTGGATGTTATAGTGTACTTATGAAGGTGGGTGGTGGTGGTGACCATTGCATTGGTGGATGTTGTGATGCACTCATGAATGCCGGTGGCGGTGCACCATGCCAGTGGTGGATGTGATGGTGGTTTGTCATGTATGCCGGTGGTGGTAAACCATGCACTGGTGGATGTTGTAATGCACTCATGTATACCGGTGGTGGTGCCCCATGCCAGTGGCTTTGTGCCATGGATTGGTGGGTGTGATGGTGGTGTCTCATGTATGAAGGTGGTGGTGTGCCATGCTTTGGTGAAAATGATGGTGGTGTACTCATATATGCCGGTTGCACCACCAAACTCATACAATAGACACTACCATCACATCCAACAATGCATGGAGCACCGCCAACGGCATACATGAGTACACCACAACATCCACCAATGCATGGGGCATCACCATGCTTATACATGAGACAACAATATCACATCCACCAATGCATCGCGCACAGCCACTGGCATACATGAGCACACCATAACATCCACAAATGCATGGGGCACCACCACCCTCATACAATAGACACTACTGTTACATCCACCAATGCAAGGAGGACCGCCAATGGCATACATGAGTACACCACAACATCAACCAATGCATGGTTCACCACCACATTCATAGATAAGCCACCACCAACACATTCACCAAGCCATGGTGCACTGCCATCGGTATACATGACTACACCACAACATAGACCAATCCATTAGACACCACCACCCTCATACAATAGACACCACCATCACCTCCACCAATGCATGGTGCACAGCCACTGGTATATACTTGAGCACACAGTCACATCCACCAATGCATTTCACACCGCCACCAACATATAGGAGTACACCACAAGATCATCCAATTTATCCTGCACTGCCACCGGCATATAGGAATACACCACAACATCCACAAATGCAGGGCACACCACCACTGGCATACATGACTACACCACAACTTCAACCAATGGATCGTCCACCCCTACCGGCATACATGAATACACCAGAACATCCACTAATGCATGGGACACCACCACAGGTATACATAAGCCACAACCATCACATCCACCGATGAATGGAGCTACGCCACCAGCATGCATGAGTACATCACAACATTCACCAATGCATCATGCACTGCCGCCGGCATACATGAGCAGACCACAACTGCCACCAATGCATGGGGCACCACCAGCGTCATACATGAGTACACCACAACATCCAACAAATCATCGTGTACCGCCACCGGCATACATGAGCACACCACAACATCCACCAATGCATGCAAAACCACCATCGGCATACACGAGACACCAAAATCACATCCACCAATGCATGGCGTACCACCACCTGCATACATGAGCACACCTCAACATCCACAAATGTATGGGCCACCACCACCCTCATACGTATACATGAGACACCACCATTACATCCACCAATGGATGGCACACCGCCACCGGCATACATAAGTAGACCACAACATCCACCATTGCATCGTGTACCGCCACTGGCATAGATGAGTACACCACAACATCCACCAATGCATGGGGTTCCACCACAGGCATACATAAGCCACCACCATCACATCCACCAATGCATGGCACATCTCCGCAGGCATACATAAGTACATAACAACATCCACCAATGCATGGTGCAAAATCAGCGGCATAAGTGAGTACACCACAACATCGCCCAATGCATGGCACACCACTAGCGGTATACACATGAGTACACCAGAACATAACCCAATACATGGCACACCACCACCGGTATACATGAGTACACCACAACATCAACCAATGCATGGCGCAGTACCACCTGCCTACTGAGGCACCACCATCACAACCACTACTGCATGGCGCACCACCACCCGCATACATAAGTACAGCACAACATTTACCAATACATGGACCACAACCACCGGCATACATGAGACACTGCGATCACATCCACCAATGCATGGGCCACCGCCGCCGGCATGTTGCACCACCACTGGTATACATGAGTGCATCACAACATTCATTAATGCAATGTTCACCACTACCCTCATACATATACATGAACCACCACAATCACATCCACCAATGCATGGCGCACCGCCACCGGCATCCATGTGTCGCGGGTTCTGGTCGCTTAGGAGTGGACTGAGGCGAAGTGATGTTAAAGCCGTTTATTCTGTAAATATATACACCAGAGGAATATGATGTATGACCGAGGGCTGTTAGAACTAACCTCGTGGCGTGACATGAAGTGGCAAGTCATATTGCACAAAGGTAACCATGGATAATATCTTTACAATATCATATAATATTGCACATGAAGTGACAATAGCAATATTGCACGAATGTTACCATTGATAATATGGTCTTTATAGTCTTGGATATTGCACGTTGACTATTATGAGCAAATGAAAAGAACTAGGCATCACTCACACTTACTTACGTGCTGGTGCTAGTGTTTTATTAGTAGTCCCGAGCAACGCGATGCCTTATAGTAGATATATATTAGACATAATAAATAATATCGCGAACCTTTATGATAATGGCAAAGAAAGTTGACATAAAAAGTACATACCTGTAAATATATACGCCAGAGGAATATGATGTATGACCGAGGGGTGTTAGAACTAACCTTGGCCGTGGCGTGACATGAAGTGGCAAGTATTAAGATCCCTACGTCACGGAACAGGTAACGCACGAGCGGACACGGGACAGGTAAAGCACGAGATGCTGCTGGTAATACAACCAGAGTTAGAGTGAGAGAAGAAGCGCTCGTAAATGAGCAGAGAGGAATAAAGTAGGCGATACGTAATGTATTAGTAAATACATCCGGCGACACATGAGTACACCGCGGCATCCACCAATGCATAGGGCACCACCACCGGCACACATAAGCCACCACCATCACATCCACCAATGCATGGCGCACCGCCATCGGCATGCATAAGCACACCACAACATCCACCAATGCATGGTTCAACACCACCGGCATACATGAGCCACCACCATCACATCCACCAATGCACGGCGCACCACCACCGGCATACATGAGTACATCGCACCATGTACCAATGCATGGCGCACCACCACCGTCATATATGAGTACACCACAACATCCACCAATGCATCGTGTACAGCCACCGGCATACATCAGCCACCGCCACCACATCCACCAATGCATGGCGCACCGCCACCTTCATACATGAGTACACTATAACATTCACCAATGCATGGGGCACAACCACCCTCATACAAGAGACACCACCATCACATCCACCAATGCATGGGACACCGCCACCGACATACAGGAGTACACCACAACTTCCACCAATGCATGGCACACCACCACCGGCATAGATGAGTACACCACAACATCAACCAATGGATCGTCCCCCGCCACCGGCATACATGAATACACCAAAACATCCACCAATGCATGGGGCACCACCACAGGTATACATAAGCCACAACCATCACATCCACCAATGAATGGCGCACCGCCACCGGCATACATGAATACACCACAACAGCCACCAATGCATAGGGCACAACCACCGTCATACAAGAGACACCACCATCACATCCACCAATGCCTGGCACACCGCTACCGACATACAGGAGTACACCACAACATCCACCAATGCACGGCACACCACCACCAGTATACATGAGTACACCACAACATCCACCAATGGATCGTCCCCCGCCACCGGCATACATGAATACACCAAAACATCCACCAATGCATGGGGCACCACCACAGGTATACATAAGCCACAACCATCACATCCACCAATGCATGGCGCACCGCCACCGACATACATGAGCACACCACAACATATACAAAATGCATAGGGCAAAACCACCCTCATTAAATAGACAGTACCATCACATCCACCAATGCATGGCACACCGCCACCGACATACATGAGTACACAACAACATCCACCAATGCATGGGGCACCAGTACCGGCATACATAAGTACACTACAACATCCACCAATGCATGGGACACCACCACAGGTATACATGAGCCACCAGCATCACATCCACCAATGCATGGCGCACCGCCACCTGCACACATGAGCAGACCACAACATCCACCAATGCATGGAGCACCGCCACCGGCATACATGAATACACCACAACATCCACCAATGCATGGGACACCACCACAGGTATACATGAGCCACCACCATCACATCCACCAATGCATTGCGCACCGACACTGGGATACATGAGTACACCACAACATCCACCAATGCATCGTGCAGCGCCACCGGCATAGATGAGTACACCACAACATCCACCAATGCATGGGCGCACCGCCACCGGGATACATCAGTACACCAAAACATCCACCAATGCACTGTGGACCGCCACCGCCACCACCGCCACCGCCGCCACCGACACAACATGAGATGCAACACAACGACGTTTCAGGGCTATTTCTTGCTCCTTGTCAGCTATTTTATCCAGATGATAAGATGTTATATTTACTAGCCAGTGTTTAGAATACCGCTTGGGTACATTTTCAGCTACTTGTACTTTTGCTGAATCAGCTGTCACGTAGATACAACTCATTGTTTGAATGCATCCTCCAGTCATCATACATTGTAGGTTAAACAGTTGTGGATTTAGATCTGGTTTTACATAATTGTAGATTGTACATCTATTTATTCAGATTTGCATCTAAATGATCGTAGATTGTACATTTATGGATTAAATCTGGTTTAGAATAATCGTACATTGCCTATGCTTGTATTAAGATCTGCTTACAGACAATAGAACGTATAGATTAATACATGGTTTATATCCTTGTATCAAATCCTTTTTATTTCCTAAACAATTAAAAATATTCTTGTGAAATTCCTATGTTTTAATGCCCTTTGTTGTGTCTTGATTCAGGGAAGGGCATATTCGGTAGACTGAATCAACTGCACAAAATGAGGACATAGTAATATAGGACTTCACTAAACGTGAGAATCCTTGAAATTGGCTTTAGGACTAACATTTTGGGGAATCGAACCTACACTAATTGTCAAAACGCTTCACTCACTCACTCACTCAGCTACTGTGGACGTTGGGATTTGATGGCCGCGTTGTATGCGTGTACAATCTGGAACCTTCTCTATCATTCTCTGATATCACACTGAAATGTTTTGACTTGTTTCGAAAGTGTGTTAATAAGACGCTGTCAGGTGTAATGATGGTTTGATTTGGGACGGTTTTATATTGAACCTTTCCACAAGATCTGTCCGAAAAACTCCTGAGTGTCACCTAGCTGTGCGAATGTAGTTGGTTAGTTTCAGATGACTTCAATAAGACAATTCCCGTTGTCCAATGTTCTACATGTTCTAAAATGGGACGGAGTAATAACACACCTTAAACAAGATTGCCATATGACGAACGGAATCGCCGTACCTAGAACGTAATGGTGTGGAATCCGAGAAGGGACATTGTCGCTATGTCGCATTGTCGCCCTCTCAAAAACAAGCAAAATAAGGCAAAAATTAACCAAAGCGCGACAATGCGACAAAGCGACATTTCGCCTATTTGTCGCATTGTTGCGATGTCGCGGGTCGCGTTTCGAGTAACATTTTCTCTGTTCCTCCAAAGTGCGACACGCGACATAGCGACACTTTTCAAGGTCAAAATATGTCGCGTTATCGCCCTATCTAAGATATGTAAGAATTCACTAAAACGCGACACGCGACAATGCGACAACGCGACATTTCATCAAAATGTCGCGATGTCGCGATGTCGCACTGTCGCGTGTCGCGTTTTATTAAAATATTGACCATAGTATGCAGTTAACAAATTGACTGAAACGCGACAATGCGACAAAATGTACGTCGCATTGTCGCGTTGTCGCCCTTTTTGTTACCGGTGCGCATGTGTAGAAAGTCAATTAATCTACGCATGCACAGAAAATGTTATACTCTATTCCAGACTTCACTGGTCTTTCGTTACCTCCAATTGTTTTTAAAATGAAGCAGTGCTCGAAATGGCAATGGGCCTTTTCTTCTTGAACTTAATGCAAATCTTTCTTTACTGTTTTACATATTGCAAATGTATTTAGCCAGTCAAGTGTGTTCTAGCAGCAAAACGAATTAGTAACGCAACTATTCATTGTAATCATGGGGCACTGTACGCCTGTCATTCAAGGCGGGGCAATTTGCTGAGTAGAGTTAGTCTCTTAGTCGCACCAGATAGTTATTATCATACGTTCGAATACCAGCACCATACACATTAATAACTTTGGAGATTTCGATGACACGTTGTGATAACAGGTTGTGAAAAACTAAAATATTGTTAAACTTCAAGCCACATCGGCAAATTCATCAGGTGATGTCCTCGAATGGGTCACTATGTTCCATAATGTGGCTCCTGACAGTTTTGTGGTACTGTCCTGTCCGACGCTGATGAATTTGTTCGAGATCTGCCTCTGTTCAGCCAGCAATGGATGGATACCAAGTAGAATGAGATATCACTTAACCATCCGTCACAGAAATGGCAGTTTAGGTCGGCTTTGAACGTGATAATGGGAACACGCCATACGAATGGACTGTTAGCAGTAGGATATTAGAAACAATGACATCACTTGGTAGAGTTATTATTAATCCTGCACATAGCCTGATTCACAATACGCTTCATAATTTGTTTCATACGGATACTATATCCAGCGATACACATGCATCAGAGGCATGGAATTATGATTATTATAATAATAGCGAATCATGGGCGAGGAATTATTATTGTGGTTATAATATTTAGATCTAGGAATGATGTTATTAATAATAAGTGATCAAGGTGTACTAATAGTATATTTAGAATGGGAAATAGTAGATAAAGGCCTGTGAGGTAGAAAACATATACAATGTAGGAGAGGTAGGTAATCGGCTGCGGAGGAAATAAGCATGAAAGTAGGTCGTCAGAACTTAGTGGGGGCAAGGCGAGATGACTCATAGATTAGGTAAAAGGATAGGGACGGTACTATCAAGATGGAGCAACTTGTCCGGGGACCTCGGCAGCAGTTCGTAGTATTCCACGGGACATATATGGTTAGGAGGTAGATACTTTGCGTTTCTTGGAATCCACCTCACAGCTTTACAAATATGGTATTGGGGGTACGAAATAAGGATGGGGGAGTGAAAAAGTATGCAGGGTTAGGGGTTTTTGACCAATGGGCGAAAAAGAAGAGTGTGTTGGCTGTGACGTAGGGACCCAGCTTTAAGCGGTAGCAAAGCCCAGGGTCGGGAGTCTGGTGCGCTCCCACTCTTGGTGTTTGGTCACAAGGAATCGTCGGAAAACTATCTTAAAAGGCAACAGCATTTGGCTTAAGACGGAAGCTTTGCGGCTGAAGTCTTATAGAGTGACCATAGAGTGGGTTGTCCAGCAACACTGTTTCAAATAAACTATTGAACGAAGATCACCGTCTTGTGGTTGCTGGAGGAACTACGGTAAAGCTCCAAGGGCCCCCGGGTACTGACATTGTACCTCTCGCACATCCCCTATCATCATTTTGATGAAATGTCGCATTGTCGCGCGTCGCGTTTTGTTTAAATATTGACTACAGTATGTATTATAAGATATTAACTCAAACGCGACACGCGACAATGCGACAACGCGACATTTTGATGAAATGTCGCATTGTCGCGCGTCGCGTTTTGTTTAAATATTGACTACAGTATGTATTATAAGATATTAACTCAAACGCCACACGCGACAACGCGACATTTTGATGAAATGTCGCTTTGTCGCATTGTCGCGTGTCGCGTTTCATTAAAATATTGACTACAGTATCTATTATAAGATATTAACTAATACGCGACAAAATTTTCGTCAAAATGTCGCGTTGTCGCATTGTCACGTGTCGCGTTTTAGTCATTAAGCTACAATACATACATTGGTCAAAATTTTAACAAAGCGCGACGCGCGACATTTCGTGAAATTGTCGCGTTGTCGCATTGTCGCGTGCCGCGTTTTATTAGTTACGGCGGAATCCAAAAACTATCATAAGCATGAGTATTTTTATATGCTTTTTAAGAGCTGAGATACCCGTGATTCGAACTCAGAACAAAGATAAATGAACATCCATGTTGCCGTGTAGTGTGTGGGTTAAGGGTGCGTGGTTAATGGAATGGCGTATTCAAACTGTCCATTTTGCTGAAGAATATTATGACTCAGTAGGTGCATGTTTGAAACGATACAAGTACATAAGTATCGCTTGATCAAGTATCCATATGAGAAAAATATGAGATATATTGTGAATTATCTCATGTGCAGGGTCAATAAGACAGGATTCAAATAGAACTAAAAACAGACATGACAACACATTATTGTATTGAAAGACCTTGCTAATTTGCGAAGCTTCCCAAACCTTGAGAGAGTGCAGCAGTGGAGGAGTGAGGAGTGGTGTGGAGCGAAGCGGAGAGGAGTGGGCTAGGGTGGAGAGGAGTAGAACGGAGCGCCGGAGGAGTGAAGGAGGAGGAGGAAGGGAGAGGAGAGGTGTGGTGTGGAATGGAGTGGAGCGTCGCAGAGTAGGAGGAGGGAGGGAGGGAGGGAGGGAGAGATGGTTTCTGGCACTTCAAGGGTACGCAACACTACCAAGCTATTTCATCGTTTCTAATAAACCATCCCTTCAAAAGAAACGCATAGGCGATTTGTATTTTTACAACTCTTCTGTTGCCAGGCGTCTGAATGTTAGTCTGAGCAAGATATAATGACTTGCAGCTCGTTGCAGCCAAACAGATATTATATAATAAGAAATCATCGCCCCCTCTCAGGCAGACCTAGAGTTACCACTGCAGCTCAAATAGATACATGCGGTTACTACAGTTGCGTGATGGTACCCCATGGGTGAGAGCACAACAGCCAGGGCACCTGGGCCTCAGAGGATGTCAGGTCAAACTGCACGGAACAGGCTAAAAGAGATTCGTTTGAGAACCAGAAAACCCGACGTCAGGGTGGTGCTACGTCGTCATCAACGTCTTCGCTGTCTGGAAGTATATTATTTGTTTTTTAGACATTACCTTCTTCTAAAGCACATGCACTCATTACTGATGTAAAATTCATACACTAAAGTCTATTTATGGACGAGATATACACGTTTGAAACCTTTCTCAACAGATTTCTCGTCTAAGCGTTTATTTCTTGGGATAGTATATCACAAAGATAACAGTCCATTTGTATGGCGTTTTCCCATTATCACGTTCAAAGCCGACCTAAACTGTCTTTGAGGTGTCGGGTGGTTACGTGATATCTCATTCTACTTGGTATCCATCCATTGCTGGCTGAACAGAGGCAGATCTCGGACAAATTCATCAGCGTCGGACAAGACTGTACCATGAAACTGTATCAGGAGCCACATTATGGAACATAGTGACCCATTCGAGGACATCACCTGATGTTTCTGCCGATGTGGCTTGAAGTTTAACAATATTTCAGTTTCTCACAACCTGTCATCTGGATATCGGCGAAATGTTCAAAGTGATTAAAGTGTATGGTGCTGGGATTCGACCTTATGGCAATAGCTATCTGGTGTAACAAAGAGGCATTAATCTGCACAGCAAATTGCTCCGCCTTGAATGACAAGGCAAACGTGTGCCCTGATTACAATGAAAAGTTGCGCAAATATTTGTCTTGCTGCTAAAACACACTTCATTCACTAAATACATTTATATATAAAATAATGTTTAAACCAACAATGAAGATTTGCATTAAGTTCAAGAAAAGCAGTCCAACCGCCATTTCAAGCACTACTTCATTTTAAAAACCATTGGAAGTAGCAAATGGACCATTGAAGTGTGAAATCGAGTTTAACTTTTTACTATAATTTACTTTCTACGCATGCGCATCGGTAATCGAAAAGGGCGACAACGCGACAACGCGACATTGTGACATTTCAATATGTCGCATTGTCGCGTGTCGCGTTTTAGTAAATGTTTCGGGTTTTTTTACACATCGTAGATAGGGCGACAATGCGACAACGCGACACATTTTGATCTTGGAAAGTGTCGCTATGTCGCGTGTCGCACTTTGGAGGGAAAGAGAAAATGTTATTCGAAACGCAACCCGCGACCCGCGACATCGTGACAATGCGACAAATAGGCGAAATGTCGCGTTGTCGCATTGTCGCATTGTTGCGCTTTGGTTAATTTTTGCCTCATTTTGCTTGTTTTTGAGAGGGCCACAACGCGACAATGTCCCTTCTCCATACGGATTCCATACGTCCACGACAGCGATCACGTTAAATTGTCGTTACCAGTGATGCTATATTGGACAATGATCAATGTATCTTGCAGGCTCGGTTCCTTGTATCAAAGGGCACAGAACAATGTCTTTGACTAGGGATGCTTTCAGCTGCTTGAGATGACGCTCCCCCGTGTTTAATTAGTGTATAAATGAGTTAGGGATGTTCCATAAAAAGCTTGGCGTGAGGAATTTGTTCGACATATAAAATAACCTTTATAGAATGATTCCAGATGAGAGGCAGTAATAAAGTGAAAGCGCTGTCTTTTGATGGATTTGTTTCGATCTAAATTTGCATCAACACCAAACAAGATATTTGCATGTACCAGCTATCGTCTACACTGGATAGCGACGTGATTAAGAGCTAATCGAGCGTGTTGAGGTAAATAGCGTTTGTAGAAAGGTTACCGGGCCCTGAGTTTGTTTCATGTATGTTAAGATGACCAGAGTCGTTTCACAAAGACAAGATTGAATTACATTTTGACATGCTGGTGTTATTTTCATCTCAAGCTTTACATCTAAATTCTATCGACAGAGTGGGAGGAAAACTTTTTTATATTTATAAATACAATGTATGCCGTAATCGACACACTGGATCAGGCGGTCATGCCCGCTGACTAGATTGAGGCATGTCATTGTATCCGACTGTATAGGTCGATACTCATGATGTCACTCACTGAACCGTCGGATCAAGGTTTGACTATGTGCACACCGTCGTCATATTGATGGAAGGGTGCTGAGTACAGCGATAAACGAGCAAGCAAACACAACAAGCAACAACAATCTTTTCCCGATGAAAATAAACTGAGAGAAAAACATAAGGGATCATATGTAAAAATTCATGTGTTCCTTTATTGTCTTCCAGATTCCTTCACAATAAAGAAATAAAGAATAAAGGAGCACTTGTGCTCCCCCTACAGTATTTTACCAATACCAATATTAGCAAAACACAGTCGAACCTGATGAACAGTCGAACCTGGCAACCTAATGATCACGTGCAGGAAATGGATTTCAGATTGATAATTTAAATTCCTCTCATTAAATCATAGATGACATACTTGGCGTGTTAATGAACTACATACAACCACATACAACCACAAGCAGCGGCAGACGTGGCCAAGGAAGACCGCCTCTCTGTCACCACTGCCTTCCTGACAAACATGGCTTATAGCCATCGGTAATGACCGGTCGTCTCTTTTCAGATTCCAATTTAGACTAAATTAAATAATATTATATGTCAGTCTTCTCTGATGTCGACATAAAACTGGAGTATGATGGTTGTTAGGATTCCCTGGACATACAGAAGTCACGCTGGGACAAGATCAATGCTTAAAGATGTTAGTATAATTGAATAATCTCGGGGCAGTCACGTCTCAGCCTGAAGGCTCTGATTGCCATTTCTCACCAGGGTCAGGATATTAACGGATGAAGATGAGGATTAAGATGGACAAGGTGCAGGGTAGATACATTGGGATATTCATGGGAAGTACTGACAGTAAACATGAATATATTGGCAGGGGTGGTGACGTGAAATTCAATACAAATGAAGATAAGGGCGATGACATGATTGGGGTCGAGGCTAAGGATATTTAGTCTGTGGTGGTCGGTGGAGTGGAGAAGGACGACGAGGGTGCAAATGTTAACGTGTCCGAGGATGATGGAGGTGTGGAGGGGTGTAACGTGTCGTATGGTGATAATGGTTATATTGTTGATAAAAGATACAGGGACAATGACGATGACGAAACTACTCGTGTGATAGACCATAGTAAATAAGAAAAGAATTCTCTTGCTATTTCACATTTATACCATAAAATGCTTACTTGCCATAATCATCTCAATTCCGTTGAATTGACCAAATCATGAACAAAGAAACACACCAACCCCGATCCCCCTCCCCACCAAACCCCACACAAACAACAAAAACAGAAAAAAGCCCAAACAAACAAACAAAAAACCCAAACCAAACCCAAACCAAACAAAAATAAACACAAACAAATAAAACAAACAAACGAAAAGCAATAAAAAACGGAAAACAACAACAAAAAACACACAAAACCTTTAGCTATACGTTGGTTCATATTGCCATTCTCACCGTCGCTTCGGATGATAAGTGCACGAGTACTCAATGGAACAAATTCAGATTTTCCAGTTACTCTTACCCCAGTGATTCAACTGTTTTGAATACACTTATATTCAGCTAAACAAATTACAAGCCTGCACATGTGTCTTGAGGGGTGCGGGCAGGATGTAGGTATCTTTTCGCGAACATCTGGCATTATACACCTCGTCAGTATTTGACTGCGATTCATGAAGACCTGTCTCACATCTGTTACCCTAACACATACTAACGACGGTCTTAAGTAACGCTACTGTCGCCTTGTGCATGTGGCCCGTGCTCATGACAGTTCTGGCATACCTTGAAGTTCGATTCTGCGTTTAGCACAATTTCCTCAAGGTTATGGAAAAAAGTGTAGTAGCATGTATTCATGCACATCATCCTTTTGGTTATTTATACATAACTGACAACCAATATAGGGTCAATTCCCCTATGAAGTTTATCAACAATATTTCACTAATGAATAATAGTGTCTTTGTCACGATTTCGTGTAGGACTGACAGAAAGCAGTCGGTAGGAGTTAAAAACAGGGTAATTTCATGAACTATGCTTAATAACGTCTGGCACTGGTAGGGTCAGCGTGGTCAATGCAATCACGGATGACCGCGGGGCAGATAAAAGTCAGCTATCAGATTATGTCTCCAAGAAATCACTTTGAATGCCCAAACATTTACACAATGGTCGCATCTAGTGGGGATTCGGGGTAATTTCTTGTTAATAGAGAGAATAAGGAACTTCCACGCTAAGAATGAAAAACTTCATCTTCTATCTTTCTTAGATGCATCTGATTTAGATTCCAGCGCTACCCACAATTCCAGAATAACGACATACGAATATTCATAGATATATATCGATATGAGTGAGTGAGTTAATATTTAACGCTACATCGGCAATATTTCAGTCATATCGTGACGAGAGCATTTAACAATGAAATGGAATATATATATCATAAAAACATGTCAACGAAGGACAGTAAAACGACTAGAATATCACAAATGGAAAGTTAAAACTAATGTTACTATTCGGACAATACAATGTAAAAACAGGTTATAGATTGCCAACAACTGAAGATAGATCACCATAATAGGACCATGGATATAGATAAGATGCATATAAAAATACCATGATCTTGAGTTACTTAAGATTGTCTTCATTACATATTTGGTAGCATATATATCATTTCAAGTTATGACATGTTGTTTTCATAAGGGCTCTATTTGCTGCGTCGTATGGAATTACAATTTACTTTGTGTTTGGAACCGCCATTGATTTTGCAACATGTGAATGCCATTTACTTTGCTGTTATTGATTGTTATTGTCTGTGTAATGTGGATTACCAATTTTGTTCGTCATATGGAACTGTCATTTACTGTGTCACACAGAATTATTGCCATTTACCGTATAATATGGAACTGCCACTGAGTGTGTAATACGGATTACCATTTTCTTTATGCTCTGGAACAGCTATTTATTATGACATATAGTCTGACATTTAGCATATGATATGGAACTGTGGTTTACTGTGTGATACGAACTACCTTTCAATGTATCATATGAAATTGTCCGTTACTGTTTGATGTGAATCATCGTATACTGCTTGATATGAACTGTCATTTACTGTAAGATATGGAATCATCATATTCTTTGTGAAAGTACCATTTACTATATGATAAATATTCTAAATTAATAACGTAATTCATTTCACAACGAATAAGTCGACGACGTGATTGTACATGGCGGCTTCGGTGGGAACGATGCTAGAATTAACACTTCTTAATACCGAAGAAACCATATTCTTGAGTCGTTTCTTTTGAAAATTGTGTTTATGTAACCCCTGCATATTTAGCCTTGGCTTATGGGCGAAAATATGATCCCAACCGAGTCTTAATCACTACAACAAATAGCCTATTACATAGAATAATACAGAATCAATACACACGCACAGTCATTGTTGGGAACACAGACACTTGTCAAATGACTGTCAGGTTATTTGTCTAAGGATTTGACCACGCTTGTGTTGCTCTGATAGCGGATTTTCCAGGCGCCTATAAAACTGGTTTTGTGGTTCTAAGCAGGAATAAAGGAGACTTTATCAAGGTTATACAGGGGATCTCATAGCCGATATGAGGCTTCAGTGTACTGTGCTCCACTGAACTCATCAGAATCAGTTAGGTAGAAGTAGACATGCTTGGCGTTTGGGGCCCAAGCTACACGACAAAGCTGCTGTGCAACCTGGTGTTGCTAGGGGAAATGACATGAAGAACGCGTGGGAGCGTAATAGGCGTTGTACATATCTTGCAAATAGAGCTTTGTTGGATATGCTAAGGGTGGATATAGTGAGGGAAACGTTTTGAAGTGGACTTAATGACAGCGAGGAATTTACACTTAAAATGGGCAAATTGTTTCAATTAGACAAGTCAGGAAAGTAAGTAGGAGAATGTTTTCTTTGGAAAATGGCCAACACAGACTCAGTCACACACAGACACACACAGACAGGCACACTGACCAACATCCACACTCACACTCACGTGGAAGTATGCATACTTTCTTACGTGATCCTTAAAAGGTAAGAACATCCCTATTATATAAACTTGCTTTTGGATTATCCAATATTTACGGGTGAGTGAGTTGATATTTAACGTCACATCGGCAATATCTCAGCCATGTCGTGACGACAACATTAAACATTTAAATGAAATATATGCATGTGGTAAAATCTGTCAACGAAGGACAGTAAAACAACTAGAATATCACAATTTGAACTAAAACTAGCATGGAAAGTTAAAACTAATATCACTATTTAGACAATACAATATAAAAACAGGCTATAGATCGCCCAATATTTACGGATAAATACTGAAATAAGTCTGATCAGGTGGGTGCTGTTTTGAGCGTTCACCAACAAACATGGCCACGGCGTTGTCGATTGAGTCAAGATTGACTAGGGGGATCACAATAAGTCACCGTGATAATTGTTATCATTATCCAAATATTAGCCACTGTCTAGGGCCGAGGCCTTTTGAAAGTGTTGGCAAAATTGGAAATATAAATGGGGCAGCTCCAGAGATCCTGGTGAGGCTGTCCTTTCACGAAACAACTTTAGGGCAAAAACTGTTTAAAGTCAGTGCTAAGATATGGGAGTTATGATGACCGTAGTGCTAAGATCACTTTGTACTAAGGCATCCAGTTTCCATATCACTGACTTGGTCTTTTGAGTAAAATATCTCTTTATATAAGTTTCCATTACTTCGTAACTTTATTTCATTGTAACAAGACTGTAGATGAAAAATCTCATAGACTATGCCGTTTGATAGAGGACACTAGATCTAGAAAGTCTTCAGTATTTGCGAAATGCTCTGAAAAAAAATATGATACTTTTGCAAAAAACGTTCCATATTCTGTATGTGTATGTTGTTTTCACATGTTATTGTCTGGGGCAGTTGACGAGATGATAAATAGACATAGCTTATGGAAAACAACTTCATTAACATGCAATTGCAAAGTGACATTCCAGAATCACTTTTAATCTATTAACGACTATTTTAAAGACTGTAATAGTGAATGACTGAGCATACATCAGTAATATTGCAGCCATATCGTGACGAGAACAATTTAATTTTAATTAAATAATAATTATTATTAAATAATTTAATTTATCAATTTCAAAATCAATAAATTGATTACGTAAAAACCTGTCATCGAAGGACAGTAAACATTTGACTATCACAGATATGAACATAAAGCTTGCATATAAAAATAAAACCTTGCAATTAAAGAAGACAATACGGCTAAGGTTGGAGTCCGAGTTAAGGTTGTCCTAAGGATGTTTTGTGCAACGGGCGTATCTTTACCTTAAGGTGATCTAACTGTAATGTTAGTGTTTCAGGTTGTGTTGAACAGCGGAACACCAGAAACGTTTGCTGACGCTGAAACAGGAGTATATGCAGCAATATTACAAATCACTAGCATTATGGAAAAGTATAAGTGGTTTATTCTGCTTCAAACGATTCCACTACTGACCAACAGCGTACGAAACTATTTATGCACAAGTATGGGATATAATAGGGCATGTAGGGAATTGCATGTGACAAGGGGAAGTGTAGAAGGACACATTTAGACAACTGTATGTGACAAGAAGGAGTGTAGATGGACACATTTAGACAACTGTATGTGACAAGAAGGAGTGTAGATGGACACATTTAGACAACTGTATGTGAGAAGGGGAAGTGTAGATGGACACATTTAGACAACTGTATGTGACAAGAAGGAGTGTAGATGGACACATTTAGACAACTGCATGTGAGAAGGGAAAGTGTAGATGGACACATTTAGACAACTGTATGTGAGAAGGGGAAGTGTAGATGGACACATTTAGACAACTGTATGTGACAAGAAGGAGTGTAGATGGACACATTTAGACAACTGTATGTGACAAGAAGGAGTGTAGATGGACACATTTAGACAACTGTATGTGAGAAGGGGAAGTGTAGATGGACACATTTAGACAACTGTATGTGACAAGAAGGAGTGTAGATGGACACATTTAGACAACTGCATGTGAGAAGGGGAAGTGTAGATGGACACATTTAGACAACTGTATGTGAGAAGGGGAAGTGTAGATGGACACATTTAGACAACTGTATGTGAGAAGGGGAAGTGAAAAAGGACACATTTAGACAACTGTATGCGACAAGGGAGGATACAGAAGGACACAGTTTGACAAATGTTTGTGACAAGGATGAACACATAAGGACACGATTAGACTACTGTCGGACATGTAAGGGATTGTATGTGACAAGGGAGAATAGAGAGGGGCGTATGTAGGCTACGCTACCTTTTACGGAGAATACAGAAGAACACATGTAGGTCAGTTCTTGTGCAAAGGAAAACATTATAATGATATGGAACGGCATTGTAAGCTATGTTATGTTAAAATCGTGATGTATCAATATAGATTAGTAAGAATGGACATGTTTATGTAACCTTACAGACATTTACATTTCAGCCCACAATAGAAGATCAAACTTTACCTAAACGTTAATTCCCTTTTGCCCCTAGGTTGACATTTGGGTTATATAAAGGACATTAACGAGTCGTGGTCTGACGCAAGCAGCAATATGATAAGGGGACATTACTGGTGTTGACATTTAGAAACATACTGACTGAAAGTGGAAAACTTTCCTAAAACAAATTGTTGTTGTGAAACCATGACGTCACTGTAAACTTGTATCGTTATATCACTACGTTCTAGCAAAAACACAGAAACCCATTTCTCACATTTCGCTTTAGGATATATAATGCTTACAACTTTAAATTACAAGCAATTGTCCTCAAAATGACATTGAACGACTTTCAAATGTGTAAAAATGCCACTACTAAAGAAAGGCATATTTGTTTGTTGAACTGGTATTTATGCCCTTTGTGTAAACACAAACACACCACATGAAGGCCAACTATTCTTGTTGTGATCACCATGTTTGTATGTCGTGAGAATGGAATTATCAGGAACAGGACTGACGAGGCGTTACAAACCCCGTTAGACTATGTCAGGAATTGTCAGAATACATGTTGGCAACGACTGTTGTTTCCACCAATAGCTCTTTACCCATACTCTACATCTACTTGTCAGCTTGATCTAGCTGGGAAATGACGACTGGCACAAAACAGCATTAATCGCCTGGGAGAAAATAAGAAGAAGAATAATTTGCTATTCTGCATTATATATATGCATAATTTTCGGAAACCATGAACTCCGGGGGACACGCTGAAATACCACAACATACCGCCTTGGCACCCCAAAATACTGATCCATTGTTTCGCATGTGTGGGCGGTTTTATGCCAACACCGCTTGTCGTAAGAGGCAACGAAGGATCGGGTGGTCATGCTCGCTGACTTGGTCGACACGTCATCGTATCTCAGTAGCGTAGATCAATGCTTAAGCCGTTGATTGGATATGTCATGAATATGTTCATATCATATACATGGAAGATATACATGGAGTACGCAGCAGTAAAAATATATGATTGCAAGTTACCTATGAGTGTAAGTGTTCGCCCTTGAACGTGTCAATGTACTTGCTCTGTCTGTATGTCTGTATACCTGGAGTATCTGGCGTTTGCACTGTGACACATCCATGATGCCAACTGTCTTTACACATGCACCACAAGAAAACACATTTGACATTTGTCATCCGTATCAACTTTGATAGAGACGGCATGGGAAGCAAAAAAGACAAACAAAAACAATAGAAAAAAGAAACTTCAAACGAAAAGTGCCCTTCAAATTGTCTGCACACATCTGCTGGCAAGGTTTGAGATGTCAATACTAGCAGACAGAGAGGACAAGTAGAACCCATAGATGTTGTTTATAAGCAATTACAGTAGGCAGCCAAAGTTTGAAATATTAAATTAAGCCGCACTCATTTGTCCGTGAAGTCATTCCCTAGGACACTGGGTCGCCTTGGTTTGTATTCTGTCAATGTAGGGTTTTGCCAAACTATTTCACTAGTTGAGAAAGAGAATGTGGCTTAATGATCCTCATTAGTGGTCATATCAGTGGACTTAGATAAAATTGGTTTTAAAGCCATTTTATATATCTCCAAATTATTATAACGGCCTCCATATTATTATTCATTTATTTTCGACTGCCATATATATTCAGTGCATGGTCACCCTCAGGCAATTTGGCTGTCACACATGACAACGTTGCCAACAATGCCAATAGTCATCAGTAGGCCAGTGTATACTGATGATATGATGAACACCTGATCATATGATGAACGCTTTGTTTATCCATAGGTCGCACTGACTGGGTGTTTTGGGAAAACTGGTAAAATGAGAAAAATAAATTGAAATCAATGGAAATTTCAAGACTGAAGCTGTTGGAAATTGCTACCCTAAAATAATCGTCTGAATGTCCATGTAATATCATGCATGACAAAATACCATCCAAATCCGGTACAGCTTGGTTCATTCAGATGCTACAGAACAGCACTCTTGGAAGTTAAAATGCGACATGTTCTCCTCATTGTGTATGGGGATCCTGATAAATGATGCTGAGTATATGTAATCCGCCATTCCATCATTTACAGTTTGGAATGTTTGTCGTGTTTGCAAATATCTACCAAACTCGCCAATGTTTACGAGGGGGAATCCAGTATCAAAATATCAACATTGGCGATCTGAATGAATATTAATTTAGTTGGCACTAACCTATTTGAGACAATTAGACTGATCGTTTTCCTGTATGTGATCATGATAAGTCATTTCTCTGTGTACAGTTCCATATTCCGACTGATTATATGTATTCCTATCACGCAAGTTACCCGTGTACTTTAAGTTGGACCGGGATGACATAGTTAAATGTGAACGCTATATATGCATCCTCCTTCATCCTCCTAATACTCATGATAGAACTGAAACACTGACAAATCTCACTCATCCCTTCCCTCCACACCTCCAGAGGATGAGGTAGCCTTGTGCTTAAAGGATTTGCTGATGACCCACGTCAGACATACGCCCCGAGCAACCGATTTCTGTTGTGACAGTACTCAAATAATGATAAAGGAGAGGTAAAACGTTATACACACAGTCACTCACTATATACCCGTTTGCTAAAGCCCGGTGTTATCGGTGATCCATTCATATAAAGCTTGAAGGCGTTTTACCGTTAACGTTCGTTTCGTTCGTTTCTCAAGAGTGGTTATTCTTTATCGGTGATGATTCATATTCACCACTGTGCCGTCAGCTCGCCACAGTCAGTGTAGGTTTATATTGCGTTTAACCTTGAGGAAAATCAACACCATCAACCACTTCTGTTAACATGGCAAATTTACGGATCTGTGCACCGGGTGTAAACCATCCGACATTGCAATTATCATTTGTATTCATGTCCAGATAACGAATCATGTTGATTCCCCGTGTAGAAATTCACCTCAGCAAGGCACTTCAGAAACCAACACCAGTTGGACCTTGTTTATTCCAATCAGACTTTCTAGAAATCGATCCGGTTACCCTAAACCACGAAAATATCCATGGGAGACTAAATGGGCTTGTAATTTTCCGAACGGGTGCTTTAAGTTATCCTTAGTGCCACGATCCAGTTGCAGATGAATGAATGATATCACTTCAGGCGAGCAGTTGACAGATGTTATCATTATCGAAACCTTAGTAGCACTGTGTAAGCAATGGTATGTAACGTTCACAATGGAGACTGACTGTCACAGTAATAATTTGGCTTTTCTTGTTTTTGTAATTACCTCACATTCAGTACAGATGACAGTGATAACACTTTTGGAATTCTATTCATATAGGTCACTGCGTTTAACTAAAAGACGACAATTTGTCACAAATGTATCATTTTGGATTACACTTTCTCGGGGATTACCCTTGCCAGTGGGGTACTCAAAATATGTGATCAAGACCAGCAGTTTTCAGGCTTCCATTTTTGATTGGACTGTGTGTGCTGACCTTGTGTTCTTTAGATAAGATGCCTGAATCGGAGAGTGTGGCTTCGAATATCTATTCATAGGAAAGAAATAGGTATCTTTCAGATTGTATTATTTAGAGATAAGAGGTTGAAATGATTTGTTCACATGTAACACATTTATCATTGTTGTACCAGAGTCCATAACAAAATACTACTTAGATTATTTCAGTTCAAGAGGATGAGGCTGATTTCAGTACCTTACCTTCGTCTATTAGAGACACGCTTCTCTTACAGGTCGCTACGCTCAACGCAAATACAGCTGAGGACATTTCATATCAAGGTCCTTGTCATGTCTAGCTCTGTCTGGAAATAAAGGACCAGTGACGGACAGAGCAATCATGGTCCTATGTATTGTTTCTATTTTATGGCGGATGTTAACGAGCCATCAAAATATGACATCACCCCGACTCCCGATTTTTCGCAAACGTCATGTAAAATCTACAGATTAAAAAGAAATCCATCTCAGCACTGGCAGTATTGTTGCTGAACACGCCTTTCGAACCGATTGTCGCGGGAATCGGAAGCTAGTAGATCCGTCGTTAAAGGAGAGGCTAATGGGTGTTTCTAAAATGGAACGGATCTCCCGATTCTGCAGTTCCAAATTATGCTCTGAACTAGTGAAAGTGAATTTGTTTTGTATAGAAAATCAGTTTATTTACGTTTTTGATCAGTAAAACCACATAATGTGTTTAGATAAGAGGTTGACAGAAAAGTGTATGAAGTACAGAGGGACAATTATTTCACATTACCCACATAATCACGTGGCTTCTAATTTGGCACAGCTGTGTTCATTGGTCGTTTGGAATTATCAAAGTACAAAAGAAGTATAATTGGCTGAGAGTTCATTTTGGAATATTCAAGTGTATGGTGTAGCGAATAAT
Source organism: Haliotis asinina (assembly GCF_037392515.1). Lineage (NCBI taxonomy): Eukaryota > Metazoa > Mollusca > Gastropoda > Lepetellida > Haliotidae > Haliotis > Haliotis asinina. Next base: position 39,275,026 of record NC_090284.1, on the reverse strand, counting down.
TTCAACAAAGAAATAGATTCAGCTTGGTTAAAAAGCTGGAGGTGACAAGATCTTACTCTGTTGTTGCGAAGAGCATTTGTCAACATATTCATTGAATACAGTAGGGCCGCTGATGATCTTTGGTATTTTCAACAAGCAGTTTAAGCTGTCCCGACGCTCTTGCGGCGTGCACGAAGACCATAATCTATTCAGCTGTAACGTTTAGTGTCATACCATCGTGTCCAGTATGCTGACCCTCAGAATCAAACCGTTGCCTGAATTATACATGTTTCCTATCAACACATACTATTGATCCTGTGATGAGACCTTAATCCAACTGAAGCAATCGAAGCAATTGAAGCAACATTCTCTTCCATGATCCAGTGAATGTTTGAAGAATGCAGACCGCTTGCTCTGACACCAAGTACACGACATGTAAAGACTATCCTGTAATATGCAACACAAGTAGTGGTTAAGATCGGACCTTTATGGTCGCGTCATCACCAAATGGCTCCAGCTATGACAATGGACTCGGCTTGCCAAGAACTCTGTTTTGGCCATCCTTGTTGAGGATGATACACTGCATATATTCACCATTCCTCCTCGCCTCATTGTAGCACCGGTCAGACGTTTTGGATGTGGGCTGTGGAAGTCTTTGTCAAGATAACATCAGTTGGCCTATGAATAAAGCATTCCACTGACATTGCAGATTTGGCTTGTGTGTATGGAGTTTCTTTCTTTGTTCTTGAAAGCAAGGATATCTTACCATTATTCCCTGATGTCTGTGTGATTTTAAAATTTACCTTGACACTGGCTGTCCAATAATATCGAATCGAAATGGCAATGCGAATGTTTCGGAATAATTTTAAGGACAGTTATGCTGAATTTCGTACCCCAGCCAAATATGTCTGGTGATTGTTGAAATGTTACTTCGGGAACAGAGACTGTATACAGATCTTAACTTGGAGCCATGCAATCAATTCTTGTAAATGTGTCCAAATAGCAAATGGAAAGTACATTCATGACTGTAATGGTAACTCTGACAGCTTCGCATGGGAGAAAACATTTTATTCAATCCAGGTGGTGCAAACAAATATGAAAGCGTATATGGAATCCGAGCCAACGACCAATTGCACTGTGTAGCACCATGGACTGCTAAGTCATTATGTCCCTTAGTCTGTGACGATGATGATCATATTGCTTTATACATGTATCCCGTCAACTAAAAAATTCTGTCAAGAAATTATTGGTTTTTCGGTTTGTTTAAAGAACGAATAAACTCAATTTTTCGTACTCTTTTTACCACTGCATATGAAAGAAGTCTTGTTAGTCATAAATGGATCCTCATTTTTTAAAACGAAAACTTGTGGTTAATTAATACCCAGCGCTTACAAGTTGCTAAAAAGTCTAATTAATTGTAGAAAGTCACACTAAGAACACTATCAATATATGCCAAAACTGCAACATAAATCTCGTTGGAAAGCATCATTTCAACTACAAATCGTGAGGCTACAAACACACTGACAAATATGATTACACGATGCCATTTAGAAAGTGGTCAAATGCAACATATGTCATATTTGGGATTTCACTTTCTTAGTAAAGTACACATTCTAGTACTTTTTTCGGTTTAGTCCCATCCGGGATTCGAACCCGCACCCTCAGAGTCAGGCACCTAATCGCCAGCACACAAAGTCGGCCGCCTAGCCCGCTCAGCCACCGCGACTTCCACTTTACTAAGAAAGTGAAATCCCAAATATGACATATGTTGCATTTAACCACTTTCTAAATGGCATCGTGTAATCATAGCTTTCGGCCGTGGGAGCCGTGCCAATTTACACTCATCAGAGGGGTACACAAAGTACGCAGTCTAGACTACCAGTTGTCCGACTTTCATTTTTGTGGAAGTCGCGGTGGCTGAGCGGGCTAGGCGGCTGACTTTGTGTGCTGGCGATTAGGTGCCTGACTCTGAGGGTGCGGGTTCGAATCCCGGATGGGACTAAACCGAAAAAAGTACTAGAATGTGTACTTTACTAAGAAAGTGAAATCCCAAATATGACATATGTTACACTGACAAATAATTATACAACCGGTCGTCCTAGCTTTCGGCACTATGCAGGTGGAGTTTGGACGAATAATAGCGAAGAGAAAAACTGGAACTAAAGACAAAAAACTAAACATGAGTTCGTGGAACATGCTGTTGATCTATGATTCTTTATCGACTGTGGTTCGAGCACAAGTGCTTCCTTGGAAGGACTAACAAGTGAAGAAGTGCCATCCTGTGGTGCAGATCACGTGTACCCAGTGCGCTAAAGTTAAAGTGTGTTAGATTTTTTAAACTGATCGTGTTCTTTTTGAGTAATGACTTTAGGTGTTTATGTGTGTTTTTTTTACAGTTTTAGGGAGAAGCCTTTAACTTTGAGTTTAATTTTTCTTGTTTCTTGAGAAAACGCAGCATGGTGGCAAAGGTTAGACATGGGAAGTTTTTCAATCTATTCCCTACTGGGTCATCAAGATGGACAGTGAAGCAGAAATCGATTTCAGTACTTTGGAAGGAGATCTTATAAATCCTAGAACATAATCTCATAAAGGCAAAACATAGTATCATTACTTGTCCAAATATAGTAAAGTCAAATGTTTATTAATTTTGTCAGCAATGAAAATTACACAGACCAGTCAAATAATCACTGGGACAAAATACAGTACTCAACATAACAAACTCATCGTTCAGGGGAACCCCTACCCAGCAACTATTCGCAGCCTATCGGGTATCATGTGTCCGCTTTGGGGTATAGGATTATTATTTTGTTTTGGCACAAGAAGTGTGGACAGCGCCATTTTGTTTCATCATACCATCCAACTTACAGGACAACTGACGAAGAGGCCAATGGGGTTTGCCCAAAACATTTTGGTTTGATTTACACTAATCATATGCATGGACCTACACGTGCTCTTGGCCAAGTCATGTTGTTGCTATGACCAAGCCGCAAGGAGGGATGGAATGAGGATGTGTGCAGTCCTCACTGTTGGTAAAATTAGAACAGTTAAGGAATGTTTCCAAAACTGACTGAAAATTCCATATTTCGACATGGAGAAACATCGCACTGCAAAACGACAATAACTGGGGGTAGTTTTGACAATGAAGTATCGCTGACGTTTCTATTCTGTCGGAAACAATGCGACATCTGTATTCTAGTGCAGTTTGTGACGTTTGTGTCACTGTATGACGTAAAATGCCTTGAAAATTGTTTGAAACATTTGTCATTGACTGTTGAACGGTATCGATTTTAAAGTTCGTGAGCTTTTGTAAATTTATCACAGATGATATATTTCAACGTCACAACAGGGTCAGATTTATAATAGAAACTAATGTTTTCTGAAAGGCCTCACAGACAATTAAGTCTGTTTTGCTTGACAATTCAGTATAATTTATTGGTTTTCATCGTTTCCTGTGTCTTGATAATTCTACTGATATCTGAGTTTCTTTGAGAACATTCATTTCTATAATGTCAGTTAAAAGCAACTAAACTACACTGGTGTCAAGGACATTTCCTAACATTGCATAAGAATTCATCAATTTAAAATTGAAAAAGAAATGCATTTACAAGATATGACAAGAGGAATGATTTCAAGTTTGAGATGAGGTTTACAAACTGACAAGGACTGAATGTGGAGCACATATCAAATCATCGATTCCAAGATGACTGTCGGCTTGGGTGACCATTCTGACACTCCAATTTTGATATTTTTATACGAACGATTTCACACAAATCACAACGTTAAGCAAAAAGACAATCGATACCAGGAGAAAGTGGCAAACTCATGATAAATGACACCAAGTAAACAAGTCAATGTTTTGTGTAGTTACAGTCGCAATGAAATATCACTAACTCGTGGCACTTTGTGATTCCTATTGTTCAAATATGTGATTACAGGGAAGTAACAAATTTGATACATCGTCACAATTTTACATCCCAAACCAAATGGTCAACATTCCTAAAACCTGTCAGAATAGAATATCCAGTTCTCAATAAGCCCATGCAGTACTGTGTATGACGTGTTGCAGACATTACAACAAGTATGTTAAACAACTACTGTAAAGCAAATGTGTGGCTCGTCCACACTCTGGACTCCCTCGTGGAGTAGAAAAGTATTTACAATGAAATGTAAGAGAGTCTCTAACAATCAAACCACTTATAAAATAGGTAAAATGTCACCCTATTTGGTACAAAAGTCATGAGATGTCCTTCACCCTTTTGTCGTTTCGATACCCGTGAAGGTCCCATGCTTGCCATAAAAGGTGACTGTGCTTGTCATAAGAGGCGACTAACGGGATCGCGTGGTCAGGCTCGCTGACTTGGTTGACATATGTCATCGGTTCCCAATTGCGCAGATCGATGCTCATGTTGATGGTCATTGGATTGTCTTGTCCAGACTGGATTATTTACAGACTACCGCCATATAGCTGGAATATTGCTGAGTGCGGCGTAAAACTACACTCACTCACTCACTTTGTCCTTTCGAAGAAGCAAATATGCTTCAGTCAGAACTGTTTATGAAACACTCGAATAGCAGGTTCCTTTACTAACTATACTATTATGCTTTACGTTGATGGGTTTAACAAGGTGAAGGTAGCTGCAACTACTATAGAAACTGAACATATACTAGTAGTTATAACTTTATAAAACTGGCATTCTGAAAATCTATAATAAGTACTCTAACTGGCCTAAATTACAGAAGGTTCGGATTCCCGATGCACCCTGCCATTTGGTTTTACCACACTATGTTTAGGTTTAGGGTTTGTTGAATCTTAACTTTTATTCTTCGTCATAACGGACGTTGATGTGCTGTAAATTATTGTCCTCCTGAGAGTGAGTGAGTGAGTGAGTAAATATTTAACGTGACATTTGGCAATATTTCAGTCATATCGTGACGAGTCCTCCTGAGAGGGTGCGTAAGTCCCAAAACGTTCAAAGCCAAAGTACACACACCAGGATTTTTAAACGTAGTATTTTTGTTATTTCAATTTTGGCTAAAAGTATCAGAGGCGTGTAATTATGATCTTATTATAATAATAGCGAATCATGACCGATGAATTATTATTGTGGTTATAATATTTACATCTAGGGATGATATTATTAGTAATAAGTGATCGAGGTGTTCTAATAGTATATTTAGAATGGGAAATAATAAATAAAGGCCTGTGAGGTAGAAAACATAAACAATGTAGGAGAGGTAGCTTGACAGGACCAATTATTCACCTAGAAATATGTGTGTTCACAACTAAGAACCCACAGTCATTACATTCCGAACGTTGGATTCTTTTGAAACTCCAATCGCTTCATAATGGGTACCAAAACATCAAGACTATCTACTCAATGTGTACTCAAATCTCTTTTAACCTTTGTAGTATTGCCAGTGTGACAGCCACTTACCTTAATACACCGGTCCCTGCTAAATGAGCACCATGTCAAAACAGTGCCCCAAACCATTCCCAAAAGATAGATAGATCCCGTGGGTACTGGGGGTTCCCACTTTGCCGGGCGCTTTTGTTCGGAATAAAAAATCACTGAAGCACAATAATCCCTATAACAATGAATTTGGTCCCCTTTTGTGCTCTTAACCCAAAACTTGTGAAGAAGATATATTAAGTGTCTACCTCCTCTTGAATTCGGAATGAATTCAATGTTAACTTGTGCGTTTGCCATTTTGCAATGACGGAATCATGTCTGCCTCTTTATATACAGGCAGAAATAATCCTTTGAATAAGGTTCACTCAATTTAATATAATTCGTGTTCAGTTAGTGAGATTAGTTACTGAAATCGAGTTCACTCGAAACAAATGCAGATTGATGCTTTGTAATAATGAGTTCGAACTCAGCTGTCAAACTCTGATGTCCCTCAGATGAAACTACAGGTGAGAAATACTCATTGAAAACAGACTATAGCCGGCAAGCTAACAGACCGTTACTTTTAATCCGTTATCATCACATCAGCTATCCGGCAAAGTGGGAACAAACCGTGGGTACCCAGTTCTACTTGTGGAAGATGGAATAAAGAAAGCAATGAACATAGACAGAAATAGATCATAGATCACCACACTAGGGACCATGGGGACTTACAGTACCTTTGCTACCTATATGGACCCCAGTTTGATTTACACCATCCCTTTAGCTGCTGGCGCTTGTAAGAAAAGTTAGCCAAAAGTAAAACAACAATAATTCTACGTTTAGAAAGCCAGGAAAGATCACATAGACCTGAAAGTTTTTGGACTTACGTACCCTCTCAGGAGGACAATAATTTTACAATACTTCAGCCACCTTTGAGGGTACAGTCACCAACAATTCAAGTTGCTAATTCAAACTACCAATCATTAAAATACATCTATTTACAGAACATATTATTCAAAATTCAACCGAAAAATCAATTTCTTAAAAAAAACCAATAATTAAATGAGAACTAACCCTAGTAAAAATATCCTTAATTGTTTTAACTGTAAAATACTTATCCCTTGTGATGGAGAATTCAACACAGTCAAGCAAAATATGCTTGACCGTGGCTCTCTCATGATAAGGGATACAAAATGGAGGATCCTTACCTTTCAATAGGTCTGATGAGTATATCGTGTGTGGCCAATACGACATCGTCGTAAAATAACCTCTTCAATTCTGGACTGACAACCCAAGTAGATGTAACCAATATACGGTTTTATTTCATGTAATTTATTTATACCTACTTGGGTGTTCCACTTCTTCTGCATCAGATCACAGGATGTAAGTTCTAATGCTAGCTTTGTAATCAGAGTATGGAATAAGAAGTTGTGTCACAGATTTGTTGAGTGCTGCCTTGGCTGCAAGATCGGCCATTGTGTTCCCAGAAAATGTCGTATTGGCCAGTAGCAAGATTAGTATACAATTCAATGGTTTCAATTAAAAGTGGATGTTTACATGATAAATTTTAAACGCCTGAAGACAAGAAAGAGACTCGGAATAGATTATATACCGTTTATGTTTAGGGTGCCCTTGAATATATTTAAGAGCTGTTAGTATGGCGTTAGCTTCAGCTGTAAAAATACTGTCTGGTAATCTAGAAGATATTTGATATAGTTCTGGGTCCTTTTTGTGGCTTATATTTTCTACAAAAATGTATACAATTAGTTTTGGATTTAGAAAATTTAAAGCCGTTTTCAAGACACCATATATTTATTTTGTTTAAACATAGCTGCAATCGCCTTTCAATAGTATGAATACTTTTCCTACAAGAAATATTAAAATCATCCACAAATAACGATCCATCAATTGAATCATTTAAAACTTTAGATAAACTATTTGTCTTTATACTAAAAAGTGTGACAGACAAAACACTGCCTTGGGGAACGCCCTGATCTTGAGCGTAAAACCCACGCGTACTTGAAATTGTCTGTTATTTAAAAAGTTGGCGATGAATTCAGGCAAACGACCTCGCAAATCGAAATCATGTAAATCTCTCAAAATGCCACACTTCCAGGTTGTGTCATATGCTTTTTAAGATAAAAGAATAGACACAGCATGTTGTTTATTAATCAGCGCGGTTTTCACAAATGATTCCAAACGCACTAAGTGATCGACAGTAATTCTGTTTTTACGGAAACCACATTGTACATCTGTTATAAGTCTACGTGTTTCCAAGTACCAAACAAGTCGATTATTTATCATACGTTCCGTGGTTTTGGAAACACAGCTAGTTAGTGAGTGAGTGAGTGAGTGAGTTAATATTTAACGTCACAGCGGCACTATTGCAGCCATATCGTGACGAGAACGAGTCATTTTGAAAATACAAATGAATTAATAGCACATACATTGTAAAACCCTGTCGACGAAGGACAGTAAAACTAACTAGGATATCACAGAGTAGAATGTAAAACTAGTGAATAGACCTAAAACAATCTATTGAGGACAGTACAATATAAAAATGAGCTATGGGTTGCCAACAACTGAAGGTAGATCACCATACTAAGGACCATGGGGACTTACAGTGCATTTGCTTCCTGCATGGACCCTAGCTGGATTTACATCATCCCTTCAGCTGTTAGCAATTTAGACAAATCTAGCCATACAGTAAAACACACTTCTTCGATTAAAAAGCTGGAAACGTAAATTTAATTCAAATGTTTTTGAATTTATGTACCCTCTCAGGAGGACAAATATTTTACGGTACTTCAACCCCCTTTGAGGGTACAGCCACTAACGATTTGAGTTACTAATTTAATATTCCAATTTTAAAATATTTATCTATTTACCGTTCAGTTAAGAAATCTAATTCCGTTAAAAATACAATAAATAAATGAGGGCTAATATTGCTAAAAAGATCCTTCATAGTTTGTGAATTAAAATACTGATCCCTTGTGACGGAATACTCAACACAGTCAAGCAAGACATGCTTGACTGTGATTCTTTCAGCACAAGGGATGCAGAACAAAGGATCCTCACCTTTCAAAAGGTATTCATGAGTGTATCTCGTATGGCCAATACGACATCGCCGCATAATGACCTCCTCAAATCTGGACTGACAACCCAAGTGGGTAAAACCAATATAAGGTTTTATTGCATGTAATTTATTTAGACCCACTTGGGTGCCCCACCTATTTTGCATCAGATCTCGGATATACGATCTAATTGTAGCTTATAATCAGAGTATGGGAGAAGAAGTGGAGTCACGGATTTTTTTAGTGCTGCCTTGGCAGCAAGATCGGCCATTGTGTTGCCAGAAATGCCTACATGGCTGGGTAACCAACAAAAGACGATGTCGTATTGGCCAGTAGCAAGATTATTATATTATTCAATTATTTCTATTAAAAGTGGATGTTCACATTACAGGTTTTTAATTGCCTGGAGGCAAGAAAGAGAATCAGAATAGATAATATACTGTTTATGTCTAGGATGTCTTTCAATATATTTAAGAGCCGTTGATATAGCGTTTGCTTCTGCTGTGAAAATAGAACTATTATCTTGTAATCTGAAAGATATTGTTCTGGATCCAATGACAGTGGCACAGGCCACTGCGCCACTATCCTTGGACCCATCTGTAAATAAAGATTTGTATGTATTCTAGTTACTTTTTAATTGATTATATTCTTGTTTATATTGTAATTCATTTGTTTCTGATTATTTAAAACTCGTCAGTGTTAGGTCAACTTCGGGTCTAACTAACTGCCAAGGTGGAGACGAAAGTAGACGGGAAGGAGATATATTGGCTAGCTCAATGCCGCAAGCAGACAGAAAAGGTTTCACTCTAAGTTACAGAGGCGGAACAAAAGAAGACTTTTTATTGTATAGATCCTCATAAAGAGGATTAAAAACACAGTTAAATGCAGGATTGGCCTCATTAGAATATAGTTTTGTTATATACTGTGAGGAGAGTTTTATACGTCGTTGAGTAAGACGTAGCCTCGACGTAGAAACTGTCAACAGAAGTTCTAAATGACCCAAGACATAGTGATAGACCTTGATGGCGGATAGAATCAAGTAGTTTGGGGCTGCTTAAACGATGGAGCCGTAATCAAGTTTCGAACGGATGATAGATCTGTATAAGTGCAGTATGGTAGTCTGGTCTCCTTTATACGTCGTTGAGTAAGACGTAGCCTCGACGTAGAAACTGTCAACAGAAGTTCTAAATGACCCAAGACATAGTGATAGACCTTGATGGCGGATAGAATCAAGTAGTTTGGGGCTGCTTAAACGATGGAGCCGTAATCAAGTTTCGAACGGATGATAGATCTGTATAAGTGCAGTATGGTAGTCTGGTCTCCTTTATACGTCGTTGAGTAAGACGTAGCCTCGACGTAGAAACTGTCAACAGAAGTTCTAAATGACCCAAGACATAGTGATAGACCTTGATGGCGGATAGAATCAAGTAGTTTGGGGCTGCTTAAACGATGGAGCCGTAATCAAGTTTCGAACGGATGATAGATCTGTATAAGTGCAGTATGGTAGTCTGGTCTCCTCCCGACTTTGAATTGGAAACAATTTTTAACAAATCAAGTGCTTTCACGCATTTAGTTTTAAGTGATTTATATGGCAATCTTGGTTAAGGTGTGTTATCACTCCGTCACATTTTAGAACATGTAGAACATTGGACAATGGGAATTGTCTTACTGAACTCATCTGAAACTCACCAACTACATTCACACAGCTAGGTGACAATCAGGATTTTTTCGGACAGATCTTGAGGAAAGGTTCAATATAAAATCGTCCCAAATCAAACCATCACACCGGAGAGAATTTAAACACCAAATGACGGTTAATGACTATCTCTTTTAACAACACCGCCTTCTTTGTGACGTGTTTCTTCCGGTTCAAACTACCGTCCGTCTGTTGTAGTTTTGTAATAAGTCCCGTGAACGTACCTATGATAAGGTGTTGACTTTGTGAGAGTGTCAGATCGCATTTGTAAATTGATCTGATACGCGTCAGCACGTGACAGAACAATGCACATATATGAATTTATCAGTCTCGTAATTTCTCGCAGCTACAAATTATAAAGTTTTGTTTGTTTGTTGGTTGTTTTGTTTTGTTTTTGTTTTTTGGGGTTTAGGGGGGTTGCTTGTTTGTCGGTTTGTATGGTTGCGATTTTTTTGTTTTGTATTCTTTTTATGACACCATTGTTCGGTTCAGTGGGGTATGAATCGAAAATCCGACTCTGTAAACTTTTGTGAAAACTCTCATATTGTTTGCACACCGATTTTGCGCTTTGTAACTCAATGGGCCGAGGAAAACATCCCTAAATGGTACCGGTTCATGGCTACCATTACAAAAAAAGCCCGGATTCTTACTATGAAAGTTGCTAAGCCATCAATACTTTCTGGATATAAAACTTTGCAAACTATCGGGTTGACACGAAAAACTGCGGCACCAACGCCGATGGACGTGAAAGTCTGCCGGAATTGTAGGTGCTCTGACACTCTGACAGTGGGCACTCACAAACAATTTGTTATATAGCCTACCTTACTGCAATAACACATGTACACTACAACCCTCTCTTTCATCATCAACCATGTCTGTGTCAGTGGATCAGTTTTAACGAAATGGTGTTACCCTTTGCATCAAACATACATGACACTCGCGTGAGATTGACGAATTACATCAGTGAACTACCTTTAAACTGTGTAGCTTGTTGACGCACTTCAGAAGTGAGATATGTACACTCAACACGCACAGACCACTAATGAGATGACATGAAGCTTCCAGTGCAATGTTTGGGTCATTGCCTTTCGCCAGAATTGTTAGATCAAGTGGCAAACCATTTGATGTTTGTCTGGAGTAGTTCGTTCATGCGATTATTTCCTTGTGAGTTGCGTTAACCCAAATATAGGTGAAGATGAGGATTCATACATCACACACGTTCTATCAGGTCAAGTTTGAGATCACTCTCAATTTGTCTTCAGTAAACCTGAAAGTCATGACCAATTTGTACATTTGTGAGGAGACACGTATTGATTTGTATTTTGTAGCATTCCAGAGGCATCACACCACGACATGTGACCTTAATTTGGGTGTAGTGAGCCCACGATGATTTATATATCAAATGTTGATTATGCTAAAACACGAACGCGGGTGTAGGGCAGACCAGTGTGCGAAATAGTTTCCAAATTGTGCCAGCCAGTCGGGCAAGCTATGCATGAAAGTTACAAGACCTCAAAATAATTCATAATCTTGCATGATTTTAAAGTGTGTTATAACTTAGCAAATTTGAGGGAATGATATATTCTCAAAATTTAACACATGTCTGGCCCTATTTACTGGCTGGACTGGATGTTGACTAGACACAGGCAAACAGACCACTGGCTAATTCGCATACACACAGAGGCAAACATCTAGGGCGATCCGGGACACAAACCTACGAATCTTAGGCGACCGATGGAGATACAAGTGGGTGAGTGAGTGTGGTTCTTCGCCGTTTTTTTTTCAATAGTCCAATATCACGACGGAAGGGAGATACGAATATTAATACCCTCAATGTGTGAGTTAAGTTGAACAGCGTTGTTACACCTCGTTTCAGTCTATAATGGCAGGGCAACCTCCTCTTATGCACGCTGTTCAAGAGATTGTGCTTCGGCTCATAATCGAATCCAGTTATTCTTTGGCATTAAAGTCCCACATTTACTTGGATGTGCGTCACGTATGAAAACAATTTTCAGGGCATCACCCAACTGTGCACTGTTTTTTCCGGTACATTCAACGACACAAACCCTGTTGCCATACGCTGGACATGTATGTCATGGCTTTGTCGTGAACCTTTTCTCTAGACGACACTTTCCTCCTCCCCTTGAGAATTAAGTCATTTCAGAATGGATATTATATGCACGTTATGTTGGAAGCCAGATAATGTTTTCATTAAAAGGTAAATTGTAAAAATAACTGGTATCGTCATCTTCGTGTTTCTCATGAAGTCTGATATTGTCAAGTATTAATGGTTGTAGGTGTGTTGTAGATCTTGGTAATCACAGCGAACCCGTTAACCGGAGGCTGTCCCGATCAGCTCTTGGAGTGGGTATTGCAAAGAAAGGATTTCAGAGCGTGACTTTTCTGAAATAAATTGGTCTGTTTATTCTCAATCCATCAAGTTATCTACAATGTGTTAACATGCTTTATATTCATATCTGTGATACTCTAGCATTTCTACTGCCCATCGCCGACACGTTTCAGTCTTCAAAATGTTTCATCTGTGGATGAATGGATGTTTTCATCTTCAGAATGTGTTTATCTTTATTATACAAATTGTATTCTTTACGATATGACTGAGATATTGTTGAGTTGACGTTTAATATTAACTTACTCATTCGCTCTTCGGGTCGCACGTGTTACAGTTCAAAATCACAGACATAATCTACAACTAAAACTTACCTATCGCGCGACACATCTTCACATTTATCGACCGAGTTGTACAGAGGAGGCTAAGTAACACATCGTGTAACTTCTTGAAGAGCTTAGGTGATCATGGTATCCATGATCACGAAACTCTGAATACAAATGCAATATTTTATTGAACAATGTTCGTCACATGTTCGTTAACTGGTGTGATGCAACTGTTTTTAAAGCTTTGTGTCCTTATACTTTAAATGCACGTAAATGTCATGGATAGGAAACTAAACGTAGAATGAAAAAAAAGATGCACAATGACAATAACAGGTAATGATAAGACGTGCGTCATACGTGTGTCCATTTCCTGGAAGGACAGGTTCTCAAACGGAATGTTGCAGGATCAGTCAGCAGACCATTATGGTAGAGAAGCACACGCCATGCCGCTTAACACTAACGTTCACAGAATGCAAGCGTCCACCTATCGTCCAATATCGCTAATTACTTGAGTTGGAAAGTTATTTTAAGGAGTAGTTCTAATATGTACGTGTACTTATTTCATGGAACATAAGCAACTGTTTAAATATCATTCGGGCTTTCATCCTGGGTATTCCACTATACATCAGCTTAATGAAAGCTATTGCATTGTTGGCAATACGTTAGAAAAACGAGAAGATTTTTGTCAGGTATTTTGGATGCATCAAAGGCCTCTGATCATGTATGGTACAGACGTCTGTTAAGTAAACCAAAAGGAGCCCAGGGAGAATTTCCGGGATGAGAGGTTGCATAGTGTTTAAAACCTTAGCTCTTCACGCCAAAGGCCCGGGTTCAAACCTACGTAGGTACTATGTGATACTACGAGGCATCCCTACAGTAGCGGACCAAGCGGAGAATCGATCCATCACTGAGGTTTTCTGGTGTCTATGACCTGAAGCAGATGACAGTATCTTTTATACTTATATAATTTATGCACTTGTATGTCACTATTCAGAAAGGTGAAGTTGAGATGCCTTTTCAATACGATATCAAGTTCAAAGCATATTTTACTTCAGTATCAATCGATAGCTGAGATATGCACGACTGAAACAACTCGATCGTTGCAGTAAGACGGTGGATGAGTATAAATGTCTGAAATTTTATAATAATTGTGTGAGGATATTGTCATAAAAGAGAAGGAAATGTTTTGTTTGTTCTTAAATAAAATGAAAAAAAGAAAGTATTCCGAAAGCTACCATTTCTGAAATTTTAAAGAAATATTTTTGTAGGTAAATTACACATTGAAACATGTTGCCCAAGCCCAGCAGTTTGATACCTACAGTGAAATTTACGTCGTGAATGAAACGTGGAAGGGATAAATTGTATTAACATGCACTTAGGCTATAAAGATTAATGTGCGGACAGGTTACACGTGCAGTTTGAAAAAGATCACCACACATATGCCACGACTATCAGCAGCTGAACGTGAGAGGGCCATCAGGAGGTATGCTCCAGATGGGGTCGACACAGGCCAACATTGCAAGAACCTTCGGCTGCACCCTCGTCGCCGTCTGTAGACTGCTGTAATGGTAGAAGCAGACAGACCAGATGCTGTACAGACGAAGTGGACGACTGCGAGTAACAACATGAACTGAGGGCGTTACTCATGAAAAACCATTTCGTGAATTTCCTTCATCACCGTGTCAGTCGATACACAGTGGCTATGCGTCTTCGCACAGTGGCATCAGAGCGTACATACCCTTCATAGGACAGGTGTTTACCCCTAAACACACACGTCACATTTTGCGTTGGGTCCGAGTTGCTCGTCGTTGGAAGCGTCAAGACTGGGTTTGTGTACTGTTCAGTTTTCCCTTTACAGGTCTCATGGCAGAGGTGAGCGTTTGGCTGCCCCAACCCACCACAGAATAGAAGGCAGCTTGCCCACGCCCACCAGAACGAATAGCGTCGTATGACCTTGTCCGACGTCTGACGTGTTCGGCTAGAAGGTGAATGCATGCCTGTATTGATGCAAGGGGTGGGCACACAAGATGCTAACGTGATGGTGAACATTTAGTATGTGTAATACAGTCCCTGATTATCATGCATGTCATTGAAAACTGGCTTTTCTGGATAACCAGTGTACTTGCGAATGTTTAACCCCACGTGTTTCTGTGTTTCTATGCCTTTGATGTCTAGCTCAGGTTGAGTTAAGATGTTGTTAACAACGCTGCATTATGTTTTGTGTGTCTAGGTAATCTGGGTCAATGATGATGACCTCTTCAAAACCTTGAATACTTTCTGTTACAGTCAGTTTAACTTCTGCCAATTTAATACTATTATCTGTTTTTTCTTTTTGCTATAATTTCGACTACATACATATTGCATTGCATTTTTATCCCCAGACTGATCATTAATACAGTCCTCTTAACTTGTGTGTGACTGGACGAAAGAGATAGCATTGGTATGACAAACCACTTCATGACATGAAGGCCCAAAATATACCAACTAATAACTAATTGGAAGCTAAGGACTGACACAGGGAAGCGTTCGAGTGGTGGTCATTACAAGGTCCTGAGTGTTCTGGAAACCGGAATGTGCATGTACATATAAGACTTCATGATATCTTCCCTGTATATTTTCATCCTTTACTGATTAATATCAGGACACTTTCTGTGGAATTTCATCCAGGATTTCTGGATAAAAAAGGATTTGTTTAAGTCTTGACTCCCAACGCTATTGACTTTGTGTGAAAATAGAACTAGCGACCATGTTTAAGTTGAGAAGTAAAATGACGTTAAACACTTCACCCCTTTGAGATGGTTTCTGCCGATAATGACCCCTTGTTACAACCTGGCTCTACTTTTTGTCGGTACACGTCGACAATACATTGCACAGTTTTAATGATTTTACCTTTTCCCTACTTCATGAAGTAACGTATTGAAAAAGATATCCGTACATCAGCATTGAATTAAATGAAACGGTGCTTTCACTTACGCCCGATACGGACTTTTTTCAGTGAAATTTCAACATTTGAAATGACCAAAAGCTGATTAGCATAATGGTTTTAAGGAATTCTTGTAAAATACACTCTTGTTCTACGAGTAAAACGACGAATGGGGAAATGTTTTGGATGGTCATTTCCTTTCCTATGTGACGTGTGTTACTCTGAAACAGAATTAGAATTCGTCTTCTACTACACAACACAATTTCACTCAATGTCTTGAAAGATATTCTAACAAATTATTTCTGAAACTTTGCTTTTTGTATGTTGTACAGTTTTTGCTTCATAGATAGTACAGCAATCCTCGATTTCTACCTGAGATATGCGTAGGTTCTGAATGCGATGTTACTTTAAGCACACTAATTTGTTGACAGAATTCTAATTTACAATAACAAACTACTAGAAATAAGCTTGTAAAGGAAGCTGTAAAGAAGTAAGAATCAACCATTGTTACCAAGGACATCACGAAGACTTGGTTAATCGATTAACCCATACGACGACAAACGTCCTGGCCATGAGTTGATGGAACATTACTCTTGTTCAGGGGAAATTATCATGGGAAGACCGAAATCACCCCCCTTGCCGCACAGCTTGGTACAAAAAGTTGTCTTCATTTTCAGCTGCCATGTACACCAAAGATGAATTAATAGTTGTTTCTTTGATGTCTAAATTCACAATTGGGGAGAGGGGGAATGCAATATCTGTATAGTCCTTACTTCAACAATCTTTTAATAAAAAATATTCAGGCTTATCTTTGCATTGTCGGTTTTGAATAACAGACACGGGCGGAAAAAGGCTCCTTGTAATTCAGTCTGAAGCGTACACACGTTTCTGTTTCCCGACTAAGACCTTCGGTTTAATGCACAATTACAATTTATATGAAATTACCATTTATATGAATGGTGGTGCTGGTGTGACGATCGAACTCAACAACCTTTCTCATAGCTGTTATTCTGCTATGGGCGTTCGATATGGCTGTGTACAACAATCACATTTACTGTGAGGGTGGTGGGTTTGAGAATATCAGTGACACACTGTCGACCTGAAAGAACCAAAGTTAACAAAGACGCTAAGATCCGGACACACGATCGACAATGACCAACTATATGTGGACACCGTATAGTGGCAGTACAATCTGTCACAGCATTCCCATCTGGGTAGAAATTCACCTTGACGTAAGTCTATAGCCTGTTTTTATATTGTACTGTCTGAATACTGATATTAGTTTTAACTGTTCACGCTAGTTTTATTTCTTATTGTGATATTCTAGTTGTTTTACTGTCCTTCGACAGGTATTTTTACCATATACATACATTCTTTTTTTTCAGGAATGTTCTCGTCACGATATGGCTGCAATACTGCCGGTGTGACGTTAAATATTAACTCACTCACTCACTCAGTCACTCACTCCTTGACGTCAGTTTATGAGAATAAAAATATCACATTCCTTCTTTTTGTTTGTTGATCAACATCTATAAGCACGCACACACAAGACGTCCATATCTACCTACATAACTGCTTAGACCCAAGCCATCCTTGTCGACTACTGAAATGTATCTACATATTATTGCGAACATTCTATGCCAAGTGTAGCACGATGCATTTGGGGCCATGTTTTGGTGGAACGAAAGCGTTACAGGTTCACTGTGGAATTCGTGTTGTATGACCATTAAATTAACATTAGTTTCGTTTAAGTGTTGTTGTACATTGTATTTTCTACATTTGACTGCAAGGTAAACGGGTCAATAATGCTTTTATATGTCCGTTTATGCAAACTCACCATACATTTATGCAAACTTGTAATACGACACTGTTTATAAAATGCAATTAATATGATGTACCATCCGCACTGATTCAAAACATCAAAGAAACCTGCGTTTCCATTGTTGCTTTTTCTAAACACCTTACCTTCCCATTTCAGTCTCCTTCATCATTAATACAGGAACATCCGGTACATTACTCTGAGACATGTAAACACGTGATCGAGTGTATCACGCACGGATGTTATTCAACGGATAAGTAACAGATCGAAATCATTTGGAGACATTGATCGGAGGGCCAATATCCTTGAACCCATAGGTGGATCCAGAGGGGGCTTACAGGGGTACGAACCCACCCCCATAAATGACCATTGAAACTCAGGTGAAAGTGAAGTGTGGACCCCTCATCCACACCCTTTCTCAACAGTGCGCAAATACCCAAACCCCCATTCTCAAGAAAGCTGTACAAGCCCCTGTAGTCGTTGTGTAAGAGATACTAAAAGCCAGAGGAGTTTCAATGATTGCTTGACCTTTTCTACATCAACCATGAAACAGTATACTAACATGACGCAGTATATGCAATGCTATTTACTGTACTGTTGGCATTTAAAGGCAAATATCGCTCAGTTTCTGTTACATTACGGAGCGGTTTTGTGGTCCTTAAAGATAGTTCGAATGTTTGTTTGTTTGTTTTGGATTTTTCATACACACACGGAGAAACAGAAAATCCCTCCAGTCTTGTCATTGCACAGTAGGCGTTATTGCTGATTTATTAATTGTGATTTTTCAGTTGCAGTAAATGACTTCAACGCTAGTAAAATGAGGCATCCTGCTCAGTCAGCGTTCAACAGGAAGTGAGATAAGGGTTACCTCCGTTGTGTACCACCGTTATGAACGTGTCCAAGAGTGGTCGTGGTGGTCGCTCTCGGGTGGTAGTTTAGGATGGTGGACAAGAGTAACGGTAGACAAAAGTCAGCGGTAGAGATGAAGACAGCAACAGCCATATTTTATTATTGTTTGGTTGAATGATGGTCGAAATGGCATACACAGTGGTAAACATGTGACAGAACGCACAGCGGGACTGAGTGGCCAATGATCCCGATGTGGAGACCCGCTCTGTCACTCACACACATTCAAAAGTCCGACGACGATTCTTCATCGTCGACGTAGTCGTAGGTGGGGCGACGGCCTTGGCCGACAACCCGACTTATCTAAAATCAAATGTTTCACCGTTACCTTAGAGAGAAGACTATGAACGACTTATTCTTGGCATACTCCAACAATGAACAACAAAGGATATTGTATGTTAAGAATCTTGCCACGTATCAGCAAACAAGTTCAATTCGTATTGTTCTGAGTTGACGTCATTGCGACGATACAGGCCAGTTGGGAGACGTTATGAAGCAGTAGGAGCACGTGCGTTGGGTTGGAATTCAGCAAACAACAACTAGAATCTCTCATAGTTAGCAGTTTCCACAGCTAGCATTGTTAATGTCCACTCACATGTTGATCCTCGGAATATTGTTGGATCAAATATATTAGTTACACTTCCCTCTTTCTCCTCTCGATTACTTAATGACAAATCCAGACACACCCGTCGCGCATGCTGATGTTTGGTGGCGATGCTTGAATTAGCGAGAGCTTCGTGTTCTCCCATGGGGAAACAGTCAGTGCATCCATCTGCTGGATTTTGAATGAGACATTTTGTGTATTCAAGCTTTCCCAGAGTCAGAATAGTTAGGATTATGGTAACTGGAGACACTGACTGATCATTCTGTGGTAGCGATTATCATCAGTCGTATCTGGTCATTGAATAGCACTGCATGTGGTGGTAGAAAGTGTAAGATTAAATATACTGGACAAAAGTAGTTAGGGATATATGCAAAGTTTGAGGTTGTAAATAATGATTTGTTTATTGAATGAGACACTAATGAAATATCAATAATAAAATACCAATATCCCTAACTTATTTTGTCAAGTATTATGCAATATTGCAGTCACCGAAGTTTCTTCTGCTACGCATGTAAGATCAGAAGAGTGCGTGAGTGAGCTACAATTGATTGTCACATAGGTAATATTTCAGCGATATCTTGAAGAGAGAACCTTATACAACAATAAAAAGTATGAAATACATTTAAACGTTATAAAATCATGTCAAAGGACTGTACAAGGACTAGTACATCACATTTTTCTAAACTAGTTAAGAAGCATATAAAATAGTTAACTCTAAATGGGTTATAGATCGACAACAACTGAAGGTATTACACCATACTAGAGACCATGGGGACTTACAGTGCCTTTGCTACCTACATGGACCCTAGCTGGGTTTACACCATATCCCGTCAGCAGGTGGCGACTGACAGCAGAAGAAAGTTCGAATTCAGATATCTAAGCAGCAAACATGCTTTTCTAACAGACATAACGACAGTGAATACCCAGTCTTGGTTATCTGCTGAAATAGATAACAGTGGGCGTGAAAAGTCCTAATACATATACAATGTTCCCAGAAATTATTGAGAAAATCTTTGTTTTTTTTCTAATGATGCTAAGATTGGAAAAAGGGCTTTCACTATGCACTAAGCATACTAAATAAGGGAGACAACTCTTGAAGGCTTAGAAGGCAGCTCATTACATCAAGAGTTATCTCCCTTGTCTGGGCAGACGGCTTCCTGTGTTGACATGGCAGAATTTACAGCAAGAGAGAAAAGAAAGCTCATTCTAGATGATTTTGAAAGGGGTGAGGCTGATGCTAAAGTGTTAGCTTGTAGACATGGTATTCCTCTGTCTACAGTATACCGAACTTTGAAGAATATTCAAACAGGAACCGGGATAGAGCACAAAGCAGGGGCAGGTCGGCCTAGGAAATTCAGTGTTGTGGATCGCCGAAGACTTGGGCAGATTGTGAGTAGGGGCAAATTGAAAAGTGTTGAGAACATCAGAAATGAAATGATTAGCAGAGGAAGTCCTCAGGTATGCAATGAAACAGTTAGGCAGGAATTACAGACACTTAATTGGGTGAAAAAACATGGAATTCCCTCGCCGTTGATGAAAGATGCACAAAAGGAAAAACGTTTAAACTGGTGTCGGGCTCATGAAAATCAAGACTGGGATAATGTTTTCTTTTCGGATGAAAGTTCTGTTTGGCTTTTCCCTAATTGTGTGAAAATTTGGACCAAAGATACTGTCAAACCTATCTACCAGCGACCAAAACATAGCCCGAAGCTTCACATGTGGGGTGGCATATCGGCTCGCGGAGTGACGCCATTGTGTGTTTTCACGGGAAACTTGACAGAAGAAAGATACGTTGACATTGTAAATGGTCACCTTCTTCCGACAGCACAAACATTGTATGAAGATGATTGGATTTTCCAGCATGATAATGACCCAAAACACACTGCGCGCTACACAAAACAGTGGTTGTCGGGCGAAAATGTTCAAGTTTTAGACTGGTCCAGTTACAGCCCAGACCTAAACCCAATTGAGAATGTGTGGGGAGTCATGAAGGACAGAATAAACCAAAAGGGACTGAGAAATATTGAAGATATGAAGGCCGAGGTGGTCCAATATTGGGATACCCTGTCACACGATTACCTACAAACTTTGATGGGTAGTGTGCCTAGGCGTATTCAGGCATGCATTGCTGAGCGAGGAGGTCTAACAAAGTACTAAAACAAGACTGAGACTGTAAAAGGATGATGTTTTAACATGTTTATGTAAGTAAAACGCCAGAAGTTAATAAACGTAATGAGTTACACGACGCAACATGATTCTCAATAATTTCTGGGAATACTATACATTATTTGAACTACATAAAATCAGCAGCACGTTTTTGCAAAAAGTGCAAGTCAGAGATTGAAACAAGCAATATCATTAAGTGATAAAAATAACGGCCATGTTAACTAATGGATATTTTTAATCAAAATGATTTTGATTGCAGTTGAAAATTTCTAGGTTCATCTATGTAGGCAATGACAAAGATTTTATTCTCAGCTCAATACACCTCCTACATCCCTGTCATTTTTTTGTTGTAATGTTTTAGCTGACAATGCAATTTATGTGGTTCGTGATACATCCACCAACGACACCGCCTCCACACATCTTGAACGTGTTATGAGGGGGCAGTGCCGCACCGTGATTTGAGATATTGCAACTATATGTACTTAGGTCGCTTATGAGTGTCAGGTTATCAGTCTTAGTGGCTTCCTGAACGAGATCCTGTCTGTAAAGAGGACCCTTTGGCACCGTAATAAACATTTTCGACTTATGCCGTTCGTCACACACATTATAAAGAATAGTTAGTGTGCTTTGATCGTGGTGTGAATGAGAAAGGCGTTTAACCTACATCGTCCCACGCCACTGCATTCGTAAGTTATTCTCCATAGTGACAAGTCCACAAACATTCACAGTAAATTTAACCTTTCCACTTTTCTTAATCGTAGTAAATTTGTATTTATAATTTTTGGCTAGAGATATCTAAATTGCTAATAGCTGAAGGGATTATGTGAATCCAACTAGGGTCCATGCAGGTAGCAAAGGTACTGTAAGTCCCCATGGTCCCTAGTATGGTGATCTACCTACAGTTGTTGGCAATCAATAGTCTGTTTTTATATTGTATTATTCGAATAGTGCTATTAGTTTTAACTTTGCACGTTAGTTGTAATCCCATTTGTTATATTCTAGTCACTTTACTGGCCTTCGCTGACAGGTTTTTTATAATGTACATATGAACTTTATCATTGTTGAATGTTCTCGTCACGATATGGCTGAGATACTGCCGATGTGACGTTAAATATTAACTCACTCACTCATTCCATAGTGACAAAAGGCACAGATCATGTCTTTCAACCTTAAGCTAACGTAAACCTGAAAACTGTCAACCGTGTTTCGCAAGTCACTTTGAATGAATTAAAAAACTTCCATGTCTTCATGTTTATAATCTGGCAGGCTTATGGTGTCTGATTCATTTCTTTTACTAAGACTTACACAGTGACTTTGATTTGCTTACGCAAAATGTATTAGTATCACTTTTACATATATTTTCCAGTGTCACTCATATAGGCACCTTTCTATCTATCTATCTATCTATCTATCTAGATAGATAGATAGATAGATAGATAGATAGATAGATAGATAGCCTTCTTTGTGGTGAACATAGATGCGGCTTAAGAGTATTGAAATAATACGTATATATTTATCATGGGAAGTTATGTTGCTACTACGTGCAGATACCAATTTCGCAAGCCTTAGAGTACAATAACCTGACCGACCGCAACTATCCGTTCACTTACCTGCATATGTATTATCACACATTAGCTTGTATTCTATCAGAACATTAAAGTAAGCTTGAATCTATATGTACTTGCATGGAAATATCAACACGTGCATTCTGCAACCAACAGCTTCTCTGCTGTAAAGCGGCCTTTAAGAAAAATTACTGACTGATCGTCAAAGTTGTTCCCAGGAAAGGACACGGTCAGAACACATATCTAGTCGAGCTCTAGACGCAGTAATCAATTATAACTTAACACAATAAATATCTTATCGTGTCAGGTCCAGACGTCTTGACACGTGCGTTCAGTGGGACTGTGAATCCTGGAAAGGGATGGTCGGCGTTCCAGACAACTCATATATCATATGTTTTCGTCAATATAGATATTCCGGTTGCGAATACAGTTATGAAACTATTACACATCGTCGTACAATAACCTCTTCAAATCTAGACTGACAACCCAAGCAGGTGTAACCAGTATACGGTTTTATTTCATGTAATCTATGTATACCTACTTGGGGTGTCCCACTTCTTCTGCATTGGTGGAAACTTAAGTTTCAGTCCACTTTGCATCAGGTTACTGCACTGCGGAAACCAA
This sequence comes from Haliotis asinina, assembly GCF_037392515.1. Lineage (NCBI taxonomy): Eukaryota > Metazoa > Mollusca > Gastropoda > Lepetellida > Haliotidae > Haliotis > Haliotis asinina. The sequence goes on along the minus strand of NC_090284.1, from coordinate 39,251,607 downwards.
GCTATTTTTGCTGTGAGTAACATAAACTTACGATCATCGATAATTCATAACGCCAGTTGCAAGAGAGCTTCGAAAATCTAGGTCCAGGTGTGTAAAGGCTAGGACGCTTAAGCAATGCTTGCCAGTGACCATTCTTCTGGAATTGTATATGTCATGTCATGCTTCTCTGAGATGCAAGAGAAATAACAAGGGTGACTTAAAGGAGAATAAAGTCAATGAAACAGTCAAATTGAAAGGAAAATGTGTTAGGAGCCGAAAAGGAATTGCATCTGATCCGAATGCCCCTTGACAACTTTAACAATTTGTCTTGCATTTCAAAGGCTTTAAATCTGTCGCTTCTCCAGTAGCATTAATTTACTTTCCAGGAACCGCTGACACAAATTACACAGTGTTATTTGCGAAACAAATCTCGTCAATTTCCCATACTTTAGTTCAGCTCGTGTTAAAGACATCATCCGTCCAATCTGGCTTCCGTCATCGATCCTATTCCGTTGACCTGAAATAACGTTCGCTCCTGTCTTCTGAATGGCACAACAACTATGGAACTGAAGATCTCTCGTTAAATCTATCTGAAGCGACTGAATTCTGTCCCTATTGGCATTACACTGACATTCTAGTGGTCATAAAACTACGACCAGCTGTTTATAGCTTCAAATAACTGAGAAAAATGGGAAAATGCGCCGAGCTAACAAACGATTCTGTACATTCGCAGCGATCTCGGTGGTGAATTCCATTCTTTGTTTTAATGTAACAGTTTGGGGAAAGGTGTCTCACAGAATATTACCTATTTTGTTGAATATTTCTAACAAATATGCTTCCGCGTACTATTTACATTGAAGACACAGCGTCATTTAGAACGTGGCCAAATGTGACATATGTTATATTTGTGAGTATTTTTTTTTCACTAAAGTGCCGATACCAGTTTAGTTTCTGATATCTCTGCAATTGCTAGAAGGTTCAACCCAAACGTTCCTGAAACAGTTTTGGAAACCCCATGAAAACACGTTTTCAAAACGTTTTTAGAAGTTAAACATTTCCACAAAATGAGGGTTTCAAAACGTTGTCAACGTTTGTAAAACGTTACTGAGACGTTTTCAAAAGTTTCTGTCTCAGTTGGGCACATCCTGCATTCGAACTATCAGAGTCCAAAGTCCAGAAGTGGAAGGACATCCCTGTTTAATGTTTAGATTGTTTCATTCTTAATTATGATCATACACTCGGTGTTTCGTTGAAACGTGAACGTCGTTGACCTTATTTCACCATCCTTCCACATCCAACTTTATAGGCTGTGAATTAACCGGCATACTTTTCATACAGCTTTAAACTAATCTACCGACCTCAGTGTCTAAATTAGACTTCATAACGCCGGTATCGTCATGACTTACATTAACCCACAACCCCCACAACCACAGAACACAGCCTACAACACTTGCTCCGTGCGTGATTCTCATAACATACTTAAATGATTGGTTGGCCGGACGTCAACCAGCGATAAACCAGTCATTTCATTTCAGTTTTCAAGACTGTCTTGACTCAGTGGTAAAGGTAGCATGTTGGACATGAAACGGGCGCCCTGATCATACTTATCTCTAACTCGTCACATTAGCACCTTGGGATTCATAGTTGAAGGATAAATTGGGAGAGTCAGTCATTCCTGTAATTAATCATTTTAAGATGCTGCCTTGGTCCCTACTGACTGGGGCGCTCTCGTCGATCTTAGACTTTGGAGAATGCAAGTCATGTTAACAGAGTTTCATAGCTGTATTCGCAACCGGAATATCTATATTGACGAAAACATATGATATATAAGTTGTCTGGAACGCCGACCATCCCTTTCCAGGATTCACAGTCACACTGAACGCACGTGTCAAGACGTCTGGACCTGACACGATAAGATGTTTATTGTGTTAAGTTATAATTGATTACTGCGTCTAGAGCTCGACTAGATATGTGTTCTGACCGTGTCCTTTCCTGGGAACAACTTTGACATCAGTCAGTAATTTTTCTTAAAGGCCGCTTTACAGCAGAGAACCTGTTGTTCTGATAGAATACAAGCTAATGTGTGATAATACATATGCAGGTAAGTGAACGGATAGTTGCGGTCGGTCAGGTTATTGTACTCTAAGGCTTGCGAAATTGGTATCTGCACGTAGTAGCAACATAACTTCCCATGATAAATATATACGTATTATTTCAATACTCTTAAGCCGCATCTATGTTCACCACAAAGAAGGCTATCTATCTATCTATCTATCTGTCTGTCTGTCTGTCTGTCTGTCTGTCTGTCTATCTATCTATCTATCTGTGGTGTTTGGTCCAGCTGTATGGTGGCGGTTTTGAAACGTTCAGGTATGAAACACACAATCAAGAGATTGACATCATGAGCGTCGTTCTAGACAATGAGATACGATGACATGTATGAGTCACATGGACGAGCAAAATAAACGTCTACCTGGTGTGTTCATACCACTGTGAGTTTTAAGTGATACTTCAGGTTTATATAAAAGCGATATAGAAAGGTGCCTATATGAGTGACACTGAAAAATATATGTAAAAGTGATACTAATACATTTTGCGTAAGCAAATCAAAGTCACTGTGTAAGTCTTAGTAAAAGAAATGAATCAGACACCATAAGCCTGCCAGATTATAAACATGAAGACATGGAAGTTTTTTAATTCATTCAAAGTGACTTACGAAACACGGTTGACAGTTTTCAGGTTTACGTTAGCTTAAGGTTGAAAGACATAATCTGTGCCTTTTGTCACTATGGAATGAGTGAATGAGTTAATATTTAACGTCACGTCGGCAGTATCTCAGCCATATCGTGACGAGAACATTCAACAATGATAAAGTTCATATGTACATTATAAAAAACCTGTCAGCGAAGGCCAGTAAAGTGACTAGAATATCACAAATGGGATTACAACTAACGTGCAAAGTTAGAACTAATAGCACTATTCGGACAATACAATATAAAAACAGACTACTGATTGCCAACAACTGTAGGTAGATCACCATACTAGGGACCATGGGGACTTACAGTACCTTTGCTACCTGCATGGACCCTAGTTGGATTTACACCATCCCCTCAGCTGCTGGCGACGGTATGCAGGATTAGCCACAAATTAAAATGACACATAAAAAAGTAGAAGATTAAATCTGACTTCAACTGTTACCAATTTAGATATCTCTAGCCAAAAATTAAAAATACAAATATGCTACGATTAAGAAAAGTGGAAAGGTTAAATTTATTGTGAATGTTTGTGGACTTACGAATGTCACTATGGACAATAACTTACGAAGGCAGTTCCGTGGGACAATGTAGATTAAATAAAGAAATATATTTGTTAACCATTATATCTGTTTTAATCAAAACGCGTTTCTCATTCACACCAAGTTCAAAGCACACTAACTATTCTTTATAATGTCTGAGACGAACGGCATAAGTCGAAAACGTTTATTATGCTGCCAAAGGGTCGTCCTTGCAGACAGGGAGGATCTCGTTCAGGAAGTCACTAAGACTGATAACCTGACACTGATCAGCGACCTAAGTGCATATAGTTGCAATGTCTCAAATCACGGTGCGGCACTGCCCCCTCATAACACGTTCAAGATGTGTGGAGGCGGTGTCGTTGGTGGATAACCAACAAAAATGGATAACCACATAAATTGCATTGTCAGCTAAAACATTACAACAAAATGACAGGGATGTAGGAGGTGTATTGAGCTGAGAATAAAATCTTTGTCATTGCCTACATAGATGAACCTAGAAATTTTCAACTGCAATCAAAATCATTTTGATTAAAAATATCCATTAGTTAACATGGCCGTTATTTTTATCACTTGATGATATTGCTTGTTTCAATCTCTGACTTGCACTTTTTGCAAAAACGTGCTGCTGATTTTGTGTAGTTCAAATAATGTATTAGGACTTTTCACGCTCACTGTTATCTATTTCAGCAGATAACCAAGACTGGGTATTCTCTGTCGTTAACTTTGTATATTTCTGTAAGAAAAGCATGTTTGCTGCTTAGATATCTGAATTCGAACTTTCTTCTGCTGTCAGTCGCCACCTGCTGACGGGATATGGTGTAAACCCAGCTAGGGTCCATGTAGGTAGCAAAGGCACTGTAAGTCCCCATGGTCTCTAGTATGGTGTAATACCTTCAGTTGTTGTCGATGTAACCCATTTACAGTTAACTATTTTACATGGTTCTTAACTAGTTTAGAAAAATGTGATGTACTAGTTCTTGTACTGTCGTTTGACATGATTTTATAACGTTTAAATGTATTCCATACTGTTTATTGTTGTTTAAGTTTCTCTCTTCAAGATATCGCTGAAATATTACCCATGTGACGATAAATTGTCACTCACTCACGCACTCATGACCTTACATGCATAGTCGAAGTACTTCGGTGACTGCAATATTACATATACTTGACAAAATAAGTTAGGGATATTGGTATTTTTATTATTAATATTTCATCAAAGTGTCACTGAATAAACAAATCATTATTTATAACTTCAAACTTTACATATGTCCCTAACTACTTTTGTCCAGTATATTTAATCTTACACTTTCTACCACCACATGCAGTGCTATTCAATGACCAGATGCGACTGATGATAATCGCTACCACAGAATGATCAGTCAGTGTCTCCAGTTACCATAATCCTAACTATTCTGACTCTGGGAAAGCTTGAATACACAAAATGTCTCATTCAAAATCCAGCAGATGGATGCACTGACTGTTTCCCCATGGGAGAACACGAAGCTCTCGCTAATTCAAGCATCGCCACCAAACATCAACATGCGCGACGGGTGTGTCTGGATTTGTCATTAAGTAATCGAGAGGAGAAAGAGGGAAGTGTAACTAATATATTTGATCCAACAATATTCCGAGGATCAACATGTGAGTGGACATTAAAAATGCTAGCTGTGGAAACTGCTAAGTATGAGAGATTCTAGTTGTTGTTTGCTGAATTCCAACCCAACGCACGTGCTCCTACTGCTTCATAACGTCTCCCAACTGGCCTGTATCGTCGCAATGACGTCAACTCAGAACAATACGAATTGAACTTGTTTGCTGATACGTGGCAAGATTCTTAACATACAATATCCTTTGTTGTTCATTGTTGGAGTATGCCAAGAATAAGTCGTTCATAGTCTTCTCTCTAAGGTAACGGTGAAACATTTGATTTTAGATAAGTCGGGTTGTATAAGGTCTCGAATCGCCATCGTTTCGCAGTTCCGTAGCTACAGTCAGCCTTCTCGAAACTGTCATTGCGAATAGTCTTGCAAAATCAACCTTCGTTTTCATTCATTCATTTTGTATACACAAGGGAGGTAACCCTTATCTCACTTCCTGTTGAAAGCTGACTGAGCAGGATGCCTCATTTTACGAGCGTTGACGTCATTTGCTGCAACTGAAAAATCACAATTAATAAATCAGCAATAGCGCCTACAGTGCAATGACAAGACTGGTGGGATTTTCTCTTTCTCCGTGTGTGAACGAAAAATCCAAAACAAACAAACAAACATTCGAACTATCTTTAAGGACCACAAAACTGCTCCCTAATGTAACAGAAACTGAGCGATATTTGCCTTTAAATGCCAACTGTACAGTAAATAGCATTGCATATACTGCGTCATGTTAGTATACTGTCTCATGGTTGATGTAGAGAAGGTCAAGCAATCATCGAAACTCCTCTAGCTTTTAGTATCTCTTTGACAACAACTACAGGGGCTTGTATAACTTTTTTCAGAATGGGGGTTTGGGTATTTGCGCACTGTTGAGAAAGGGTGTGGATGAGGGGTCCACACTTCACTTTCACCTGAGTTTCAATGGTCATTTATGGGGGTGGGTTCGTACCTCTGTAAGCCCCCTCTGGATCCACCTATGGGTTCAAGGATATTGGCCCTCCGATCAATGTCTCCAAATGATTTCGATCTGTTACTTATCCGTTGAATAACATCCGTGCGTGATACACTCGATCACGTGTTTACATGTCTCAGAGTAATGTACCGGATGTTCCTGTATTAATGATGAAGGAGACTGAAATGGGAAGGTAAGGTGTTTAGAAAAAGCAACAATGGAAACGCAGGTTTCTTTGATGTTTTGAATCAGTGCGGATGGTACATCATACTAATTGCATTTTATAAACAGTGTCGTATTACAAGTTTGCATATATGTATGGTGAGTTCGCATAAATGAACATATAAAAGCATTATTGACCCGTTTACCCTGCTGTCGAATGTAGAAAATACAATGCACAATACTTGAACGAAACTAATGTTAATTTAATGGTCATACAACACGAATTCCACAGTGAACCTGTAGCGCTTTCGTTCCACCAAAACATGGCCCCAAATGCATCGTGCTACACTTGGCATAGAATGCTCGTAATAACATGTAGATACATTTCATGAGTCGACAAAGGTGGCTTGCGTCTAAGCAGTTATGTAGGTACACATGAAAGTCTTGGTCACACTATATAGGTAGTATATATATGCATGCTTATAGATGTTGATCAACAAACAAAAAGAAGGAATGTGATACTTTTATTCTCATGAGCTGACGTCAAGGGGTGAGTGAGTGAGTGAGTTAAAATTTAACGTCACTCCGGCAGTATTGCAGCCATATCGTGACGAGAACATTCTTGAAAAAAAGAATTTATGTATATGGTAAAAAATCTGTCGAAGAAGGACAGTAAAACAACTAGAATATCACAATAAGAAATAAAACTAGCGTGAAAAGTGAAAACCAATATCCCTATTCAGACAATACAATATAAAAACAGGCTATAGACTTACGTCAAGGTAAATTTCTACCTAGATGGGAATGCTGTGACAGATTGTACTGCCACTATACGGTGTCCACATATAGTTGGTCATTGTCGATCGTGTGTCCGGATCTTAGCGTCTTTGTTAACTTTGGTTCTTTCAGGTCGACAGTGTGTCACTGATATTCTCAAATCCACCACCCTCACAGTAAATGTGATTGCTGTACACAGCCATATCGAACGCCCATAGCAGAATAACAGCTATGAGAAAGGTTGTTGAGTTCGATCGTCACACCAGCACTATCATTCATATAAATGGTAATGTCATATAATTGGTAATTGTGCATTAAACCGAAGGTCTTAATCGGGAAACAGAAACGTGTGTACGCTTCAAACTGAATTACAACAGGGAGCCCTTTTCCGCCCGTGTCTGTTATTCAAAACCGACAATGCAAAGATAAGCCTGAATAGTAAGGACTATACAGATATTGCGTGGCATTCCCCCTCTCCCCAATTGTGAATTTAGACATCAAAGAAACAACTATTAATTCATCTTTGGTGTACATGGCAGCTGAAAATGAAGACAACTTTTTGTACCAAGCTGTGCGGCAAGGGGGGTGATTTCGGTCTTCCCATGATAATTAAAAAACATTTCCCCTTCGTCGTTTTACTCGTAGAACAAGAGTGTATTTTCCAAGAATTCCTTAAAACCATTATGCTAATCAGCTTTTGGTCATTTCAAATGTTCAAATTTCACTGAAGAAAGTCCGTATCGGGCGTAAGTGAAAGCACCGTTTCATTTAATTCAATGCTGAGGTACGGATATCTTTTTCAATACGTTACTTCATGAAGTAGGGAAAAGGTAAAATCATTAAAACTGTGAATGCATTGTCGACGTGTACCGACAAAAAGTAGAGCCAGGTTGTTACATGGGGTCATTATCGGCAGAAACCATCTCAAAGGGGTGAAGTGTTTAACGTCATTTCACTTCTCCACTTAAACACGGTCGCTAGTTCTATTTTCACAAAAAAAAAGTCAATAGCGTTGGGAGTCAAGACTTAAACAAATCCTTTTTTATCCAGAAATCCTGGATGAAATTCCATGGAAAGTGTCCTGATATTAATCAGTGAAGGATGAAAATATACAGGGTAGATATCATGAAGTCTTATATGTACATGCACATTCCGGTTTCCAGAACACTCAGGACGTTGTAATGACCACCACTCGAACGCTTCCCTGTGTCAGCCCTTAGCTTCCAATTAGTTATTAGTTGGTATATTTTGGGCCTTCGTGCCATGAAGTGGTTTGTCATACCAATGCTATCTCTTTCGTCCAGTCACAGACAAGTTAAAAGGGCTGTATTAATTATCAGTCTGGGGATAAAAATGCAATGCAATATGTATGTAGTCAAAATTATAGCAAAAAGAAAATAAGACAATAGTATTAAATTGGCAGAAATTATACTGACTGTAACAGAAAGTATTCAAGGTTTTCAAGAGGTCATCATCATTGACCCAGATTACCTAGACACACAAAACATAATGCAGCGGTGTTACCAACATCTTAACTCAACCTGAGCTAGACATCAAAGGTGGGGTTAAACATTCGCAAGTACACTGGGGATCCTGAAAACCAGTTTTCAATGACATGGATGATAATCAGGGACTGTATTACACATACTAAATGTTCACCATCACTTTAGCATCTTGTATGCCCACCCCTTGCATCAATACAGGCATGCATTCACCTTCTAGCCGAACACGTCAGACGTCGGACAAGGTCATACGACGCTATTCGTCCTGGTGGGCGTGGGCAAGCTGCCTTCTATTCTGTGGTGGGTTAGGGCAGCCAAACGCTCACCTCTGCCATGAGACCTGTAAAGGGAAAACTGAACAGTACACAAACCCAGTCTTGACGCTTCCAACGACGAACAACTCGGACCCAACGCAAAATGTGACGTGTGTGTGTCTGTCCTATGAAGGGTATGTACTCTCTGATGCCACTGTGCGAAGACGCATAGCCACTGGTGATGTGTGGTGTGTGGTGTGTGGTGATCTTTTTCAAACTGCACGTGTAACCTGTCCGCACATTAACCTTTCTAGCCTTAGTGCATGTTTATACAGTTTATCCCCTCCACGTTTTATTCACGACGTAAATTTCACTGTAGGTATCAAACTGCTGGGCTTGGGCAACATGTTGCAATGTGTAATTTACCTACAAAATTATTTCTTTAAAATTTCAGAAATGGTAACTTTCGGAATACTTTCTTTTTTTCATTTCATTTAACAAACAAAACATTTCCTTCTCATTTATGACAATATCCTCACACAATTATTATAAAATGTCAGACATTTATACTCATCCACCGTCTTACTGCAACGATCGAGTTGTTTCAGTCGTGCATATCTCAGCTATCGATTGATACTGAAGTAAAATATGCTTTGAACTTGATATCGTATTGAAAAGGCATCTCAACTTCACCTTTCTGAATAGTGACATACAAGTGCATAAATTATATAAGTATAAAAGATACTGTCATCTGCTTCAGGTCATAGACACCAGAAAACCTCAGTGATGGATCGATTCTCCGCTTGGTCCGCTACTGTAGGGATGCCTCGTAGTATCACATAGTACCTACGTAGGTTTGAACCCGGGCCTTTGGCGTGAAGAGCTAAGGTTTTAAGCACTATGCAACCTCTCATTCCCCAATTCCCTCTGCGCTCCTTTTGGTTTACTTAACAGACGTCTGTACCATACATGATCAGAGGCCTTTGATGCATCCAAAATACCTGACAATAATCTTCTCGTATATCTAACGTATTGCTAGCAATGCAACAGGTTTCATTAAGCTGATGTATAGTGGGATACCCAGGATGAAAGCCCGAATGATATTTAAACAGTAGCTTATATTCTATGAAATCAGTACACGTACATATTTAGCATAATTAGCGATATTGGACGATAGGTGGACGCTAGCATTCTGTGAACGTTAGTGTTAAGCGGCATGGCGTGTGCTTCTCTACCATAATGGTCTACTGACTGATTCTGCAACATTCCGTTTGAGAACCTGTCCTTCCAGGAAATGGACACACGTATGACGCACGTCGTATCATTACCCATTTTGTCACTGTGCATCTTTTTTTTCATTCTGCGTTTAGTTTCCTATCCATGACATTTACGTGCATTTAATGTATAAGGACACAAAGGTTCAAAAACAGTTGCATCACACCAGTTAACGAACATGTGACGAACATTGTTCAATAAAATATTGTATTTGTATTCAGAGTTTCGTGATCATGGATACCATGATCACCTAAGCTCTTCAAGAAGTTACACGATGTGTTACTTAGCCTCCTCTGTACAACTCGGTCGATAAATGTGAAGATGTGTCGCGCGATAGGTAAGTTTTAGTTGTGGATTATGTCTGTGATTTTGAACTGTAACACGCGCGACCGGAAGAGCGAATGAGTAAGTTAATATTAAACGTCAACTCAACAATATCTCAGCCATATCGTAAAGAATACGTATAATAAAGATAAACACATTCTGAAGATGAAAACATCCATTCATCCAGAGATGAAAACATTTTGAAGACTGAAACGTGTCGGCGATGGGCAGTAGAAATGCTAGAGTATCACAGATATGAATATAAAGCATGTTAACTCATTGTAGATAATTTGATGGATTGAGAATAAACAGACCAATTTATTTAAGAAAAGTCACGCTCTGAAATCCTTTCTTTGCAATACCCACTCCAAGAGCTGATCAGGACAGCCTCCGGTTAACGGGTTCGCTGTGATTACCAAGATCTACAACACACCTACAACCATTAATACTTGACAATATCAGACTTCATGAGAAACATGTAGATGACGATACCAGTTATTGTCACAATTTACCTTTTAATGATAACATTATCTGACTTCCCACATAACGAGCATTTAATATCCATTCAGTAATGACTTAATTCTCAAGGGGAGGAGGAAAGTGTCGTTTAGAGAAAAGGTTCACGACAAAGCCATGACATACATGTCCAGCATATTGGCAACAGAGTGTACCGGAAATGTACCGGGAAAAAAACAGTGCACAGTTGGATGATGCTCTGACCATCGTTTTCACACGTGACGCATATCCAAGTAAATGTGGGACTTTAATGCCAAAGAATAACCGGCTTCGATTATGAGCCGAAACACAATGTCTTGAACAGCGTTATAACACACTTTCAAATCATGCAAGATTATGAATTATTTTGAGGTCTTGTAACTTTCATGCATAGCTTGCCCGACTGGCTGGCACAATTTGGAAACTATTTCGCACACTGGTCTGCCCTATACCCGCGTTCGTGTGTTTTAGCATAATCAACATTTGATATATAAAACATCGTGGGCTCATTACACCCGAATTACATGCCGTGGTGTGATGCCTCTGGAATGCTACGAAATACAAATCAATACGTGTCTCCTCACAAATGTACAAATTGGTCATGACTTTCAGGTTTACTGAAGACAAATTGAGAGTGATCTCAAACTTGACCTGATAGAACGTGTGTGATGTCTGAATCCTCATCTTCATTTACATTTTGGTTAACGCAAGTCACAAGGAGATAATCGCATGAACGAACTACTTCTGACAAACATCAAATGGTTTGCCACTTGATCTAACAATTCTGGCGAAAGGCAATGACCCAAACATTGCACTGGAAGCTTCATGTCATCTCATTAGTGGTCTGTGCGTGTTGAGGGTACATATCTCACTTCTGAAGTGCGTCAACAAGCTACACAGTTTAAAGGTAGTTCACTGATGTAATTCATCAATCTCACGCGAGTGTCATGTATGTTTGATGCAAAGGGTAACACCACTTCGTTAAATCTGATCCACTGACACAGACATGGTTGATGATGAAAGAGAGGGTTGTAGTGTGTTATTGCAGTAAGGTATGCTATATAGCAAATTGTTTGTGAGTGCACAATATCAGAGTGTCAGAGCACCTACAATTCCGGCAGACCTTCACGTCCATCGGCGTCGGTGCTGCAGTTTTTCGTGTCAACCCGATAGTTTGCAAAGTTTTAGGTCCAGAAAGTAATGATGGCTTAGCAACTTTCTTAGTAAAATTCCGGGCTTTTTTGTAATGGTAGCTATGCCCCTGGTAACATTTAGGGATGGTTTTCTCGGCCCATTGAGTTACAAAGCGTAACATCGGTGTGCAAACAATGTGAGAGGTTTCACAAATGTTTACAGAGTCGGATTTTCGATTCATACCCCACTGAACCGAACAAAGGTGTCATAAAAAGAATACAAAACAAAAAAATCGCAACCATACAAACCAACAAACAAGCAACCCCCCAAACCACAAAAAGCAAAAACAAAGCAAACAAACAAACAAACAGAAATTTATAGTTTGTAGCTGCGAGAAATTGAGAGACTGATAAATACATATATGTGCATTGTTCTGTCAGTACTGACGTTTATCAGATCAATTTACAAATGCGATCTGACACCCTCACAAATTCAACACCTTATTATAGGTACAGTGTTCCCAGAAATTATTGAGAAAATCTTTGTTTTTTTTCTAATGATGCTTAGATTGGAAAAAGGGCTTTCACTATGCACTAAGCATGCTAAATAAGGGAAACAACTCTTGAAGGCTTAGAAGGCAGCTCATTACATCAAGAGTTATCTCCCTTGTCTGGGCAGACGGCTTCCTGTGTTGACATGGCAGAATTTACAGCAAGAGAGAAAAGAAAGCTCATTCTAGATGACTTTGAAAGGGGTGAGGCTGATGCTAAAGTGTTAGCTTGTAGACATGGTATTCCTCTGTCTACAGTATACAGAACTTTGAAGAATATTCAAACAGGAATCGGGATAGAGCACAAAGCAGGGGCAGGTCGGCCTAGGAAATTCAGTGTTGTGGATCGCCGAAGACTTGGGCAGATTGTGAGTAGGGGCAAATTGAAAAGTGTTGAGAACATCAGAAATGAAATGATTAGCAGAGGAAGTCCTCAGGTATGCAATGAAACAGTTAGGCAGGAATTACAGAGACTTAATTGGGTGAAAAACCGTGGAATTCCCTCGCCGTTGATGAAAGATGCACAAAAGGAAAAACGTTTAAACTGGTGTCGGGCTCATGAAAATCAAGATTGGGATAATGTTTTCTTTTCAGATGAAAGTTCTGTTTGGCTTTTCCCTAATTGTGTGAAAATTTGGACCAAAGATACTGTCAAACCTATCTACCAGCGACCAAAACATAGCCCGAAGTTTCACATGTGGGGTGGCATATCGGCTCGCGGAGTGACGCCATTGTGTGTTTTCACGGGAAACTTGACAAAAGAAAGATACGTTGACATTCTAAATGGTCACCTTCTTCCGACAGCACAAACATTGTATGAAGATGATTGGATTTTCCAGCATGATAATGACCCCAAACACACTGTGCGCTACACGAAACAGTGGTTGTCGGGCGAAAATGTTCAAGTTTTAGACTGGCCCAGTTACAGCCCAGACCTAAACCCAATTGAGAATGTGTGGGGAGTCATGAAGGACAGAATAAACCAAAAGGGACTGAGAAATATTGAAGATATGAAGGCCGAGGTGGTCCAATATTGGGATACCCTGTCACACGATTACCTACAAACTTTGATGGGTAGTGTGCCTAGGCGTATTCAGGCATGCATTGCTGAGCGAGGAGGTCTAACAAAGTACTAAAACAAGACTGAGACTGTAAAAGGATGATGTTTTAACATGTTTATGTAAGTAAAACGCCAGAAGTTAATAAACGTAATGAGTTACATGATGCAACATGATTCTCAATAATTTCTGGGAATACTGTAAGTTCACAGGACTTATTACAAAACTACAACAGACGGGCGGTAGTTTGAAGAAACACGTCATAAAGAAGGCGGTGCTGTTAAACGAGATAGTCATTAACCGTCATTTGGTGTTTAATTTCCCTCCGATGTCAAAAGATGGTTTGATCCATCCTTCAAGCGTGTATTAAAATGTCCTGTGCACAGAAAGAAAATGCCCTCGACTCTAAATGTGATTCTCTTTGCATTTAGAAATGAATGCAATAACAAGTGCCGATGAGTTTGTTGTTGTTTTTCAAACACAATGTAAGATTTCTTGACAAGAATACGGGCTTTAACATAAAAAAACCCAACTTATTGGCGATAAGATGACATAACGCAGTCAATCGCGAGTTCAACCAATCAAATTGGAGGAATGATACACAACGAGCATTGAGCATTCACATTTGCCAAAAGTCAGTTCAAAACTCCCACCACAAAAGCAATAGAAGTTGTACGAGCTTCCCGTAGTCACTAGATCAATGTAAAGCCTGATTGCATATCGAAAATCCCAGATAAATATCAGCGTTATTGCAATGTCCACATACAGGGTTTTGTATGTGCCATTTGTATGTGTCTGAATTTTCCAAGGTTGTAGTGCAACGGAACAGGACACGTTTCGATATTTGGGTTGAAATACTAGGTGTGATTGAGTATTTCTCAGCCCCAAATAAAAGTGCTGGATAATGTGATCGTTTATTGGTTGGTCTTTTTGAAGTCTTATGTTGTTGATGTTTGTTTAGATGTTCGTTTCAAATTGGATTCAGAGTTCAAGCAAACTAGCAGCGTTAAACCCAAACACTCCATGTCTGGTAATGATAGATGGAATGGATTAGAAGTGACAGTAGAAATTCATAGGATTACGAAGATACCAGCACCAGTTCCTCGACCTACCAACCATCGTTAGCGAATACAGCAATCTATACTTTGTATTTTTTTCAGAATGTCACGCGAATGTTAAAGTGTATTTGTTGTTCGAAAGGTTAATTGAAGGTTTCTTAAGTTCCCTACGAGTTTGTTGTTGTTTTTCAAAGACAATGTAAGATTTCTTGGCAAGAATACGATTTTTAACATAAAACAAACCAACTTACTGGCGACAAGATGACATAACGCAGTCAATCGCGGGAAGTTGAGTTTCATGATTCGATTTCGTATTTTTATGAAACATTGCACACACACACAGAGACAGACACACACACACACACACACACACTCACACACACACACACACACACCCAAGGAAACAGGTGAATATAGAATAATGCAGGTTACAAGGGAGAATAGAGAGTGAACAAGTAGGGAGTAGGGTCATATATGACACGGGGAGGATACAGATTGACACAGGTAGGGTCATGCATGCCAGAAAGGAGCATACAAACTGACACAGGTTGAGTCATGGAGAAAGAAGAAAGCAGAATGACACAATTAGGGCCATTCATGATACACGGAAAATACAGAATGACACAAGTAGGGTCACGGATGTCACAAACGAGAATACAGAGTGACACAAGTAGGGTCTTGCATGTCACAAAAGAAAAGGACATGCTGAGACTAATGTTGACGGAGAAAAGACTACAGAAGGATACAGGTAGACTACAATTCATGTGACCTAGAATACAGATAATGGTCCACCACTGTATTGAAGAAGGATATACAAAGTCATTATGATTTCTGCGTCCAAAAAAATGAATGACTGAATGTTAAAATCGTGCGTTATCAATATTGATTCGTACGAATTAACTCTTTAACGTAAACCTTCCTACCATTAACCTTCAGTTGGAAACATAAGAAAACAATCATAAGGAGTATTTGTGCACATTTGTCCCCGTTGTCCTCGATGTTGACATTTGTGTTCAATGAAAGAAACAAAAAAGACGTGCCATCAGCTTAAGTACAATAAGGAAACATTGCCTAAGATGACACTTAGAAATAGCGTGACTGAAAGAGGAAAACGTCCAGGAACAAAATGCTATTGTGATGCCAATGGTGTCAGTGAAAACTTATATCGCTGCATTAAAATTAAAAATAAGGAACGTTCGTTAAACGATGTCAAATTCTCTGAACTATAAATTTGTACAAATTTCTACTCTTCCCCAAAATGACATCAAATATTTCATAATACAAATAGGAAAGGCAGACGGAATATATTATTTCTTTAATATACACTATTATTGTAATGTGTATTTGTACACAAGAAAAATACTTGAGCATCAAGTGTACCTTGAACTACTCGCCATTTGACTCTTCATCCTGATTTGACAGATTTCGTTTATTATGTTCGAATTTCAGTGGACATTTTGTTATGAGTCAGCAACGAAGTATACACCTTAATCTATTCCCCGTTAATTAGGATATCCCGAAATCTGGGATGTTCAAATGCGAGGACAGTCTGGGAAATACTAGTGAATATCGCGAAGATACATACATAATGAGTAAATATCTATTCCGACGATTTCTCCCGGATTGGTAACACAGTGATAAACGGGTCTCGGAGATTCACTAACCATAGTCCTCGGTTACTTCTGTCTTTTTCAGGGCGGTGGGGTAGTCTAGTGGTTAAAGCGTTTGCTCGTCACGCCCAAGACACGGATTCGATTCCCCGCATGGGGGTATAGTATGAAACCCATATCTGTTGTCCCCCGCCGTAATATTACTGGGTCGAATAGGTTTCACTCACTCGCTCATCCGCCTTTTACTCTAAATACTAATATGCCATCGACACGGTCTTACCTATATTCCTGCGCAGCAGCAATACAACGCTTACGACTTTAAGCTGACTGACTTGATCAGGACCATGTTTTTATATACAAAAGCGGTCTGTGTTTTAAAGAGACACATATTTGATTTTTCGAAAATGCTTCTGAGATCTCAGTAAAGGCTCGTTCGAAAAAAGAATCCATTTTTCTTTACTATCCGTATATGTCATACCAAAGGTTCTTTGTAGGATCTAAGACTGTGTTCTGTCAGAGATGACAAGTGCCACCATCTTGAGTGGCTTTTGATCCACTGGCGTTTTTAACGAATCAGCAATATTTTTACAGGAATTTTGAAATATGACGACTCACTTTAAACATGACGCCAGAAGCCATTCGTTTAGAAATAAATATTTCAAGAGCTTGGAAAGAACTTTGATTGTCGCAAGACTTGTATAACCATTGCTTATATGAAAGGCAAAGTGTGTTTTGTTTGTTGTTCGTGTTCAGGTGGGCCGATGTGGTAGCCTACTGGTTAAAGTCTTCCATCGCCACGCCTACGTCCTAGGTTCGATTCCCCTCATGGGTACATTGTGTGAAGACCATTTCTGTTGTCCAAGAAAAGTAACAACTCACATCTGATAATAGGGTTGAAGAGAAGTTTGTACAGGCAACACAGTTGGTACTAGTCTTGACGAGTCAAAATCCTTAACAGAAAGCTCCCACTATCTACGACCATAGTATCGTAACCGACCTGTCTGGTTCAAATTGAAACAAACGACTGATCGTCGTCAGTCCAGAGAGCAGCAAAGACAACAGGCCGTCGTTTGTGGGGTTAACATCTTGAAAAGTTCTGTTTACCACCGTCCACGGTAATTTCAAAGTTATTTAGTGTAACGTATTGACGTCTTGTCACAAGAACCGTTGTAATATTCCTGGAATGATTTTAGTAGAATGTCCCAAGAGGTCCGAAAGAATAAAAAAGAAACGTTAAAATTGATTTTGTGTATCTTGTAAGTTCCAAAGCATTTATTACACAACCAACCTTACAGTCTTCTTATATTCAGGTGGAGTTCGAGTGAAAAACTTAGAAGAACACGTGCTGCTTCTGTTCATGTGTGTTTCTTTGCCGGCCGTTGTTCGAATTAGTGTGTCTTCAGCACCAGTACAGAAATGGCAGCTTATGATGCAGTTCAAGCTGAAAACATGTGTTCCCACTTTTAACGGCGTCAAGTTTTCATTCTGAACATGGACACATGAAAAGTGTGATTTCTATTCTTTCTTTATTTATTTTTTGTCTAATCCAACCGAATACCACACGCAGACCAATAAGGTATACACCAAAAATAAATCTTAGTCAACCAATTTCATGCCATGGCATTGCAGTCACGACACCTAATGTGCTATTTTGCTACCTAAATAATCTATTGTCGTCGACCAGCAGTAAGGTCACTCGGAGTGACAGTAACTGGTGATGGTGTGACATTAGAACAATGAAATTCAAGACCTGAAAAGCTGAATATGTGACAATTAATGTGTGCTGAAAAGTATTATCTGCTCAAAATGAACACAAGAAACTACCAATCATTGCAGGCATTTCTGACAGTGAAACACGTCAAAACTAAATGCGTATTTTTGTCCTGTCGCGGAAAATGATAGGCTGTATTATGAGCATTAGTGACACTTCAGTACTTCATTGTGTTGACAAATGCGTGTAAATCGTCATAATCATTGCTGCTCGGTGATAAACAACACTGATTTCTAAGTTGCCAACGGGTGTTTTGTCAGTGAGCTTTGCCAAACGAGGATATATTTCACAGTAACCAAACGGTCAGATGGCATGAAAGACAAAATACCATTAATGAAACTACCATGAATAATATTTAGAACCTGTACATACACAATATTGATGTAATATAATGCATTTTATTGTCTCGAAGCATTTCAACTACTATGATTTATATGGTACGGATATATTTGACAGTCACCTAAACAAGGATCACTTCTATGATTGTTATTAAAGCAACTGACATATGTCTTTGATATTGCATAAACAGTCACGTATTAAAAGTGTGAATAACAAATGTCGCTAGTCAACTCTCCCCATATATATATTCGACATCTGCAATATTCAAGGCCTCAGTAAAACTCTCAAAATGTTACAGGATATTGCAATGTGGGCCAGTGACAGAAATTCCCGTTTTGACCTCTACCCTCTGTGCCCAGATTTTATTTTCAAATACGCAGTGGACTCGTCATTGCATCCGTTTGGGACCAGTGCCATCGCTAGGCCAGGATAGCCGAAAACGACGCATGAGTGAGTGAGTGAGTGAGTTAATACTTAACGTCACATTGGTAATATTTCAGCCATATCGTGACGAGAACATTTTGATACTGAAATGAAATATGTATACATTATAAAATCCTGTCGTCAAAGGACAGTAAAACCACTAGAGCATCACATTTACAATTAAAACTAGTGTGGAGAGTTAAAACAATTACCACTATTCGGACAATACAACATAAAATACGGGCTGTAGATCGCCAACAACTGAAGGTAGATCACCATACTAGGGACCATGGGGACTTACAGTACTTCTGCTACCTGCATGGACCCCAGATATATTTACACCATCCCCTCAGCCGTTGGCGATTATACTGAAAGTTGGCCATTATTAAAAACAACAAATATACTACGATTAAAAGTTTAGTCGTACTAAATTTACATAGAATGTTTTGGACTTACATACCCTCTCAGGAGGACAATAATTTTACAATACTTCAACCCCCCTCGAGGGCACAGCCACTAACAATCTCAGTTATTAATCTAGACTACCAATAATAAAATATTTATCTATTTACAATTCTGATAACAAATCTAATTCTTTTAAGAAGGCAATAATTAAATGAGAGCTGGTATGAGTAAAAAGATCAATCATAGTTCGTGAATTAAAATACTGATCCCTTGTGATGGAATACTCTACACAGTCAAGCAGGATATGCTTGACTGTGATTCTTTCATCACAATGGATGCAGAACGGAGGATCCTCACCTTTCAAAAGGTATTCATGAGTATATCGTGTATGGCCAATACGACATCGCCGCAAAATGACCTCTTCAAATCTGGACTGACAACCCAAGTGGGTATACCCAATATACGGTTTAATTCCATGTAATTTATTTACACCCACTTGGGTGTCCCACTTCTTCTGCATCAGATCACGGGTATAAGATCTAATGGTAGCTTTGTAATCAGTGTAGGGAATAAGAAGTGGTGTCACAGATTTGTTGAGTGCTGCCTTAGCAGCAAGATCGGCCATTGCGTTACCAGAAATGCCTACGTGACTGGGTAACCAACAAAAGACGATGTCGCACTGGCCAGTAGCAAGATTATTATACAATTCAATAATATCAATTAAAAGTGGATGTTTACAAGATAGGTTTTTAATAGCCTGAAGGCAAGAAAGAGAATCTGAATAAATTATATATTGTTTATGTTTAGTGTGTCTTTGAATATATTTGAGAGCCGATAATATGGCGTTTGCTTCAGCTGTAAAAATAGAACTATTATCTGGTAATCTAGAAGATATTGTTCTGGATCCAATGACAGTGGCACAAGCCACTGCGTCACCATCCTTGGACCCATCTGTAAATAAGGATTTATAATTGCTATATCTATGCTTCAATTGATTAAATTCTTGTTTATATTGTAATTCATTAGTTTCTGATTTTTTAAATGTGGCTAGTGTTAGGTCGACTTGTGGCCTAACTAACTGCCAAGGAGGAGAAGAAAGAAGACGGGAAGGTGCTATATTGTCCAGCTCAATGCCGGCAGCAGAAATAAACGATTTAATTCTGTGGCCTAAAGGCGGAACAAGAGAAGTTTTTCTGTTGTACCTTTCCTCAAAAAGGGGATTAAAGATGCAGTTATAGGCAGGGTTTGACTGATTGGAATGTAGTTTTGTCACGTACTGTAAGGCTAATTTTATACGGCGTTGGTCAAGGGATGGCTCATCAGCCTCGACGAAGAGGCTCTCAATGGGTGACGTTCGAAAGGAGCCAAGACAAAGTCTTAGACCTTGATGATGGACTGAATCTAAAAGTTTAAGGTTACTTTTGCAGGCTCCACCATATACAATTGAGCCATAGTCAAGTTTAGAGCGGACAAGTGATCTATATAAGTGAAGGAGAGTAGTCTGATCCCCTCCCCACTTTGAATTGGATACAACTTTTAACAAATCGAGCGCCTTGAGGCATTTAGCTTTAAGAGATTTAATATGTGGCAGAAATGTTAAATGGGAATAAAAAATTAAGCCCAAGAACTTGGCCTCCTTTACCACCTTGATGGGAGAGCCATTTAAGGTTAGCTCTGGGTCCTTATGAGGTTTATATTTTCTACAGAAGTGTATACAATTAGTTTTGGATTTAGAAAATTTAAATCCGTTTTCAAGACACCAGTTATTTATTTTATTTAAACACAACTGTAATTGCCGTTCAATGGTGCGCATATTTTTACCACGACAAGAGATATTAAAATCATCCACGAATAATGATCCATCAATTGAATCATTTAAAACCTTTGATAAACTGTTGATCTTAATACTAAATAATGTGACAGACAAAATACTGCCTTGAGGGACACCCTGATCCTGATTGTAATGATCAGACAGGGTAGAACCCACTCGGACTTGAAATTGCCTGTCTTGTAAAAACTGTGATATAAAAAGAGGTAAACGACCTCTCAAACCAAAATCATGTAAATCCTTTAAAATGCCATGCTTCCACGTGGTATCATAAGCTTTCTCGAGATCAAAGAAAATTGATACAGCATGTTGTTTATTTACTATAGCATTTTTCACAAAGGATTCTAAACGTACCAAATGATCAATGGTACTGCGATTTTTCCTGAAACCACATTGAATATTTGTAATAAGGTTGTTGGATTCAAGATACCATGTTAATCTATTATTTACCATTCGCTCCATGGTTTTACATACACAACTCGTTAAGGAGATTGGTCTGTAATTAGATGGATCAGTATGATCTCGACCAGGCTTTGGTATTGGGACTACAATGGCATTACGCCAGGAAGTTGGAAAATTGCCTGTAGTCCAGATATTATCAAATATATTAAGCAGCGTTTCCAAACATGTTTTGGGCAAATGCTTCAGGAGCTGATAATGGATACCATCAGCCCCTGTAGCTGTATCATGAGCCTGTTCAAGGGCGGTATAGAGCTCATGCACTGAAAATAATTCATTATAATCTTCACCATTGTCCGAGTTAAAATTGATTGTTTTCATATGTATCTTTGTATCATATTCCACACCTTTGAAATAGGTGTGCGTGAATTGATCTTGGAAACATATTTTCTCCAAGACTGACGTTTATTCTGCTTAAATGTGCGTCGAGCCTTGGCATTTAAAATTTTAACTTTATCTAAATTGTGAACAGTAGGGTGTCGGCGAAAATAGTCTTCTGCTTTCTTCCTACTTTTCCTGGCCTGTTTACATTCGTTATCAAACCATGGCTTACGAATGTGTGGATTTACAGAGGACTTAGGAATAGTACCATCAGCAATTTGTTTCAGTGTCTCCGAAAATGACTGGATTGCATCTTGAGCGTCCATGAAAAATTCAGGTTTTAAGTTTTTAGTACAACTAGTCTGAAATAAAGGCCAATTAGCTTTAGAAAAATTCCATCTTGACGTCGACAGATCATCAGTTGGATTTATAGCAGTGATTACTGTCGGAAAATGGTCACTACCACACAGGTCACCGTGGACTGAAAATGAAAATTCATTAAGTATGGTTGGATCTGTGATTGACAAATCTAGTACTGAATATGTACCCGTTGCTGGATGTAGATATGTGTTCGAACCGTCGTTAAATATGCACAAGTCATTATTATAAACAAAATCTTCAAGAATTTTACCTTTATTGTTCGTATCGTTGCTTCCCCACAGAGGATTATGACCGTTGAGATCTCCCGTTATAACACAGGGTCCAGGCAATTGGGAATATAAATCCTGAAGTTCTGATAGCTGAAGAGTCGAGGATGGTGGTATGTACAACGAACAGAGTGTGATCGTGACGTGTAAGGTTAGTCGGACAGCACCAGCCTGAAGTTTAGTTGTAAGAGGAACAGGGCTGTGAATGATACCCTGTCTCACCAAAATGGAATCACCCCCGGTTGCTTTATCCCCCGGAGGTGAAAAACAGTGATACGAGTTGTACTGACGCATTTCAAACTTATCATCACGTTTAAGAAATGTTTCCTGTAGACTAAATGCTGATGGTTTTAAATCTTGAGCTAATAATTGGACTTCGTGAAAATTATTCCTAAGCCCTCTGCAATTCCACTGTACTACATTTGTAGCGTTACTCATGGCGGTTCTATTGGAGACCTCTCACGTGTACGAGAGGAGGGTGTACCGTTATTTCGGTTTTGTGAAGATGGCGTATCATCCATCTCCAAAGGCTCAAACAAATTGTGAACCTCTACAGGAGTATCAGCAGGAGATTTCTTTGATCTACGATTTAGACGCTTTCTTTGCGATTTTGACATTTCACCTTTTGACGTTTCAACATCTATAGCTGTTTGAACAACTTCACCTGATACATGACTAATAGTCTGAGAGGCAGACGTTGTAAAAAAGCCCTGACTGCCAGAAGTACTATTCACATGAACAGGTTTCTCAGAAGCCATCCAGGTCAAATCCGTTTGACACGAAGTAGAGATTGTTTCTGGTCGTCGTGAGACTGCAGCAGAGTATGTCACAGTGGGAGAGGGATTATGTTGATTCTGGCTAAGGACTTTGTTTTTAGCCTCCATGAAGGAAATATTTGTTTCATACTTTAATTTAAGTATCTTAGATTGCATTTGCCATTCAGGACAACATTTAGAAGAGGAAAGATGACTGCTTCCACAGTTGGCACATTTAATATTGCTGCAGTCAGAGTCCTGATGATGTTCACTACAACGATGACAACGAGGAGTGTTTCGACAGGACTTAGACCCGTGTCCAAACTTCTGACAGGAATAGCAGCGGAGTGGAGTGGGGATATACACCTCCACTCCGATATTGAAATAGCCGGCTTTGATTGACTTTGGCAGAGTGCACGATGAAAAGGTAAACATGTAAGTGTGGCCAGGTACAATGCTACCATCCTGCTTCTTAACAGGAAAGCGTTTGACGGAAGTTACATTCTGACCCTTAAGTTCAGCCACTATTTCATCCTCGGACATGTCCGCCAGACAATGGGCTCTATCCCTAACAATGCCTCTACTTGAGTTCAGAGTTCTATGAGCTGAGACAGCAACATTGACGTTGGCAAATTGATGTTGTTGCAATAAATTTATGGATTGCTGTCGTCGCGCACACTCAACAAGAAGTGTACCTCCTCTGAGACGTGAAACGTTCTTAACCTCTCCACAAATAGATTGTATTGTCTTTGATACTAGAAATGGATTGATCTTGAGTGGTTCACCATTGGAAGATTCAATAACTATGAATCTTGGCCAAGGTTCTTGGTGTGTTGGACCTGAAACATCTTCATTGCAAGAAAGATGATCAGCCTCTAAACGTCTTTTTTTGTCGTTTCTCGTGGAACCAGAAAGGGTGATTGACATGGTGATGATAACAGATTCAGCACTCCCGCTCCCCACCGAGTGTCAACGAGGACAGTGTTGTACTGCAGTGGAACTCCAGCCTGCAAACACTAAGGATACAGGAGTGGTATACTCCAGTAAATACGACATGAGTAGCTACATTTGTCTACCAATTCAAATGCTAGGCTGGTTCGGCTATTAACAAGAAATTGGAGACATATAGAACACAGAGGTCGACATCACCAGATTGGCCCATGAGCCACCGCCTTCTGGCATAGGACTCTAGGCAAGTAGATGTAGCAAAAAGGTATTACACACTAGACGTCACAAATGACCAATGCCCAATAAATCAAATGTGCGAAAATACTTTCTATGCACAGGGCATGGCGTGACCAGCCGATTGATAGAATCGGGCCGATTCTACCACCCGTCTAGGTGAAGTAAGGGCCGAAGTGGTGTGTTGAGCAATAGGAGCAAAATGGTTCAGTCCCCTACTGCCCTCAACCACCAGGATCCCGTCCTCCACCGACACGGGACGCAACCCACGGCAAACAGGTTGCCCAATTTAGTCGCCTCTTACGACAAGCAATGGGGTGCTGTGGACACATTCTGTCCCGGGTCCACACGGGAACGACGCATGAACACTATGTGAACGAAGTTCACAAACACTTCCTTAATTATAAGCTACGAACGAATGTTCTTTCAAACATTTTTTATGATAATGGAAACGGTCTTTGTCGCTTATGATTTATTACAATATGAATAGTTATACTTTATACTATATTCCACTTCGCAAGTGTATTCAAAACTTCAAAGATCGGAAACGACATCGTCCTCTGTCGGTTACCCAGCCACGTAGGCATTTCTGGGAATACAATGGCCGATCTGGCTGCCAAGGCAGCACTTACTCAAAGACATATAGAAGCTTTGTTAGTAGTTTGGTGGGCGTGAAGTAGACATACTGAATATGATATTTCATGACTTCCCAATTATTCATTAGTACCATGTCATTTTCCCGTGTTCTCTTCGAATGTATTTGTATGCTATGCCGCCCTTTGGACAGGGTTTGACGAACGAGTGGAAAAACCTGTTGAGCGTATACAAATGGACGGCAGCTCATCTGAAGACGATTATGAGATACTTTCTGTGCTTTATGTAATGTGCAATGGAACCGATTGGCACATCTATCACAATTATTGCCTGCTCTTTAACAATTATTAGATTTTTAAGATGATTGTCAGTTTTGATAATCCTTACAAAATGAAGATTACGAAGAATTCACAACTTTAGGGACAATCGATAACAGAGGCTAACGACAAACTCACGATCAGCAGCGGGAATGTGCCAATTTATTACTTTATCTTTCATATGTATTTACAAACAATAAAATGCCTCGTTTCCAAATTCTTCGTTGCACGTTTTCGTGTGATTCTTTATATTTTCCACTTATGATGACGTTGATCTATATCTTATGTGACAGAAGTTATAACGTGAATAAACTTCAAATCAATATTGTGTGGGAGGAAATAAGTAAAACGTTCATCACGATTTTACAGCGAACAAACTGAAGCTTCCGGCATTTCTTATAATAGTGGAAGCTTAAGTTCCTGATAAACACGTGCAGTGCCATAAAAATGTATGATGTTTCAGTCGTTATAACATCTAACAGCATATGGATGATGTTGAAAGGGAAAGAAAACGTCGGAGATTACACGAAAGAAATTTTCTAACAACAAAAAGTCCCCATGAAAAATAAAATCCATCTTCTTGAAATACCTTGTTTCTGTACAAGCCGAAAATCGCGAACTGGATATTAGACAAATCACATGCCACTTTTTCACCGCTTAGTTGTTCTGTGGAAACACGGGTACTCCAGTCTCATTTGCTTAAGAAACCAGTGAATAGCAATATCAATTTTCCTTGATTTTTTTTAGATTTGGGAGAGTGAATGAGTGAGTTAAAATTTAAAGTCACATCGGCAATATTCCAGCCATATAGTGACCAGAACATTTTACAATGAAAAGGACTATATGTATATTATAAAACCTGTCAAGGAAGGACAGTAAAACAACTAGAGTATCACAATTAGCATTAAAACTAGGTTGGAAAGTTAAAACTGATATCATTATATGGACAATACAATGTACAAACAGGCTATAGATCGCCAACAACAGAAGGCAGATCACCACACTAGGGACTATGGGGACTTACAGTACCTTTGCCACCTGAATGGACCCTAGATGGATTTACACCATCCCCTTTAGCCAAAATTAAATTACCAAAAATACTACACCTAAAATCCTTGCAAGTTTACATTGACTTTGAACGTTTTGGGACTTACGAACCCAGGAAGCTGGGAAATTCCCTGAGGTCCATATTGTATCAAAAATATCTAGCTACGTTTCCAGACATGATTCGGGCAAATGCTGATAGTGGATATCATCAGCCCCTGTTACTGTATCATGACCTTGCTCAAGGGCGGTATGTAGCACATGTATTGAAAATAATTCTTTATAATCTTCACCGTTATCTGTGATAAAATTCAATCTTTTCTTCTCCTGTTGTTTCTGAAACATTTGAAATTACGAACGTGTTGGTTTACAGAGGACTAGTACTAGGAATAGTGTCATCAGCAATTTGTGTCAGTGTCTCCGAAAATAACAGGATTGCATCATGACGTTCATGAAATATTCTGATTCAATACAACCAGTCTGAAATAAAGTCCAATCGGCCTTTAAAAAATTCCATTTTGACGTCGGCGGATCATCAGCTGGATTTATAGCAGTGAATATTGTTGGAAAATGGTTACTTCCACTAAGGTCATCATGGGCTGACGAAGTAAATTCAGTAAGGATGGTTGGATCTGTGATTGGCAGATCTAGCGCAGAATATGTACTCGTTGCTGGATGTAAATATGTGTTCGAGCCATCGTTAAATGTACACAAGTAATTATTAGGAACAAAATCTTCAACAATTTTACCTTTATTGTTTTATGGATGCTTCCCCACAGAGGATTATGTTCTTTTGGATCGCCTATTATAAAACATGGCCCAGGCAGTTGGGAATATAAATCCTGAAGCTCTGAAAGCTGAAGAGTCGAGGAAGGGGGGAATGTACAAAGAACAGATTGTGACCTTGACTTGTAAAGTCAGACGGACAGCAACAGCCAGAAGGTTAGTTTTAAGAGTATCAGGGCTGTCGATGATGTCCTGTCTGACCGAAATCGAAGCGCCTCAGGTTGAAAAAACAGTGGTATGAGTTGTACTGACGCGTTTCAGACTTATCATCACGTTTAATAAATGTTTCCTGTAGACTAAATGCTGATGGTTTTAAATCTTGTGCTAATAATTGAAGTTCGTGAAAATTATTTCTAAGTCCTCTGCAGTTCCACTGTGCTACATTTGTAGTGTTACTCATGGTGGTTCTGTCGGAGATCTCTCGAGAGGAGGGTGTACGAGAGGAGGGTCAACCGTTATTTCGTCTTTTGAAGATGGGGTATCTCCTATCTCCAAAGGTTCAAACAAATTATGAACCTCTACGGGAGTATCAACAGGAGATTTCTTTGATGTTCTACGATTTAGACTTTTTCTTTGACATTTTGACACTTCAGCTTTTGACGTGTCAGCGTTTTCAACATCTATAAATGTTTGATCAACTTCAGCTGGTAAAGGACTAATTGTCTGAGAAGCAGACGTTGTTGAAAAGCTCTGACTGTCAGAAGGACTGTTCACTTGAACAGGTTCCTCATCCAGATCAAATCCGTTTGGCACGAAGTAGAAATTGTTTCTGGTCTTCTTGAGACAGCAGCAGAATATGTGATAGTGGGAGTGGGCTTAAATTGATTTTGGCTGAGGACTTAGCTTCCGTAAAAGCAACGTTTGTCTCACTTTAATTTAAGTATTTTAGATTGCATCTGCCATTCGGGACAGGATCTGCAAGATGAAAGATGACTGCTTCCGCAATTGGCACATTTAATATCATTGCTGCTATCAGAGTTCTGGTGATTTTCACTGCAGCGATGTCAACGAGGTGCGTTTCAACAGGATTTAGAGCCATGTCCAAACTTCTGACAGGAATAACAGCTGACTGGAGAGGGGATATACACCTCTAATCCGATACTGAAATATCCAGCTTTGATTGATTTCGGTAAGGTGCACAGTGAAAAGGCAAACATGTAAGTATGGCCAGATACAATTCTACCATCCTGCTTCTTAACAGTGAATCGTTTCACTGAAGTTATATTGTGATCCTTGAGTTCAGCCACTATTTCGTCCTCAAACATGTCCGCCAAACACTTTAATGGGCTCTGTCCGTAACAGCTCTGCTTGGGTTGAGAGTACTATGAGCTGAGAGAGCAACATTGACATTTGCAAACCGATGTTGTTGCAATAAATTTGATGGATTGCTGTCGGCGCGCACACGCAGCAAGTGATGTATCGCCTCGGCGACGTGAAACGTTCTTAACCTCTCCACAAATAGATTGTATATACTACGAAGGGATTGATCATGACGAGTTCACCATGACGAGTTCAACTACGAACTTTGCCCAACTTTCTTGCTGATTTGAACCTGAAACATTTTCATTAGAAGAGATATGATCAGCCTCTAAACGCCTTTTTTGTCATTTTGATCAGCTTCCAAACCGCCACCGAGTGTCAACGAGGACAGTGTTTCACTGTTCCAGGCTTCTACTTCCCTCAACCACCAGGTTCCTTTCCTCCACCGCACAGGGCCGCATCCCACGGCCGAAAGGTTGCCCAATTTGGTCGCCTCGTACAACCAGCAACGGGGTGCTGTGGACACATTCTGCCCCGTGTCCACACTTAGAAGAGCACTTAGCGTTACCCAGCACCCACCACGAGGAGGTGGCTCTTCATGGGTGCCAAAAAGCAAGTTGTAAATCCACCAGAAATACGTGTAAATTATAAATATCTGTCAACGAAGGACATTAAAATCAACTATCATATCACAGTAAGTTATAAGTAAAACTAGCGTCTGTCTTTGAAACTAGAATTTAAATGCGAACAATACAGCATAAAAATGTTATTACTGTCGTAACTGGGATTTGGGTGTTAGTAAACCCTCTTACCAGTTACCTGTTGCGACGACCGTTCTGCCTTATTGGGGGTGCTGCCAGCTCTGGTGGCATACTCGCTTGGTCTGTCCGGGGGGCTACATTTAGGAATAACTGGTCTGACGACCGGGATTCCTAACTAGTGCATATCATTCATGTACGGGCACTGAGGCATACAATGAATAACTCAACACAAGTTTCTATACTCACATCGGTTTACTCGATCCCTCTCTTCATAACAATTGATCTTGGCCTGGACAAGGTAGTGCAAGCTCTCGGGATGTGAACGTTCTGCTGTCTCTTCAACCCGCACCGCACCTCGCCCCTTTTTAGTGCTGACGGTATCTTTTTAAGGTGTTCGAGCCTGCTCCACTCTTATCACATGACCCTCTACAATCTCTCTGATTCGTTAGAAGTTACATCATTCCCTGGTCTCATGTCGTACCTCGTGATTGGAAATCTCCCTTAATTCTAATCAGTGACTCAGATTTAATTGCTACTTGACGAATCTGTTCTGTTCAAATCTCAGTGATAGATGTATAAATCATTTCTTGTATACGATTGCAATTTTCACCTTATAACATTACTAAAAAATTTTAGATTTGGTATATTCCGTTTGTTTCCTGCCAGCATTCACAAGTCTAATCCATTTACTTGAAGTCTAATAGCTATGATGTAAGTACACGTGAAACAGCAACAGTAAAAAGATCCCAACAAGGAAGCCAATAGTTAATTGGTGCTGATTAATAACGACAATGAACAAATAAAAACTAGGGATTAACCCAGGCATAAGTGATGAGACGTTAGTGGTGCCACTTAACAAGGGAAACCAGTGATTAATGGTACTGATTGGTAATGGTAACCTTACTTTTAGGTGTATTCGGTTCAGATGCAATATGTTTTGCATCGAGAAGAAATGTGACTTTGGTCAATGTATAATCATTTTCAGCTGTACTGGTTCCAATGTACTGACTGAGTCGATCATTCGATTGCAAGTCAGTCAGTTTTCACACGGGCAAACATAAGCATTTCGCGGGAAAACGCTTGTGTTATGTTATATGGACATATATAATTTGAAGTTATGTCTCTTTACCACAGAGTCGGAAATGGAATAATTAAAAAAACTGTCCAGAATAAAGTATTGACATGTACTTGCACACTCGATGGAGCCCTGAACGGGCTCCGGGATGAATCTCCTGAGAAGTCATGGAAAGTGTAGATGGCTGAAAAGAACTTTATGATACTGTAATCACCATATGTAGCTTCCACGTTGAGTGGGGGAGAAAATAATGTCAAAATCTTGTTTGGTAGTATTATGGATACCTTCACGTTTAATGAATAGAATATATTGGTTTTTATGTTGAGAAGCACATCACCCGTAATATAATACCAAGTCTTCTATTCCTTCAGCATTGCTGTAGCTATTTACCAAGATACTGCATAATCACGCATGATAAGATCTCATCTGTTTACATGTCGTGATATCCACGGAACTAATAGTGGAAAATATCAACCTCTTAAAATATGAATATGTATAAATTATCTTAAATTATACAAAAGGACTATCGTTAACAGTACACACTACAAGCCAAAGACATGTTAAAATGTCAATCAAAAATCAATCTTACATATTATATGAGGTTGTAATAAAAACCCCAAGCACTTCTAACGGCTCGTCTGAACGCATACGTTATAAATACAACGACGTAAATAATAGCACGTACAGAACATGTAATAACTCGTTGTTCACGTGAAACCTTATCAGAAATTACCATCTGTACTGCCAGGCATTCCTGAATGGGTGTCTGGTTCGGGATGAGAAGAAACTTGCTGATGCTTTTAAACCTTTTCGTCCGGATGACCTCAGCGTGATCAAATCGGTCAGACTAAAAAACTGAAAGCTTTGTCTATGAAATAGAACTACAGATAGGTACCCGTGACAAATGTGTTCATACTCTGGAAATGTAGGTGTGATATTACAAGGTGAAGATAAATTGCTGTAGTAGGCACTTGAGATAACTATGGGTTTGAACGGAAAAGTGGTATTCTCTTACTTCACTCGTTAATATTCCTGAAGAAGCACACCTGTGCACTGGGAAACCAAGTCTGAGTCGACTGAACATTTAATTGTTTCTGTTTTTTAATTGTGTTTTTTTTTTTTTGGTTTATGTCTTTGTCCTTTCACGCATGCAGTACATACAATGAACACTATGAAAAACAACTGGTTCAGTTGTCAGTGCTGTTAATGTCAGTAAAATGAATGTCGCCACGTTAAAACTTTTCCTCTGGAACACCTGCAGCTGCAAAGATATGGAATACATCACCTTCCTTTATGCAATTCATATTTCAGTTTCACTGACGCTGCGTATGATCCGTTCCTGAATGATGTAAATAAATTGTTGAGACGAGTTTTGTTAATGGCACCATCAATGAAAAACTTGAATTATGTCAGAATTGTTTGTCCCAGTCTGTTTCCTTATCCTCCCAATAAAGACAATGTTTATCACAGGTATCATAGTTTATTAACATATTAGATTAGCTTCCCATACATCTCCAGGAACAGGGGCCCCATTAAGAAAACATTTACTCTGATACCCTCAACATCTGCTACTGCTGAGAAAATACAGATATGAATAGCGCACATAACATAATCTAAACAGTTTTTGTATACATCTCAAAATGTAGACATTGGTCACATTTCTTATAAGCACACTATTTCTTTAGATGCACATCGTCAAAGAGGTTAATGTTTCTGAATGAAAGCTAGATTAACTGTTCCAAAATATGGTGCTTCTATTTTAAAAGTGATTACTGTGAGAGGGTTTGGGCAGCAGACGTTGTTAATGGTGTTGCAGCAACTGAATGGCCAAATGAAGCGTTACGCCTACGTGTCCCAACTGTGGTGAAAGAAAGAAATATTCTGAAGATAGAAGGTCTGCAGCTCATTTTGTACCTTTAGAGTACAGTATTTGAATGATGTGCCTAGTATGTACATCACTCTCCTTGTAGATATCTTTGTAGAATGTAAATATTGATGTCTGACAAGTAAATAAATAAGTATGTTATGAGTGGAACTTGAATTAGTAACTGAGATTGTTAGTGGCAGTATCCTCGAGGGGGGCCGAAGTACCGTACAATTATTGTCCTCCTGAGAGGGTACGTAAGTCCCAAAACATTTGAAGTCAAATTTGATCCTCCATGTTTTTAGCTGTAGTATTTCTGTCATTTTAAGTTGTGGCTAATCTTGCATACAGTCGCCAGCAGCTGAGGGGATGGTGTAAATCCAGCTAGGGACCATGCAGGTAGCAGAAGTACTGTAAGTCCCCATGGCCCCAAGTATGGTGATCTACCTTCAGTTGTTGGCGATCTACAGCCCGTATTTTATGTTGTATTGTCCGAATAGTGGTAATTGTTTTAACTCTCCACACTAGTTTTAATTGTAAATGTGATGCTCTAGTGGTTTTACTGTCCTTTGACGACAGGATTTTATAATGTATACATATTTCATTTCAGTATCAAAATGTTCTCGTCACCTTCAGGTGTTGGTGATCTATATAGCCTGTTTTTATATTGCATTGTCTGAATAGGAATATTAGTTTTAACGTTTTACGCTAGTTTTATTTCTTATTGTGATATTCTAGATGTTTTACTGTACTTCGTCGACAGGTTTTTTTGTCATATACATAGATTCCTTTTTGCAAGAATGTTCTCGTCACGATATGACTGCAATACTGCCGATGTGACGTTAAATATTAACTCACTCACTCACTTTGTAGAATGTAGATATTGATGAGCAGTACCATTTATTCACATAGGTGTTATAACATTGATTGTTTAAACCGATGCCGATAACGGCGGTCTTTAGCACATCTCTTCCCATTTGGGATTAACCTGCCGAAGGAATAGTGATTCTCGGGATGATGCATCTGGAACATTCACTATAATGTACCTTCCCATTTCCCTACAATCATTCACAACATGTTTCATGTTAAATGGCCACCATGTCGAACAATGTCACGTCAATTGTCACATGCAGTCAACTGGCTGTGACAAGTATCCTTACTTTCAATTACAGAGGGAATAATATAATGGAAGTACTTATACAAACGGTGGCACAAAACCATGGTTCAAGTGCCCCGGAAACATTTAGTCCAAGGGCATGAGGTCTTTATGGGCAATTTCACTCAAGGCAATGACCACACAGTCTACATTCAACGCCTCTCCATCAAAACAAACTAACTTGTTTGGAGGTACTATGAGGTGGGCAGGGATAATTACAGCTTACACTGTATCACTATCAACACGAACGACAGTCGTTGACAGGAAAGGCAGATGATTGCTAGATTATAGAGGTCCATTGACACAACTACAGCCATTTATGCGTAGTACGTGCTGCCTCTGCAACCATAGTAGCAGCTTGTCCAGACCATTACTTCTCCTCATGGAATCATTCACAAGAATGACTGCATAGGAAATAAAAGACAATCAGTGGTGCCTACAAAGACGATTGTTGGCACAGGTGGATGACTAAACATTGATTATAATGTATGTAGAATGTACAGAAAGTACCTTATTATTTAGCATCATTTCATTTCTGAGACAAGAAGCTTGATACAAATATTCAGCTAAATTACACAACTGTTTTACATTTCTAACACTTACAAGTTGAATACGTTTATGCATTGTACTAATATGGTTTTATATGTTAGTAATATGGCATCTGTAGTAATATGGTTTTATGTACAGTTTTCTGTAATTAATAACATAGCGACATACTAATATAAAATGCAACTCGTCTTCAATGTCGTCTTCACAAAAAACACAGTTTCTTTCTGTTATTTCAACATGGCTATTTCTATACGTCAGAATTTCAATAGATATTTCCCGAAGATGTGCGAAATAGCTTTACATTGGTAATACTGCAGAGTGCAAACATCAATAATATTTATATAAATTACACATTCTGATCAATTGGATAAATAACAACAATCTCTTGAGATGCTTGATCGACACTTTGTATGTAAGAAGGTAGAATTATTAATATTAATTCTTCTGCTGGAGTATATCATCCGGGTATCCTTGGTGCTACAGGTTGGAGACCCACTTGCTTTTAGCATTGTCCTCCGTGGTGGGTGGGGGGCTCGGATGATGAACCATATTACACTAACCGTGGCTTACACCTATGAAATTCCGCCCAAAAAAAGCCCAAAACGTCCACTTGAAATTTACCCTATTGATACTGACCACAGACCGTCTGCATCGATTGAGTATTGGCCGTTTTTCCTTGTGATTGAGACTCCTGACAAGACACCGTAAAAGTTGAACCCCTTTGCTGTATCCAAGGGTATTGAAGTAGTCCAGGAGAAGGCAGTTGAAAAATCTGATGGCGTAGCCTCCCCAGTACTAAGTTTGTTTGACACTATCTCCAGTTAGTAGTCTTGGGCTCATGAAAAGGCCTTTTATACTCCCAGATTGTGGTGTCAGGTTTTCACAGGCCATTTTATGTGGTGGGGGTCTGGGAGCATTTTCATGACATTTGGTTTGCTGCCCGACAACATCTCAAAGTCAATCATGGATAGTTTTACTAATATCAGTCTGATCACTGTCATTGTGACTTTTGTGTATTGCTAAAGGATGTATAATTTTTTTACATATATTTGCTGTTGAAAATAATGAAAATGACCGCCATTTTGAATCGTCTTCTCGGCAGATACATTTGCATAAAAATTAACACCGAATGTTTCCAATTACGGCCAATATTGATATTTTAAATGTTTTTTGACACTTGTATCTTCTAGAGTGGTGACTCGGGCACAAAACAAGTGATTTTGTATGGTCATGTCGTGGTAATGTAATGTTTTACAGCTTATTCTTTGAGACGGGATTTTGTTTCCTGTTTACTTCTAGAGTGACAACATGTTACATGGAATTACTTCATATTACCCAGAATTCAAAATGGCTGTCAAGATGGCCGCCATTGTAGTTTTATTACTTATACGGAGCAGAGAACTACAAACAATTCATTTGGTGTCACATGTTTAACACAGTTTAGAAAAAGACAAACTTCCACTTGAAATTGATCCTGTTGATACTGATCATAGACCGTCTCTATCGATTGAGTATTGGCCTCGTTTCCTCGTTATTGAGACTCCTGACAAGACACCATTCAAGTTGAACCCTTTCGCAGTATCGAAGGGTATTCAAAGTATTTCTGGGGATGTTAAGAACATTAGACGCTTACGATCGGGTGCGCTACTAGTTGAGTGTGGCAAGAAACAACAAGCAACCAATCTGATGAGCATTGAATCTTTTGTGGGCATTCCGGTCACGGACTCTGCTCACAAGACCTTGAACACAAGTAAAGGTATCGTCAGAGATCGTGATCGGTTGTTTGCTTACATGTCCGAACTTGATATAGCATGCGAAATGAAAGATCAAGGTGTGCTGTATGTGAAGCGCTTTTCAACCCGAAAAAACAATGAAACATTCCAAACGAATACCTATCTGTTTTCTTTTTCATCGCCAAATGTTCCCAAATCAGTGAAGGCAGGTTACTGCAATATCCAAGTTGAAACCTACATCCCCAACCCGCTCAGGTGTTTTAAATGCCAGAAATATGGACACGGTGTATCTACCTGCATATTGTTTGTTGTGTGATCACTGTGGTGAGAAGACACACACAACAGAAGATTGTGACAGTGACTGTAAAAAAAAAAAGAAATTACTGCTCAGGCGACCATTCATCTTCGTCAAAACAGTGTCCAATATGGAAAGAGCAAATGGCGATTAACAAATAAGTTTACCCAAAATATCTTTTTTTCTGAGGCAAAGAAACTGGTGAAGAGATCTGACCTTCCAGAAAGTTATGCTACAGTAGGAAAATCATCATCTGATTCCAGTTCTAAAATAGCAAAATCATACAAATGCCAAGGATGCCAAACTACCTTGACTTGGGTCAGTTCCGACTCTCCACAGGTTTTATACCCTGCTATATCATCCCAGCCTGAGGAGTCACTTCCTACTACATACAAGTCCTCTGATCATAAGTCATCTTCACAGTCACGCTCTGAATCTCATTCAACAGCTGATAGACAACAAATTGTTAAAACTAAACCCAAACCGAAGTCTGATGCTTCAAAGCAATAAAGTGGCAGAGCCCCAAAAGGATCACAAAATAGAATTCACTTGTTCAATATATATGGATCTCTTGAAGACATGGACGTTTCTGAAAACGTCCATTCTAGGGCACATAGCTTGTCGCACTCAAAAAAGTGCTGGGTAGATCCCCAATAAATCCCCCCAAAAGATAATAATATTGTACAGTGGAACTGCAGAGGACTGAGGTCTAATTTACATGAATTAAAGCTATTAGTCCAAGATTTTACACCTTCAGCGTTATGTCTCCAACACACATATTTAAAACAAACAGATACATCTGACCTTCGTCATTTTCATGCCTATCATTGTTTTTCACCTCCGGGTGATAGGACCACTGGCGGATCATCCATTCTAGTCAGACAAAACGTTATTCAAAGCCCTGTTCCACTTATTACTAACATGCAGGCTGTTGCATTGAGAATTACTTTACATGTAGCGTTTACGCTATGCTCTCTTTATATTTCGCCGTCTTCGACGTTTGCCAAAACCGATTTTCAAGCTCTATATGACCAACTCCCAAAGCCCTGTATTATAATGGGAGATTTAAATGGACACAACCCACTCTGGGGTAGTGTAACTACAAACACTAAAGGAAAATTGTTGGAGGACTTTTGTTCTGACAATGATTTATGTATTTATAATGATGGTTCCAACACATATTTACACCCTGGTACAGGGACCTATTCTGCTCTCTACGTGTCACTGACAAATTCAGAACTACTTAATGAATTCGAATGGTCAGTCCACGATGACCTCTGTGGGAATGACCATTTGCCTACTATACTAAAATCTGTAACTCCATCTGATGTTCCTCCATCATCAAGGCGTAATTTTGAAAAGGCTAACTGGGCTTTATATGAAACACTGTGTGCTGAAAAACTTAAACCTGAACGTTTTAGTGACGTTCCCGATGCTCTTAAATGCTTTTCTGATGAATTGAACTCCATAGCTGATGAGTCTATACCAAGTTCCTCTGTAGTTCCTCACATACGAAAACCATGGTTCAACGATGAATGCAAACAAGCTAGGAAGGCAAGGAAAAAGCAGAACATTATTACCGTCGCCATCCTATGGTGCATAATTTAAATAAATTTAAAATTTTAAATGCTAAAGCACGGCGTACATTTAAACAAAACAAATGCCAATCTTGGCAAAATTATGTCTTCAAAATAAATTCTCGGACACCCATGTCCAAGGTATGGAATATGGTCCAGAAAATGAAAGGTAGAGGTACTAAATCTACTGTCCATCATCTTAAACATGGAGATCAATTACTTACGGATAAATCAGATATAGCAAATAAACTAGGTGAAACCCTCGCTAAACACTCTTCCTCTTCTAATTATTTACCTAAATTCCAGCAGTATCAAAAACAAGAAGAAAAGAAAACTATTAATTTCAACTGAGATAATGGGGAAGATTATAATGAAACGTTTTCTATTCATGAACTCCGTACTGCTCTTGATCAAGCTCATGATACTGCTACAGGCGCTGATAACATACATTATCAACTTCTGAAGCATTTACCAGAATCCTGCCTAGAAACTCTTCTAAATATTTTTGATGATATTTGGACATCGGGTCACTTTCCTCCCTCGTGGCGTGATGCCATAGTAGTACCAATACCTGAACCTGGACGTGATCATACGGATCCGTCCAATTATCGACTTATTTCACTAACTAGCTGTGTTTGCAAGACCATGGAACGCATGGTAAATAATCGACTTGTTTGGTACTTGGAAACCAATAACCTTATAACAGATATCCAATGTGGTTTCCGAAAAAAAGTACTGTTGATCACTTGGTACGTTTAGAATCCTTTGTGAAAAACGCGCTGATTAATAAACAACATGCTGTGTCTATCCTTTTTGATCTGGAGAGGGCATATGACACTACTTGGAAATATGGCATTCTGAGAGATTTACATAATTTCGGTTTGCGAGGTCATTTGCCTGAATTCATAGGCAACTTTTTAAATAACAGACAGTTTCAAGTCCGCATGGGTTCTGCCCTGTCTGATCATTACAATCAGGATCAGGGTGTTCCACAAGGCAGTAGTTTGTCAGTCACCCTTTTTAGAATACAGATAAACAGTTTATCCAAAGTTTTAAACGATTCAATTGATGGATTGTTATTTGTGGATGGTTTTAATATTTCTTGTCGTGGTAAAAATATGCATACCATTGAACGGCAACTGCAGTTGTGTTTAAACAAGATTAATAAATGGTGTCTTGAAAACGGCTTTAAATTTTCCAAATCGAAAACTGCATACACTTTTGTCGTAAGTATAAACCAGATAAGGACCCTAAACTATCTCTAGATGGCACACCATTTAAAGTTGTTAAGGAAGCTAAGTTCTTGGGTCTCATTTTTGACTCACACTTAACGTTTTTACCGCATATTAAGTCACTTAAAACTAAATGCCTGAAAGCACTTGACTTGTTGAAAGTGGTTTCAAATTCTAAATGGGGAGGGGATCAAGCTACCTTTCTCCATCTATATCGATCTCTCGCGCGTTCTAAACGTGATTATGGTTCCATCGTCTATGGTGGAGCCTGCAAAAGCAACTTAAAACTATTAGATTCTGTCCATCATCAAGGTCTCAGACTTTGTCTTGGCTCCTTTAGAACTTCACCTGTTGACAGTCTGTATGTCGAGGCTGATGAACCATCTCTCGAGCAGCGACGTATAAAATTAACTTTACAGGATGTAACAAAACTATATTCAAATTAGTCAAACCCTGCATATAACTGTGTTTTCAATCCTCTCTATGAGGATTTATGCAATAAGAAATCTTCTTTTGTTCCGTCTCCTGGTTTAAGAATAAAACCACTCATTTCTGCTGCCAGCATTATGCTGGAAAACATAGCTCCTTCCCGTCTTCTTTCTTCTCCTCCTTGGCAGTTGGCTAGGCCACAAGGTGACCTAACATTGACGACATTTATAAAATATGAAACGAATGAATTACAGTATAAACAAGAACATAATCAATTGAAACATAAATATAGCAATTATAAATCCTTATTTACAGATGGGTCCAAGGATGGTGGCGCAGTGGCTTGTGCCACTGTCATTGGATCCAGAACAATATCTTCTAGATTACCAGATAACAGTTCTATTTTTACAGCTGAAGCTAACGCCATATTAACAGGTCTTAAATATGTATTCAAAGACACCTGAAACGTGAACAATATATAATCTGTTCAGACTCTCTTTCTTGCCTTCTTTTGTTGGTTACCCATTTCCTGTAACACAATGGTCGATCTTGCTGCTTAGGCAGCACTCAACAAATCTGTGACACCACTTCTTATTCCATATTCTGATTACAAAAGCTAACATTAGAACTTACATCCGTTATCGGATGCAGAAGAAGTGGGACACTCAAGTAGGTATAAATAAATTACATGAAATAAAACCGTATATTGGTTACACCTACTTGGGCTGTCAGTCCACATTTGAAGAGGTTATTTTAAGACGATGTCGTATTGGCCATACTAGTTATACTCATGCGTACCTTTAAAAAGGTTAGGATCCTCCATTTTGTATCCCTTATGATGAGAGAGTCTCGGTCAAGCATATTCTGCTTAACTGTGTTGAATTCTCCATCACAAGAGATCAATATTTCAATGTCAAAGCGGTAAAGGATTTTTTTACAAACGCTAGTTCTCATGTAATTATTGATTTTTTAAAAGAAATTTATTGTTTGGTTGAGTTATGAAGGTGTGTTCTGTTGATAGATGTATTTTAATTATTGGAAGTTTAAATTCGTAACTGCTTGTTAGTGGCTGCATCCTCGAAGGGGGTTAAAGTATCGTAAAATTATTGTCCTCCTGAGAGGGTACATAAGTCCACAAACATTACAGTAAATTTAGACTTTCCACTGTTTTTAGTCGTAGAATATGTGTATTTTTATTTTTGGCAAGATGTGTCTAAACTGCTAACAGCTGAGGGGATGATGTAAATCCAACTAGGGTCCATGCAGGTAGCAAAGGCACTGTAAGTCCCCATTGTCCCTAGTATGGTGATCTAGCTTCAGTTGTTGGCAATCTATAGCCTGATTTTATATTGTATTGTCCGAATAGTGATATACGTTTTAACTTTCCATGCTAGTTTTAATCCCATTTGTGATATTCTAGTAGTGTTACTGTTCGTCGTTGACAGGTTTTTATAGTAGACATATATTTCATTTCAGTATTAAATGTTCTCGTCACGATATGGTTGTGACATTGTCGATGTGACGTTAACTCACTCACTCATACTGACTTTATTGCATTTACTCTGCCAATCCACGAGCAGCAGAATCTCTCGACATCAGAACACGAGAAAAGGGATAAGATGGCCATCAGAAATGCTCCAACCATGGTCAACTGGTTAGCGAATATGATTGGCAGCAGATACTGTTTCCAAACATGCACTTGGTAGTTTATTTGCTGAATGTAATATTCTAGACTGTTGGATGTTGGTGAGAGCTTTTCATTTAATGCCTTGTCTCATCCACAGACACCACTGGATTGTTTGGTACATACATTGAACTAAAGGTCTGTGCGATGTGATCTGGTAATGTTGATAGCCTTTTATATTGTAAGTTCTGGTTTGTAGAATACGCCCGTGTATTGCTCTTTTGTTTTAATGTTGGACTTGTTTTGTGATGTGTTTCTGTGTTGCCGGTGTTTAGCACTGTATGGCAGTGTATGGCAAAAACAAGCACTCTTACAAGGCGATAAAGTCGTTCACATCCGATTTCCATGGACAAAAAACAGTTCCTCTCGAGTTCACAACTTTCAAAAACAAAACAGCAAAACAAACAAGTACAGTTGGACTGGCTTCGCGGATTGTGTATTTTAATGTCATCATTCCCAACATGGAACAGTACCAAATCCTCGAACATAAACACCAACATTGTTGTCGCAGACTGTGTGTCTAAGCTGACCTTGTTCAAATTTGAGATTTGAACAAGATCAAAGGTAACTGAAGCCCGACACCTAAAACCAGAGATAAAAACATTTTTGAGAAAAAAAACCCTCTGGAACCGTGTTCCCTCAACGTATGCAACGGTACCTACTCTACTGGAGGGTTTACGGTTGTAGACACGCAGAGTACATTGTCGCAAAATGTCCGAACAGTAAAACATCCATATGCTGCTCCAGAAGAATTCTTGATCCACTTCTGTCCATGGAATGTCTTCTTGGCAGTCGTCCTGCCTCTGGGGGATTTCAGAGTCCATTTCCAACCCCAGGACGATGGCGTCCACGCTCCTGATAATAATGGTAAACATAGTTTACATCACTGGTACTGTGTGTATAAATGCAAAATATATGACTCCACGAG
The DNA here is from genome assembly GCF_037392515.1 of Haliotis asinina. Lineage (NCBI taxonomy): Eukaryota > Metazoa > Mollusca > Gastropoda > Lepetellida > Haliotidae > Haliotis > Haliotis asinina. The sequence continues at coordinate 39,210,116 of NC_090284.1, read as the reverse complement.
AAAATATCTCAAACACGAAAATCAAGTTGTGACTTGGCAGTAGACATCATTGTACACAAGGAGGCACTTTATGTTTTCTTTAAAAGATCGTTTGAAAGAACACAGTGGCTTCCGTGGGCGACTGTTTCACTAATAAAGGTAAACAGTATTCTGTATCATAATTTATACTTCCAACACATATCAAGACTGCATGGAAGTTGTTTTCACACTGCTTTTACCAGTATACCAGCTATATCACGGGGAGAAACAACAAATTTCGGCTCCACACATCATTCAGATATCGGAAATCGAATTAGGTTTGTTTGGAGCGTCATGAGGGAACGCTTTAACCATTCGGTTATTAGACATGCAGCTCCACCGGCATACATGAGTACACCACAACATCCACCAATGCATTTGGCACCTCCACAGGCATACATGAGTACACCACAACAGGCATCAATGCACTGGGCACCGACAACGGCATACATGAGTACACTACAACATCTACCAATGCAATTTGGCACCGCCACCGGCATACATGAGTACACAACAACATCCACCAATGCTTGGCGCATCGCCACCGGCATACATGAGTACACCACAACATCCACCAATGCATGGGGAACCGCCATCGGCATACATGAGTACACAACAAAATCCACCAATGCAGGACACACCTCCACTGGCACACATGAGTACACCACAACATCCACCAATGCATGGCGCACCGCCACCTGCATACATGAGTACACCACAACATCTACCAATGCAATTTGGCACCGCCACCGGCATACATGAGTACACCACAACATCCACCAATGCCTGCCGCACCGACACCGGCATACATCACTACACCACAACATCCACCAATCCATGGGGCACCATCAACGGCATACAAGAGTATACCACAACATCTACCAATGCATGGGGCACCCCCACCGGCAAACATGAGTACACCACAATATCCATCAATGCTTGGGGCACCGACACCGGCATACATGAGTACACCACAACATCCAGCAATCCATGGTGCATCGCCACCGGCATATATGAGTACACCACAACATCCGACAATGCATGACAAACCTCCACTGGTACACATGAGTACACCACAACATCCATCAATGCATGGTGCACCGCCACCAGCATACATGAGTACACCACAACATCCACCAATGCACTGGGCACCGACAACGACATACATGAGTACACCACAACATCCACCAAAGCATGGGGCAACTCCACCGGCATACATGAGTACACCACAACATCCACCAATGCATTTGGCACCTCCACTGGCATACATGAGTACACCACAACATCCACCAATGCATTTGGCACCTCCACCGGCATACGTGAGTACACCCCAACATCCACCAATGCTTGGGCCACCGCCACCGGCATATATGAGTACACCACAACATCCACCAATGCTTACCGCACCGACACCAGCATACATGAGTACACCACAACATCCACCAATCCAAGGGGCACCGCCATTGGCATACATGAGTACACCACAACATTCAGCTATGCTTTCGGCACCGCCACCGGGAAACATGAGTACACCACAACATCCACCAATCCATGGGGCACCGCCATTGGCATATATGAGTACACCACAACGTCTACCAATGCATGGGGCACCGCTACCGGTATACATTAGTACACCACAACATCCACCGATGCATTTTTCACCGTCACTGCCATACATGAGTACACGACAAACATCCACCAGTGCTTGGCGCAACGCCACCGCAGTACATGAGTACACTACAACATCCACCAATGCACGGGCCACCGTCACCGCCATACATGAGTACACCACAACATTCACCAATGCTTGGAGCACCGCCACCGACATACATGAGTACACCACAACATCCACAAATGCATGGTGCACCACCACCGGAGTACATGAGTACACCACAACAGCCACCAATGCACGTTTCACCGACAACGGCATACATAAGTACACCACAATATCCACCAATGCTTTTGGCACCGCCACCGGCATATATGAGTACACCAGAACATCCACCAAAGCTTGGGGTACCGCCACCGGCATACATGAGTACACCAGAACATCCACCAATGCTTGGCACACCGCCATCGGCATACATGAGTACACCACAATATCCACTAATGCGTGGGGCACAGCCACAGCCATACATGAGAAACAGTTGTGGATTTAGATCTGGTTGATGGTTTATGTCATTGTATCAAATTCCGATTTATTTCCTAAAAAATTAAAAATATTCTTGTGAAATTCCTATGTTTTAATGCCGTTTGTTGTGTCTTGGTTCAGGGAAGGGCATATTCGGTTGACTTTATCAACTGCACAAAATGAGGACATAGTAATATAGGACTTCACTAAACGTGAGAATCCTTGAAAATGGCTTTAGGACTAACATTTTGGGGGATCGAACCTACACTAATTGTCAAAACGCTTCACTCACTCACTCACTCATCTACTGTGGACGTTGGGATTTGATGGCCGCGTATACAATCTGGAACCTTCTCTAACATTCTCTGATATTACACTGAAGTGTTTTGATCTGTTTCCAAAGTGTGTTAATAAGACGCTCTCGGGTGTTAATGAAGATTTGATTTGGGACGGTTTTATATTGAACCTTTCCGCAAGATCTGTCCGAAAAAATCCTGATTGTCGCCTAGCTGTGTGAATGTAGTTGGTGAGTTTCAGATGACTTCAGTAAGACAATTCCCAAATTTGGACAATTGTCCAAATATTCTACATGTTCTAGTGAGTGAGTTTAGTTTTACGCCGCACTATATGGCAGCGGTTTGTAAATAATCGAGTCTTGACAAGACAATCCAGTGATCAACAACATGAGCATCGATCTGCGCAATTGGGAACCGAAGACATATGTCAACCAAGTAATCGAGTTTAGTCGCCTCTTACGACAAGCACAGTCACCTTTTATGGCAACTACATGTTCAAAAATGTGACACCATAAACAAGATTGCAATATGACGAACAGAATCGCCGTACCTAGAACGTAATGGGGATGTGTGCAGACATAATACAGTTGGACATCAGTTGCAATACGTTTGTACACAGTTTCCACCAGGTCAACTCCGTCCGCAGACAGACGAAACTCGACAGCATTATGTTCTTCGTTACTTTGGTATTCCATGCAAATATTCTCAAAACCAAATGTTTGTTCTTAAGAAGTTTGTAGTACATTTCTACTCGGTTCTGAAAGAGCGCAAATGGATTCTCATCAAGTTCTACTCGTTCTGCGTTTATGTAAGTCTCACACAGGTCTTACTATGTCAACACCGTGTGCATTATGATATGACACGGTAGGGTATACAGACATGCGTTTTTAACATGTTCTCCATTTGGGATTTGCAACTGTCAGCATGCTGCATGCTTATTCCCTACAATTATTACTGGAAGCAGAACAAGAGTACAATGGTTTGGTAGAGCGGGAAAGGAGGAAACAAGTAAGACCTTGTTGGGTCAGAAACTGGCTTTAACCTGAGAGGCCAACAGCTGTGGAACATTTCATCGACTGACATAGGATCTCTGCCTTGATGATCACGAGTCAATTTCTTTCTGCAGTTTCTTGAGAATCAACCCACCTATGTTTGATGAAATTCTTGAATGCATCACTCCTTCATTAAATAACATGCTTTTCCTGGCCCACCCTCATTTTGCTCTGGAGGCATGGTGATGTCGATGTTGCCATCTTGAAACTGATAACAGAAATAAGTATTGGCTGGGTACTTACAGAAATCAAACCAGGGCATGTCTGCTATTACTGCTGCACACGCTAGAATCAGAGTGAGAATGTGCGAACGGAAAGAGATGTCTGAATACGAGGTGGTTGAGTTAAGAAAGAATTAGAGTTGGGTAGTGCATGTTAAGAACGTTGTAGGTGAGTGAATGAGTGGGTGGGTGGGTGGGTGGGTGAGTGAGTGAGTGAGTGAGTGAGTAACGCCACATCGGCAGTATTTCAGCCATACCATGACGGGAACAAAACACTGAAATGAAATACATGTGTATTATAAAAACCTGTCGACAAAGGACAGTAAAGCAACTAGAATATCACAGACAAGAATGTAAAATTAGTAACTATATCTAACACAATTTATCTATAGAGGACAATACAATATAAAGATGGGCTACATATTGCTAACAACTAAAGGTAGATCACCATACTAGGGACAATTGGGACTTACAGTACTTTTGCTACGTGCATGGACCCTAGTTGGATTTACATCATCCCCTCCGCCGTCATCAATTTGGGAAATCTAGCCCTACAATAAAAAGACACTTATTCTACGATTAAAAAACTGGAAATTAAGAATTTACTTTGAATGTTTGCGGACTTACGTACCCTCTCAGGAGGACAATAGCTTTACAGTACTTCAACCCCCCTTGAGGATACACCCACTAACAAGCACAGTTATGAATTTAAACTTCCAAAAAATAAAATATTTGACCAACTGCCAAGTAGGAGAAGAAAGCCAACGGGAGGGAGCTGTTTTCCAGCTCAATGCCGGCCGAAGAAAGAAATGGTTTAATTCTATGTCCTAGAGGCGGGACAAAAGGACATTTTTTGTTGTATGAATCCTCATAAACGGGATTGAAAACATAGTTATAGGCAGGGTTAGATTCATTAGAGTATAATTTAGTAACGTTCTGTAAAGCTTACTTTACACTGCGCTGCTCAAGAGATGGTTAATCAGCCTGAACACAGAGACAGTCAATAGGTGAAGTTCTAAAAGACCCATGACAAAGTCTTAGACGTTGATGATAGACAGCATCCAATAGTTTTAAGTTGCTTTTGCAGGCTCCACTATAAACGATGGAGCCATAAACAAGTTTAGAACGTACGAGAGACCGATATAGATGGAGAAGGGTAACTTTATCCCCTCCCCATTCAGACTTTGAAACCATTTTCAACAAGTCAAGTGCTTTCAGGCATTTAGTTTTAAGGGATTTAATATGCGGTAAAAACGTTAAGTGTGAGTCAAAGATTAGACCCAAGAACTTAGCTTCCTTCACAACTTTAATTGGCGTGCCATCTGGAGATAGTTCAGGGTCTTTGTGTGGTTTGTATTTACGACATAAGTGTATGCAGTTAGTTTTCGATTTAGAAAATTTAAAGCCGTCTTCAAGACACCAATTATTAATCTGTTTTAAACACAGTTGCAGTTGCAGGGCAAAGGTATGCATATTTTTACCACGACAAGAAGTATTAAAATCTTCCACAAATAATGATCCATTTGAATAGTTTTAATGACAAAATGTTTTTCTTTAAACTGATAAGTGTGACAGACAAAACACTGCCTTGTGGAACACCCTGATCCTGATTGTAATGATCAGACAGGGTAGAACCCACTCATACTTGAAAATGTCTGTCATTTAAAAAGTTGGCGGGGCGGTATTGTAGCCTAGTGGTTAAAGCGTTCGCTCGTCACGCCGAAGACCCGGGTTCGATTTCCCACATGGATACAATGAGTGAGGCCCATTTTCTGGTGTTCCCCGCCGTGATATCGCTGGAATATTGCTATAAAAAACGTAAAACCAAACTCACTCACTCACTCACTAAAAAGTTGCCTATGAATTCAGGCAAACGACCTCGCAAACCGGTCATTTGAATCTCTTAAAATGCCATATGTTCAGGGTTTGTCATATGCTTTTTCAAGATAAAAAAAGATAGACACAGCGTGTTAATCAGTGCGTTCTTCACAAATGATTCCAAAGGCACTAAGTGATCGACAGTACTTCTGCTTTTACGGAAACCGCATTGGATATCTGTTATAAGGTTATTTGTTTCCAAGTACCAAACTTGAAAGTCGATTATTTACCATGCGTTCCATGGATGGATCCGTATGATCACGTCCAGGTTTAGGTATTGGTACTACTATAGCGTCACGCCATGAGGAAGGAACTATAGGGTCAAGACATGCGGAAGAAAATTTTCTCAAAGTCCAAATATCATCAAATATAAATAAGAGCCTCTGTAAAGATGAATTCGGCAAGTGCTTCAGAAGTTGGTAATGTGTTATCAGCTCCTGTAGCAGTATCGTGAGCTTGATCAAGAACAGTATGGAGTTCATGAATGGAAAATGTTTCATTATAATCTTCTCCATCATCGGAGTTGAAATTAATAGGTTTCTTTTCTTGTTTTTGAAATTGTTGGAATTTAGGCCCATATTTAGAAGAGGAAGAGTGTTTAGCGAGTGTTTCAGCCAGTCTATATGCAATATCAGATTTACCGGTAAGTAATTGATCTCCATGTTTAAGATGAGGGACTCTAGATTGAGTACCTTTACCATTAATTTTCTGGACCATGTTCCAAACCTTGGACATTGGTGTCCGAGAATTTATTTTGAAGACATAATTTTGCCAAGATTTGCGTTTGTTTTGTTTAAATGTACGCCGTGCTTTAGTATTTAAAATTTTAAATTTATTTAAATTATGCACCATAGGATGGCGACGGAAATAATGTTTTGCTTTTTTCCTTGCCTTCCTAGCTTGTTTGCACTCATCGTTGAACCACGGTTTTCGAATATGTGGAACTGCAGAGGACTTTGGTATACACTCATCAGCTATAGATTTCAGTTCATCGGAAAAACATTTGATAGCGTCAGGAACATCAATAAAATATTCAGGTTGAAGCTTGGCAGCACACAGCGTTTCATATAAAGGCCGGTTAGGCTTTTTAAGTTCCATTCTGATGATGGAGGCACATCAGATGGGGTTACAGATTTTAGTATAGTAGGAAAATGGTCACTTCCACAGAGGTCATTGTGGGCTGACCATTCAAATTCATTTAGTAAGTTGGAGTCAGTTACTGACAAATCAAGAGCTGTATATGTTCCTGTACCAGCATGTAAATATGTATTGGTACCATCATAGTATATACATAAATTATCATTCGAAATAAAACTCTCCAGAACTTGCCCTGTTGTGTTTGTGGTCACACCACCCCAAAGTGGGTTGTGCCCATTATAAAAGTCTTGGACTAACAGGTGCAGTTCATTCAGATTTGTCTTCAGGCCTCTGCAGTTCTATTGAATAATATGTGAAGATACTATTTCTTTGGGGGGGGGGTGTTATTGGGAATCCACCCCCTGCTTTCCTTGAGGGCGAGAAGCTATGTGCCCTAATTTGGATGTTTTCGGACGCATCCATGTCCTCTAAAGATCCGAACATATCATAAAGGTGGATTTTGTCATTCGAACCCTTTGAGTCTCTGCTATTTTGACATTTTTGCAAGTCATTTCTGGTTTTGATTTTAGTTTTAGTAAGATGTTTCCTATCACTTTGAGACAGATGTTACGCTATGGATTGTGATGATGATGACGATAACTGTTCCTGAGATGACCGAGACTTAACTTGAATTGGTGTTGTTCGAAGGGATTCAGCAATCTGAAGGACTGTGTGGAAACAAGAAGTTTCTTAGCTTCGGCAAAACTGATATTCTATGTAAATTTAATTTTGTTAATCTCCATTTGTTGCTTCCAGACTGGACATTGTTTATAAATAGCAGAATGTGTCCCAGAGCCGTTGACGCATTTTTAATAGTCGGTAACATGAGTTTTCTCACTACAATGAGCGCATGTTACCGAGCTAGTACAGGTAGTGACACTGCACCCGTACCTTTGTCATTTGAAGCATCTCAGTGGATTGGGAATATCAATACTGATATCACAATACCCTGCTCTTACTGGTTTTGGAATACTTGGAGAAGAGAGTCAGTGAGTTACAATTTATCGTCACATCTGCAATATTTCAGCCATATCGTGACGAGGACGATTAATTACAAAAATACACATTAATTAATGGCACATTGTAAAAACCTGTCAACGAAGGACAGTAAAGGTAACTAGAATATCACAGAGAAGAATCTAAAACTAGTAATTAGATCTAAAACAGTTTAACCATAGAGCACAGTATAGACTGGCAACAACTGGAGATAGATCACTTGGAGAAGAGAAGTGGAAGAGCTATGTGTTAGTAGGTTTTGTTTCTGAGTTTATCCGAGTTGTAAATTTTTTAACGAAAGTCACCCCTTGATATTTCATTTCTGTTACGATGTCAAGTTCGGACATGTCAGCGAACAATTGATCTCGGTCTCTGATAATCCATTTGCTCATGTTTAGAGTCCTGTGTGGAGTAACTGAAACCTGAACTCCAACAAACAACTCAGTTGACAACAGGCTGGTTGGTTGCTATTTCCTGCTATCATTCTACAGGTAGGGAACCTGAGCGCAGTCATTTGATATTTCGTACCTCACCTGGATACCATGTCTACCTTTTGATACTGCAAACGAGTTTAATTTGATAGGTGACTGGTCAAAAGACTCGATCACGAGAAATCGTGGCCAGTATTCAACGGTCGGATTAGACGGTCGTAGTTCATCATCACTGTCGAGTTGACGATTGTTTCTTTTAATGGGGGTTGTGTAAGCCATATTTAGTTTAATATGGTTCATCATCTGAGCTCCCCACCCACCACGGAGTATCACAAGGACAATGCTAAAAACAAGTGAGCCTCCGACTTGCAGGACCAAGGATACTCAGATGATATACTCCAGCAGAAGAAATCTAAATAATTGATCCACCAGACTGGCCCATGAGCCACCGCTTTCTGCGCAATAAGGCTCAAGGCAAAATACATATTTAAAAATCAACAGAAATTCAGTGAAGTATTTGATCAACACCTTTATCAGCATCATTGATTTAAATCAAATGTATGCAATATCAAATGCACATGGGTTTGGTGTGACCAGCCGATTGGTTGAACCGGGCCCATTCAACCACCCGTCTAGGTGAAGTCAGGGTCAAAGTGGTGTGTTGGGCAATAGGAACGCGGTTCCAGGCCCTCAACCACCAGGATCCCTTCTTCCACCGACACAGGACTGCAACCCATGACAAACGGGTTGGTGGACCAAATATGCCCCCGGGTCCACAACGGGGAAGAACGGCCCCTAGCGATACCCAGCACCTACCACGAGGAGGTGGCCAGTTCCATTAGGCTACAGCGCCATTCCAAAACATGGGTATATAAAATGTCAAAAAGTAACAAGAATAAAAATTCGAAATTTCTCAGTTCAATATTGTGTATGGCCGTCATTCACCACTGCCAAACACCGCCTCCTATCGACTGCCTGATGCTTGTGAACACCTGGTTGGGGATCCTGCGCCATTGCTCTTGCAAGGCAGCGCCAAGTTCCTGCAAACTCTGAGGTTGGTTCCTAAGACCACGTAGTCTTCTCCCAAGTGCAACCCAAACGTGCTCTGTTGGATTAAGGTCAGGGGACCTCAATGGCCAGTCCATAGTGGTGATTCCAGCGTTTTGAAGGAAATTTCGTGTCAACATTATCATGCTGGAAGTGTAGACCGGGGCCATGAGCCGCCATGAAAGGAACGAGTTCACGGGTGAGCACCTGGTCGCGGTAAGCAGCAGCTGTGAGGTTTCAACGGATAACCAGAAGTCGGGAACGGTTGCTCCCACAGAAAGCACGCCACACCATGCAACTACCGCCCCTGAATAAATCTTTCATATTTGCTGTTAAACCCTGGCCACGAGCACAAGAAATTGGCGCACTATCTTTCATGGTGGCTAATTTCCTTTAAGGATCACAACACAGCTGTATAATGTGACAGAATCTGTCTGGAATGCCAGTGTGATATTTGTCTTTAAAGGCCAACAGTTCAGTAAATATCATCGTGATACTGTCTTATATATGGAGATAGAGAAGGCCAGTGTCTGCGGCTTGAATTATTGGCATCATCACCACTACTTCAGCACCAACCAGCACACTGACAAGTACATCCAACACCACGTCACCACAACCAATACTACCAATAGCAATTCCAGCTTTACCAACCAACTCCAACTGTGACTAATACACAAACCTTTACCAACAGATTCAATTCCTTGCTGAACCGAACATTTTACCAACAAAGTCAGTTGCCAACTCACCCCAAACCTTTGCCAGCAGAGTCAAATCTTCACTAAAGTATATTATCAATGCTAACGCCGTCTTACAATTAGTGTCTCGAAGTGATTTGTATCTGTTACTGACCCGTTCAGTGACACCATATGCTCTTTAACTCGTCGAGTGGTACAGGTTATTTCTGATTGCATGAAGTAGGCTGAATAAGGATAAGAAAGATAAGGATTTACGGATGCCAACGTCTTTGTTGTAAATACCATAGCGGTATTCACAAGAAAGAAGTTGACATCCTTCAGTCTTAATTTTCCTATTCATTCCACTTCTAAATGCCCATGAATAAGGATCTTCAGGGTTTGAAAACAATTGTGCTCAGAAGATATCACCGACAGAAAAGCAACCAAGGGAGACTAAACTGCATGTTTCTTTGATGATCCGAATCTGCTGGAATGTTGCTGGGTACGTATTGTAACGCTTATCAAATTGTTTTCGGGGATGAGTGACGTTACGTATGCACTTTCAGTCACATGGCGTATCTAGAAAATACAATGTAAAATACTGGTCACATGTGGAAAACTGATTTAGTCAACAGCAAACGGGGTAATTCCACATTTGTCCTCCTTCACTCACAAATGTACCGCGCTAATTTCAAAGACAAACACATTATTCTGCCATTGTACCGCGTTATTGCAAAAATGTACTTCGATCATTCCGTCATTTTACTGCGTTAACTTCACAAACGAACTACAGTAATTCCAAGAAACATGCTACAGAAAATGAGAAATAGCTTCGAGCAATGTTCGTTATGATCCTTGGTTTCTCAAGCTTTCTCACGTTTTTGACAAGTTTTAGCCAAGGGGGACGGTCTATTTTTCTTGCTTTCTTTCCGTCGAAGCAACAGAATGTGTAATTTAATGCGCCGACTGTGATACCAAGGAGCTAGATTGTGTTCAGGACATGGGCTGGCACAATTATATCATGCATGGATAGACTGTTGAGACGTATTATCCAGAAGTGTGTTCCTGTTGAAGAGCTGATGAAAATTCAACTGGTATTCATTAACACCGAATTGAATTAATATACTTAATATGTAAACGTATGTACTATAAAGACTAGATCATGTTAAGTTTCATCTGTTGTACACAGTGGGCTATCGTTAGTCTGAACCATGTAAATACAGAAACCTGATTTTTTCAGGCATTTAGGGTTAAAACAAATTCAAGCGCGGAAGGTACATTTCCGTGTACAGAAATGTTTTCACTGACATATTTTCCGGGGCTTTAGCGGTTCCGTCGGTTTAGGGGTCCATAGCATTGATAAACCATCAAAGCCATCATCATTCACTTAGGTCGTTAGATATCATTACGTGTTTAAGCGTAACTTGCAAAAAACGTCCTTCAAAAGTTAGATTGACGAACTTTAAATGACAATTCAGATCTGAATCTCTTAATGCCAGTTCTTGATTAGTTGTGCGTTTTGTCTCAAGCTCTCAGGATCTAAAACTGTGAAGTTTAATCGTCGATTTCAGAATTCAAGGATAAATCAATAGAAATGGATTATCATAGGCCGTCTTGCCAAATGTCGACGCTGCCATCTCAGGGGAATTTTAGAACGAATTTTCTTAAATGTGTCTATGTACCAGAAAAGTAACACTGACTATTCGTGAGTTCTAAGATCTACATGTATAAAATGTCATTGAATGCCGCATACCTCAAACTGTGTCATTTGACAGTCCTCATGTTACTGATACATGGACAGTTAATACAATTTGAAACGATCTTATATTATTATTCGATTGTCGTGTACGGTGTGTGTGTTTTCATACATCTTACATGTATATGTCATTGTCTTGAAATATATATATATGAGTATGACTACCTTTAAATGCTGTTACTGATGTTCCCATGCAAACCAAACAAAGCATGAAAAGGAGAAATGATTAAATTCGTAATCTGCATCTGACATATTCTCCCTAGATTCCAGCCATGACTCTGAGGGTATTTTAGGCACGCATGTGATTACCGTGTGTGTACGCTCCAGTGCTGAATAAAATTTGTTTTCGTCTGTTGATTAACGTCACACTCAACAATATTCCAACTATAAGGCAGCGGTCTGTGAATAATCGATTCAGGAACAGGTATTCCCGTGATTAACAGCACGAGCATCGATCTACGCAACTTGGACACGATGCCATCTCAACCATGTCAGTATATTGGATAGCTCAATATGAAAATCGATGTATATTATTCAAACAGGCAATGCAAATGTAACCAGGTATCACCTCATCGTATTCGTAAAACAGGAAATGGGATTTTCATGGCGTGATTATAACAGACGAAAACATCATTCAAGAAGCGATAATAAATACCGCTTTGTTTCCGCCATAATTCAATGCAGTGCTTCATCAAACACATTTGTCATATAATTCTGAACTATAATGCTCTCTTTCAAAGTACAGTTCAATGAAGATGGGAAAAAATATGATCAGTCGAACGTTGCTACATATGTTGTAAACATGTATGGACAAAAAAACAGAACCAAGCCTAAATTTTCCAAGGTATCATTATCATCGGATCACAGGTTTGATATCTTTAACATCATTTGACTCCTCCATTCAAACAACGTCCCTTTTCTACATGTATTTTGCTTGGTCAATCCTGATGGAATCAATGCTTAAACATATCTTATTTAATCAAGAGATGCCAATGGAAATTCGATTGGTAAGAGGTCTGTCATTACCCCGCTACAGCACGCTGTCTTGCATGACAGATATACACCCCTGTCCCCAGAACACAAAGTACGTTCCTGTAACCATCATTCGAGCTCTTCTTCTGTGTCAATCTCTAGCGTGTAATTAGTTGGTTTGGGGACAGCAGAAGTGGCTCACAAATATTGATTTAAAACAAAAGTGAAAATAATCAGTCTAGAAAATAGAAACAGAATACGAAACGTACGTGATTCAAATTACTTAGAACGCACCACATATACGAAAAAATCCCAATCAAATTAATTTTGGAATTTTAATGAAGTATGTTCTCTTTAAACTTTGAATAAAAGATAGGTATATGCTATCAGCCAGCACGAAGGACCTTGTCCCTGAGGAATGGTGCTTCGTGTAGATGATTTTTGCTACACGATTGTGCTCATCACGTTGTGTGCTGGCGCGGTGAAACACGACAAATTCACGTTTCTTCCCAAGACGTTTATCACCGCTCCTGGCTTCTCTGGGTATGTTACAGTGAACAAATTTCCCGTGGGGACGCCGATCACATCAGTAGGACGCCAGGTGGCAGCCATACATATGATATGACACACTATTCAATCGCGAGTATGTGAATCTGGGAGGATTGGAATGCCTGGAAGTATGCTCAGTATGGGCCCTTTTGATTTTCTCTTTCCTCCAAATGAGACTTCAGATGTCGGTGGTTTGGCACCAAGGAATTGATGTAACTGTTACGTTTCAGTCGTCATGGTTTTATTCTCTTTTCTAAGGGAAACTTTTACAACAAAGAGGCACTGCGTGATTAATTGATGGTCCCAGTGCAGTTCATATAATCATGAATGTGTTTTATTGGATGGAAATTGTATCCTTGCTGTCTTTGTATTTGTCAAGATTGTCTGCCAAAATTACACTCTGTGTTAATCAAATTGAATCTTTAGTTTATATTTTTGGTGTACGATAATCTTGAACGGTGTGTTAACTCACCTACACTTTACAGAGTGTACTGTATTTTCTAATGTATGTTGACAAATAATATTGGATGACACTTGTATGCTGATGGAGTATTTAAATGTATGCCTCCCCACAAAACTTAACATACTTAACTGGGTTCGTGTAGTCATCATACTCATGTACGAGTGTAATCTGCTACTGAAAATCAAGTATTTAATATTATTATAGTGATTAATAAAAAAAGTATTCCTATGTTTGTTGTTTATCATTGTTAATCGACATTGGTATTGAATGATACACATTTGGACATTTTGACTGAAGAATGCAGTGTCATCGGTAAGTTCTTTAAGTGATTTTGTGTCCAACATAATACCATTTCACGCTGATACAAGATGTTGGGACATTTGAAAACGATGTGGAGATATTATCCAGTAGAAGTCCAAAATGATACCCACATTTGCTATGATGTCATCCAGCTGGATGCGTCTGAGTATTTTGGGAACAGATGGGTGTCGAATGGAACCTTACAGTTATTGTAGAGAATAAGACACTTACAAGTTTCTCTCGTAGATTATTGTCATGGCGTCGAATGATTAATTCACCGGCGCCTTATCCTGGAGAAATTTCTTCATAGAAATCATAGCGAGAAATACTCTTCATCAGCTTCACGGGGATAGGCATACTGTGTCTTTTGCATTTTGATGAGTTGTCAAACGCCTTTGAGCCCAACGCAATGGCCAAATATACGACAAAATGTTATGGATGTCAACTTCTTCTTTATTGTTTTCACAACGCTTCTGGGCTATTCCTTGCCCCTTCGTCAGGCGGATGCTAACTAACAGTTAAACAGGATATATATACTTGCAATGTACATGAAGCCAGAGAGGTGATTTAAGCATGTATATACAATTGAAACATAGCAGATGAAAAAGGGGATTAAAATATACAAAAGCTGGTATGGTGTTGTTACCATGGATTAATCAGGAGACGCCAATGTATTGATAGGTGTACAATGGTGGGGGATGATAGACTAACAATTTACAAAAGCTAAGATACTAAGGGTGGGATGATGCTGTAACGGTGGATAGCAGATGACTGGTGAAGCCTCGTGTCTAATTGATTTCCCGGGCATTGGGTAGATAAACCCCTTGGTCTCTGTTCATCCGTGGGGCTAATCTCTTAATGTTGGTGGCTTCTGAGAGTTTGCGTCGTCGTCAATCATGGACGTTCGTCGCTATGATTGTAGTTGCTTGCCAGTCAATGGAGTGTGACGGATTGTTCAGAGAGGGCTGACTTTAGATCTGATTTTTCTACTGAGGCTCTGTGCTCTTTCAGTCTGATGTCTATGGGGCGAGATGTCTCTCCTACATAGCTACTGCCACAGTCACACATAAGCTTGTAGATGCTGGGCTTGTGATCGGTTTTGGTTGGTGTACATCTGCCATTGGCCTTCAGAATGGTCTTGAGTGTTTTGTCAGACTTGAAGGTCACATCTATACCGGCAGTTGTCTTGAGCAGTCGGCTGATGTGGTGGCTAATTTGACCTTGGTAGGGGATGTTAATTCTAAATGGGGATGGTTCAGGTTTTGGTCGGCGTTGTTCTTGCTGTTGCAGGGTTGATGACATGGTTCTGTCTACAAGTTGTTTTGCATAGCCGTTGAGGTTGATGAACGTAGTTCTTAGATGGTCTATTTCAGTTTGGAGATGGTCAGGATCACAGATAGATTTGGCTCGTCTGGTCAGGGTGGAGACAATTGCACGTTTAATTCTGGGGGTGATGGTTAGAGAGATAGTGAATATACTGGTCGGTGTGGGTGGGTTTTCTGTAGACGGAGAAGGTAATCTTGTTGGGGGAGTTGTGCAAGGATACATCTAGGAATGGTAGTTTCTGTTGGTTTTCTATGTCCATCGTGAACTAGATGCGCAGGTGCTTCTTGATGAGATGGTCAAGGAGGATGGTAGGGTCATGGTCGGATCAAGGATGGTGAAGGTGTCATCCACCTTTCTGTACCATCAGAGTGGATGGAAAGGGGATGTAGCCTGGGCTCTCTCTTCGAAGCTGGTCATGAAGATCTCGGTGATTAGCGGCCAAAGCTGGGCAAAGCATATCTAATAATGGAATATTTATACCGAGTCGTTTTCTCCTGTTAGATATGCCTGTGTCTGGGTGTTGTTTGTTCTAGTTTGTTTTGTTCGAATCTTAATATGCTAGCCAACAGATATACCTTGCTGGGTGTTCGACATATGTATCCCACTTAGACGCATAGTATCTGACAAGCGATAGTGCAGTTTGGTTTAGACATATTTTATTCACAGAGAAAAGGATTAGGAAAAAGTTCTCCAACTTGCCAGCCAACCCTCTCCTTGGTATGTACATAGATAGTATAGATTCCTGCAACTAGAGATGACGGATGTAGACAAGTTGGTAGTAGAAGTGAAAAAGAGATAGAGCTATACAGAATAACACAGAAATGCCATACAAATCATGTTGTCTCACTAATGAATGACTGCACTAACTTGAATACATTTGTATTTTCGCATGATGATAGTTCTGCACTTCCTTCTACCAAAAGTTTGAGGCCAACTAGAGTACCAGCTGATAAGCAAGTGCGCTTAACAGATAACATGAAGTTAACGCTCTGCTGTGTGTACAATGAACATTCAAACAGATAGTGATACGAATTCTCAACAAAATCACCACATGTGCAAATGGGATTAGTTTTTAGCCCAACTCTGTACAAATCAGACTTCAAACAACTGACAGAATATCGTAACTTGGTATGAATAATATTTAATTTTCTTTTACCACATGAATAATACTGAGGTGCATACTCATGGCTGTCAGTGATAGATAATTTAAATTCAGAAACACTTTTTGAATTACGAACAGCGGTTAGTAAATTGTCCCAAGTGCATATTGTAGACGGGAAAAAAGATTCTTTTGAATGTTTAAGTCTAGGAGTAAGAATCGATATATTTAGAGAATTGCGTAGATTATACTTAGACTTAGAACCAACATTCAGAGGAAGGAGTTCTTTTAGATATGAAGGAGCCATTTCATGTTGAATTTTATACATCAAACATAGTCTTCGTTTTCTACGACGAACTTGTAATGTTTCCCATCCAGTTTCAAAGCAAAGAATTTCACGAGATGTATATATTGGTAGACCAGTAACTATTCTTGCTGCTTGTAACTGAATCTGTTCTAGCTTATTTATTTGTTCTAGAGTACACCCGTCCCAGACTTCACTTGCGTATTCAAGATGGGGCGAATGAACATGGTATAGATCTTATTAAGAGTACCCCTACACAATACATATTTCAAAAGTCTAAAGGAATTAAGCATTTTTTATACCTTTTGTATCATACTTTGAATATGACCAGCCCATTTTCCGTTGCGAGTAAGAGTAACTCCAAGATGTTTGTGATTATCAACAAATTTAATTTCGACACCATTAAAGTAAAGATGTGGTATATCGATATCTTTTTTCATCGAGAATAGGACAGCTTCCGTCTTTTCTGGATTGTACTCAATTCGCCATCTTTTACCCCAAGTATTTAACATATTTATAATGTAGTCGGACACAAGTAGGGCGCCCTGGTGATCATGACAATCTTGAATACACAACCCAAACTATTATGTGTGGCAAGAAAGAAAACTGTATGACTCATGACGTGTAAGGGTAAAACCTTTCAAATCGGGATTTATCGAGATGGATGCACAGGAGTAGAAACTTATATGTAAACTAAGAGAAAAGAGATGAAATCCAACTTCCCGTGTACATTAATTCTCCTTGGTCCTGAAGTCGTGGTCTGACGCAGGAATACGATAAAGAGAAAATACTGACGCTGACGTATGGAGACAAACACAATGAAAGTAGAAATTATTAAGAAATTAAAATATTATTATAAAACTGTCACGTTACAGTAAATCTGTACGTTTAGTGTTTTAAAAATGTTCAAAGTCTGGGTAGTATTGGAATTATAAGTTCTGATTCTTGTGTCATTACTTTACTGCAGCAGTATCCTCCTAATACTGCTTTAAATCTGGACTAATCATGGTGATTCTGCTACCGATTTGTCAAACAATTACATCCTGCATATTCTGGTTATACCACAGTAAGACAGATCCCATGCTCATGTCCTCAATCCAAACTAAATCACATACAGTGATTCAGTCAGTAGTGGAAATATCATATCTACGTAAAAATTATATGTATCCTTTAAATGATACTTACCCTGAAGGAGCGAGCGTTTACATTGCAACACATTCATTCTTGTATTGTGAAAATCCGTTCCCGATTCTCAACTCAAACGTATCATAGCCGACCTGTCTGATCTCAGATAAAACAAACGACTTCTCCACGTCAGTCTAGACATCGTGTTTACCACGGTACATGAATTACTTTTAACGCCTGTTATTCTGTGTACAGTATTGACGTCTTGTAACAAACGCATCAGAGCCGCTGCGAATTGGTCTGGAATGACTCTCGTGGGATGTTTCGGTTGATGGAGGACACTAAAAAAAGAAATGTAGAACTGTGTCTTTGGTAGATCTGTGTTCAGCTTCCAGCTGATGTAATCAGACTTCGAAAAATTAAAAACAATTTTTTGTAGACATGGATATATCGTCGTGAAGACACGTCCTCTTTGGAGAACATGGCTATGCCTTCTTACAGATGTTCATTGCAATGTACCTCTTGTTACATAAGCTTTTCTGGGGAGATGAAAACCACATCCTGTTCATTCAACAACTAAATATTATTTTTTCTCTAATCTAGTGACCTTTTGAATACGACACTCTTCGTCTGACACTTTTAGTGCACGTAAATACCACACTCCGCAGTACACATTCAACATAAGCTTAATGACAGACTTCTTCCGTCTCATTATCATCATCCACTGGCTGTCCCCAGACATCACACTGAGTCAACACTTCTGCTGGAGTATCCATGCTGATGTCGATACATTGTATACTGTTATCATTCTAGCTCACCTCATTGTATCTGCTGACAGATTAACTTAGATGTGTTGACGTGGATGCCGTGTTCATTGTATGTTGTGGAATTCTTTGTGAGTGGATTTGGTATATCTGTCAACATTACTGTGACTACAGCGACCCTGACCACGAAAACCCAGTGGTGACCCCACTGTCCATTGAACTGGCCTCCCATTCGTATTCAAGTATTATTGAAAATGGTACTGAACTGGACATTTGACCATACTCCATAATCGATACCCATGCCATTCTCAAATATACCAGGACATTGTCTAGAAATGTTGTAGCAGCTAATGACATGCTAGTTAATGTTGTGGAATATTTGTTGCTGGTGAGGCATGGTTGATTTTTCTATTCTTGAGATGTCCAGTCATTAATGAAATGGCACATTGGAAACAAAGATTGCAGCCCTTAACGTCTGGACATTACATAATATACGTAACAGTCGATCTGTCCTGATGGCAAATGCATAATATTCTCACAGGTTTGAAGTGTATCTTCAGATGTATGTTCTCTTTGAACTCGCCCTGAGCAATCGTCCAAACGTGATAGCTGGTGGGAGGAACGATTTCATTTCAATCTACATGTAGAGTACAGGTTCAAACGCCTGTACTTCCTCTGTGTTTTGTGGCGTCGGAAACTTCTAGGACATTGCCTTCCCTAATCAACCCACCTCTATTTCAATGGGGAAATTGGCATTTGTAAAAGACAACTGGTGCCAGTATTCTAGCATCTACAATTTTTAGTGCCACTTTTCACAACTTCTCAGCGACAATATACACTGTTTTATCTTACTTCGACCCATTCATCCTGTTGTTATTAAAACATTCTGATGCACAACTTACATTTGAACATTTGGCTCCGTTAGTTAAAACATAGTTTTTAATGCAGATTCGGAATGTGTAGCTCTCACAATGTATCGGATATATACTGGACAAATATAGTTGGGGATAGTTATAACTTCTTAAATTATGAAAATTTGATGTATTTATTCAATGACACATTGATAAAATATCAGTCTTAAAAATACCAGTATATCTAACGTCTTTGTCCAGTATATTTAGGTTTATGTCCGAATGTAGCCAAAGAATAACCATGGATATCAAATCTCTCAAGTCTTAGGGAAACTAGAACCTGTCTCTGTATTAAGGCGTCTTTGCATTTAGAGAAATACCTAACTGTTGCTAATAGTTCTACGTATAGACCTGCGCTGTTCCGATTTGGATTAAGGAGGACGATGGAGTGTTATCAAACGTCCCTTTGACTTACTGTGATAATGATACTGAAGACGAATGTTATGTGTTATTAGTATGCCCACTTTATGTCAAATATCGTAAACTTTATTTATCAATCTGTTATCATTCATCTCAGGGCACCCGTGGCGAGCCACCTCCTCGTGGTGGGTGCTGGGTAACACCAAGAGCTCGCCGACACCCCCGTAGTGGACACGGAGGGATATTTGGTCCACTAACCCGTTAGCCGTGGGTTGCGGCCCTGTGTCGGTGGAGGAAGGGATCCTGGTGGTTGAAGGTAACAGGGGCCTGTGACCGTGTTCCTGTTGCTCAACACACCACTTTGGCCCTGACTTCACCTAGACGGGAGGTTGAATGGGCCCGATTCAATCAATCGGCTGGTCACGCCATGCCCTGTGCACAGAAATTGCTTACATTTTGCACTTACATTTTTCGGGTATTGGTCATTTTAAAATCTAGTGTACAAATTATTGATATATTTACTTACCTAGAGTCCTATGCCAGCAGGCGGTGGCTCATGGGTCAATCTGGTTATATAGACCTCTGAATTCCGTGTTCTTAAGAACAGTGTCATGGGCCGAACCAGTCTGACACTTATTCTTTAAGATACCATGGCTTTTCAAGTCTGTATTTTCTGGAGTATGACATCCCTGTAACCCTGGTTTTGCAGTCTGGTTTCCACTGCGGTACCGTCCTTGTTGACACTCCATGGCGGGTGGGGGGCAGGGTTGTTGAATTACACTAATACACCATGGCTAAAAACGCTCATTCTGGTTCCTCTAAAACGAGCAAACGTCGTCATATGTCTTCTTCATCCCATGAGGAGATATCTACTGTCACAAATGATTCCTGGCCAAGGTTTTTGGTCATTGAAAGTTCTGATGGCCATCCTTGAAATACCAATCCTTTTGCCATCTCCAAGGGCATCCAAGGTATCTGTGGAGAGGTAAAAAACGTCACACGTTTACGAAATGGTTCTCTTTTGATTGAATGTTTACTTAGGCAACAATCTGTCAATCTGCTGGGACTAAAGCAGTTTGTAAACAGCCAGGTTGTTGTTTCTGTTCACAAAACTCTCAACAGCTGTAGAGGTATTGTTAGAGACAGGGCACGTTGTTTGTACGATATGACGGAAGATGACATTGTGGCAGAACTGAAAGATCAGGGAGTTACTTCTGTTAAACGTTTCAGCAGAAAACATGAATCAACTTTAGTCAAAACAAATACCTATCTTTTCACGTTTGGTCTGACAACTCAAACCAAAATTCATAAAGGCTGGGTATTGTAATATTGGAGTGGAGGTATATGTACCAAATCCACTCCGGTGTTACAAGTGTCAAAAGTTTGGACATGGTGCAAGATCTTGCACAGGTAAATCAGTATGCTCACGCTGTAGTGGAAACCATGAAGGCACTGAATGTACTAATGAGACAAAGTGTGCCAACTGCAGTGGTGAGCATATGGCATCATCGAAAACGTGTCCAAAATATGAGTATTAGAACAAAATCTTAAAACTGAAGTGCAATAATAATATATCATACTTCGAAGCAAAGAAACTGATTCAGGCTCAATCAAAACCAGCAACAGTTCCTACCTATTCTGCCACAATGTATTCTCCTGTTCCCTCTTCTGTCAAAAAAGCTACCCTCGTTTCAACATCTTGTCAGACTGAAATATCTTGGATAAAGGATTCTCAAATAACCTTAGATGACGCCACTCACTCATCACAAGATTGTCAGCGATCATCAGCTTCACAAACTGAGAACAATCAGCCAGAACAAATATCTGATTTTAATTTAACTCAAGATACCCAGAGCGTTGAGAAACTCACAAATAAAGAAAAGAAAAAGTTGAGAAGAAAGACCAGAGCCCTTCAGCATTTAGAAGAGTCTTCTCATTTAACACCTTCTGTGGCGGTTCAAAATCTGTTTGAATCGCTTGACATGGACATAACTCCGTCACAAACAGGGTGTAGGAGTAGCGCTGCCACGCGCTCACGAACTCCAGTTGAAGCGCCCTAAGCAGTTTTTATGGAATTAATAAAATGGAATTGCTGAGGCTTCAGGAACAATTTTAATGAATTACAGTTATTATCACAAGATTTTACACCATCAGCTTTTAGTCTGCAGGAGACGTACATGAAAAGTACAGATCGATTTGAATTGCGTCGGTACAATTCTTTTCATGCTTTCTCCCCTCCCGATGGAAAAGCCACGGGCGGTGCTTCTATACTCGTGAGGCAGGGTGTTATTCATAGTCCAGTTCCTCTTAAAACCAATCTTCAGGCTGTTGCCGTCCGTCTTACTCTTCAGATAACCTTTACGCTTTGCTCTTTGTATATTTCCCCTTCTTCAGATCTTCAGCAGTCCGATCTTCAGAATCTATTTGACCAACTTCCCAAACCCTCTATAATTATGGGTGATCTGAACGGACATAATCCTTTGTGGGGAAGTACTAATATTAATGATAAAGGTGGAACTTTAATAAGGCCAACTGGCCTTTACTTCAAACACTTTGTACAGACAAATTGAAATCTGAAATTTTTGTAAATGTTCCTGATCCTATTCAGTTGTTCTCGGATACACTGAATGATATCGCCGATGCAACTGTTCCCAAGTCCTCTGCTAAACCTCATTGCTGCAAACCATGGTTTTCTGATGATTGTAAACAGGAAGAGCAGGAAAAAGGCAGAGAAGTACTTTCGACGACATCCTACAGTTCACAATTTAAATAATGTAAAAATAAATAATGCCAAGGCTCGGCGTACTTTTAAACAAAGTAAACGTCAGTCGTGGAAGACCTTTGTGTCAAAGATTAATTCACGTACGCCAATGACGAAGGTGTGGAGCATGATACAGAGAATCAAGGGCAAACGTAGAAATTCTAGCGTTCATCATCTTAAAGATGGACATGATATGTTAACAGATACAATTGACATTGCCAACAAGTGGGTGAAACTTTAGCTAGTCATTCTTCTTCATCAAATTATCTTCCGAAGTTTCAGAGATATAAAACTCATCAAGAAAAGTTGAAACTCAACTTTCATTCCGAAAATGGTGAAGTCTATAATGAAGTATTTTCACTGCATGAGCTGAATACTGCCTTGGCACAAGCTCATGATACGGCAACTGGAGCAGATAATATCCACTAACAGCTCCTGAAACATTTACCCAATGCCTGTCTTGAGACACCTTTGAACATTTTTTATCATATTTGAATTACAGGACACTTTCCTCCTTCGTGGCGTCATGCCATTGTTGTACCAATACCTAAGCCTGGCCGAGACAATACAGATCCATCTAACTACAGACCAATTTCTTTAACAAGCTGCGTTTGTAAAACCATGGGACGCATGGTCAATAATAGATTAGTATGGTTTCTAGAATCCAATCATCTTATTTCTAACATTCAGTGTGGTTTTCGGAAAAATAGAAGCACTATTGATCATTTGGTTCGCCTAGAATCATTCGTTAAAAATTCCATTGTAAATAACCAGCATGCTGTGTCAATCTTTTTCGACCTGGAAAAGGCCTATGATACAACATGGAAACATGGTATTTTGAGAGACTTACATGACTTTGGTTTGAGAGGCCGTTTACCTAAGTATCCCAGTTCTTAGCAGGCAGACAATTTCGCGTTGGATCAACCCTGTCTGAACATTATAATCAGGATCAGGGAGTTCCACAAGGTAGTATTTTGTCTGTTACCTTGTTTAGTATAAAAATCAATAGTCTCCTGAAAGTATTAAATGACTCAATAGATGGCTCATTGTTTCTGGATGATTTTAACGTTTCATGTTGTGGTAAAAATATGCATACCATCGAAAGGCAATTGCAGATGTGTTTAAATAAAATTCATAAATGGTCACTTGAGAATGGCTTCAAATTTTCACAGATAAAGACCAAATGTACACATTTCTGTCGGAAATATAAGCCTCATAAACATCCTGAACTGTTCTTGGATGGCTCTCCAATTAACGTTGTAAAGGAAGCTAAGTTTCTGGGATTGATTTTCGACAAACATTTGACTTTTTTACCATATATTATGTATCTGAAGACTAAATGCCTGAAGGCATTAGATCTATTAAAAGTTGTGTCCAATTCAAAGTGGGGAGGGGATCAAACTACACTCCTTCATTGACACAGATCTCTTTTCCGATCAAAACTTGATTATGGCTCCATAGCATATGGTGGAGCCTGCAAAAGCAGCCTAAAACTATTAGATTCGATTCATCACCAAGGTCTGAGACTTTGTCTTGGATCTTTCAGAACATCTCCCATCGACAGTATCTACGTTGAGGCCGATGAGCCATCTTTAAAACTTCGCCGTATCAAATTATCTTTACAATATATCACAAAGTTATATTCTAATGAATCCAATCCTGCCCATAACTGCGTTTTTAATCCTCTTTATGAGGATTTGTATAATAAAAGAACTTCACTTGTTCCACCTCTTGGGATAAGAATCAAACCATTCATTTCTGTAGCTGGGATTGAGCTGGAGACTATTTCTCCTTCTCGGCTTTTTTCTTCTACTCCTTGGCAATTGGTGAGGCCACATGATGACCTAACACTTACAGAGTTTAAAAAATCAGAAACTAATGAATTACAATATAAAAAAGAATTTATTCAATTAAAACATAAATATAATAAATACAAATTCTTATTTACAGATGGGTCCAAGGATGGTGGCGCAGTAGCTTGTGCCACTGTCATTGGATCCAGAACAATCTCTTTTAGAATACCTGATTATACCTCTATTTTTACAGCTGAAGCAAACGCAATACTATCGGCTCTTAAATATATTCAAAGACATCCTGCACATAAACAGCATATAATCTTTTCTGACTCTCTTTCTTGTCTTCAGGCTATTAAAAATCTATCTTGTAAACATCCACTTTTAATACAAATTATTGAGTTATATAATGATCTTGCTACTGGCCAATATGACATCGTCTTTTGTTGGTTACCCAGCCACGTGGGCATTTCTGGGAACACAATGGCCGATTTTGCTGCTAAGGCAGCACTTAATAAAAACCTGTGACACCACTCCTTATTCCATACTCAGATTATAAACCTACAATTAGATCGTATATCTGTGATCTGATGCAAAAGAAGTGGGGCACCAAGGTGGGTATGAATAAATTGCATGAAATGAAAGCGTATATTGGTTATACCTACTTAGGCTGTCAGTCCAGATTTGAGGAGGTCATTATGCGACGATGTCGTATTGGCCATACGCGATATACACACGAATATTTACTTAAAGGTGAGGATCCTCCGTTTTGTATCCCTTGTGATGAAGCAATCACGGTCAAGCATATCTTGCTTGACTGTATTGATTTTGCCATCACAAGGGAGAAATATTTTACTGTCAAAACAATGAAGGATCTTTTTAATGTTATTTATCATTTAATCATTGAATGTTTAAAGGAAATAGAATTATTAGATAAATTTTGAATAATATGTTTTGTAAGTAGAAAGTTGATATCTTAAACATGGTAGTGTGAATTGTCAACTGCGATTGTTAGTGGCCGTACCCTCAAAGGGGGTTAAAGCAGCGTAAAATTATTGTCCCCCTGAAAGGGTGCGTAGGTCCACAAACTTTCAAAGTGAAATTTAAACTTACCAGTATTTTAAACGTAGTATTTTTGTCATTTTAAATTTCGGCTACATTTTCCTACAATCGCCAGCAGCTGAGGGGATGGTGTAAATCCAGCTAGGGGCCATGCAGATTGCTAAAGTAACGTAAGTCCCCTTGGTTCCTAGTATGGTGATCTACCTTCAGTTGTTGGTGATCTGTAGCCTACTTTTATATTATGTATTGTCCAAATTGTGCTGTAGTTTTAACTTTCTTCTTCATATGCTAGTTTTAGACTCGAATTGTGATACTCTAGTTATTTGACCGTACTTTGATGACGGGTTTTATAATATCTACCTGTTCTGTATAATCATGTTTATTCTCGTCACGATATGGTTGAAATATTGCCGATGTGACGTTAAATTCTCACTCACTCACTCACTCATTCATCTCACAAAGTGGTGAAATATGTCCAGTTGATGAGGAATCCATGTCAAATTTATATTTTAAGTTTATTTAAGTGTTTGTCCTCATGCCTGAAAACGGTAGAAGCATCTGTACCGAAAAGTCGCTATAGTGCAATAAAGAAGTTAATTATCCATGACATCTTGTCATCCTGCTGCTCACAACTTCTAGAATGCCCCTGAAACAGTTTATCTAAGTGTGTGTACCATATCATGCGTTTATATACACAGGCTGTAACCTCTTCACCTATGCAACTATTATTGCGCTAAGGACTCTTCCACGGCAGTATTGTGAACCCGTCCAACATCCACAATTATGAATTGTAACATTTGTGTTGGTATTGTCTAAAATAAAGAACTTGTACCTGTAACCTCGTCTCAGACATGAATAATGTTGTGCAGCTACATACACACTGAAAGATTAAAGAATAATAAAGGTAGTAGATGACGAGATCAAGAATAAAGTTCAACAAAGTTATACCTTTTATTTGTGATTTTCTGCATTTTTACACACAAAAAAATAATTAGCGGTAAGTATAAACCACCACAATTTGTTTTATGAAAGATCGTAGATTCGAATTCCTGATGCGTCGTTTGGTTC
Organism: Haliotis asinina; assembly: GCF_037392515.1. Taxonomy (NCBI): domain Eukaryota; kingdom Metazoa; phylum Mollusca; class Gastropoda; order Lepetellida; family Haliotidae; genus Haliotis; species Haliotis asinina. The sequence continues at coordinate 39,183,622 of NC_090284.1, read as the reverse complement.
GCCATTGTGAATGTCATGATAGTGCTCCGTTTTCTCTCCACGTGAACCTCGCCTTGAGCAGTAAATTAACACCTGTCTGGACAGTCTGAGCGGATACGTCAACATGTCATCAATGGAGAATGCTTAGGGCAATTTCCTTCCTTTCAATAACAGAGGTTACGAACAACGGAAGTAATAGTCTCCAAACCAAGGTTTCAATGTCCAAGGAACACTTTATACGTAAGGGTCAGTTTGGGGTCTTATGGGTAATCTAGCTCCTGCTGCAGTTACAGGGCATCCTTGAGGACCAGCTGCCGGCAATTACGTTGACAAAGACTCTCAAGTTCATATTCAGCATGCCATTCCCGTCAAACCATATCAGGTGATCTGTCCAAGAGATGAACAGGAATAACCACTGAATATCGTGTATCAATATCAACATGGATGCGTTGGCAGTCAGGATCCAGTAGGATTTCTGGAGCCAGACCGTAAATGATAAGAGCTTTTTTAGGTTCATTCTTACGCGACAGACCATGATGTTAGGTGCATAATGCAAGAGATAACCTTGTGTTGGCGAGATCTTTGTGGGAGATAAAGTCTTTCAAAAGGGTAGAGGATCTTAAAAGCAAATATTCAAGGATTGATTGGGTTTCCGGTTTGAGTATAAGTCTCAATACAAAACGTCTGCAAATATAAATATTAATATTACGTTAATCTTAATGTAACAGGACTACCAATAACAGTTACCACTATGTCCCAATAAAAATGATACTATTTTGTGTCGCTTCTTCAGAGAATCGTCTGAAACATTTTTCAGATATTTTATTCTTTCCCCCGACATTGAGAATAAATCCATTCAGACTGATCGAGCAACGTAAACTTACCAAAACGTTGACATTTTCTTATGGGAAAAACATTTACAGAACACCCCCACCAAGTACTAACTTTCTTTGACGTTAAACAAAGTCATATACACTGACGACAGTAAATGCATCAGACAGATGCAATATTTAGAGATTCCAGGTCAGCGTCGACATAGAGCTTGTTCGATTAGGTAGCTACGACAGAAGTGTCGTGAGTTGTGATGAGATGGCCAAGTGGGCCAGTATGTTGCCATTGATTAAACTAAACTTTAAGAAATCACAACGCACATAGTTTTGTCTTTTGCACAGAATATTTTTGCAGAACGATCGTTCATCTTTCAGGGGTATAACATTATACATGTTTATTTTCTAGTTAGAACAATTTGTTAAATGGAAATTAGTCCGTAAGGAAATCGGTTTTGAACCAACAACAACAAAAAGTAATCAATATATTCCCTGCAAGGGCAACATACTCTCCATTTATATGTCAACTAGTTATGACTATATCAAATGTTTTGGTGTATATTTAGCAAAGAGTATTGGAAGATTACAAAGTTCTGCTCTAGAAAAGAGCAATACCACCAATTTCGGTGAATGCCACTCTTGCTGCCATTAAAACGCAGAAAAAATATTTTACTCATAAATACAAAACTATGGAAAGGCACCAGCACACCACAAAACCTATATATGTGAGACGTTTGACCATACATGGTCAAAGGTTTGTGGAGAAAAAGTAAACAGTTCTGCTCCGGAAAAGAGAACCGTCACTAATTTCAGTCGAAGTCAAACTTGTTGCCATAGACACGCAAAACAATATGTCATGAATAATCCAAAACCAACAAAAGGCAACAGTTCATCGTCAGACATATGAACGCTTATTATATTCTGCTCCGAAAAAGACAGATTTAAATGGGTGCATATCTCACTGACCAAGCTGAGTGATCTGATTCTGTCTATCACTGTCTATTACTATCACTCTCTATTACTAAATATAGGTCTAATCAGTTAAATATTTTGTATACTTTCATGTACATCGCTGTTGACTGAGACGCTTGTATTGATCTTAATCATGGGAGAATTATCGAGTCGAGTATAACGTAAGTACAGAACTGCCAACCCGACTGCAAGCCATTTGCACAAACACATGGCAGAAGTGCACATGCCAAGGCGTCTACACCTGACAAGATAAGATGTTAATTGTGTTGAGCTACAACAGATTACAGCGTCTTGAACTTGACTAGATGCAAGCTACCTAAATCGTGTGGAAAGGTTTCTGCACTGAGAAACAAACTATCACAATAAATCAGTACATATCCCTATAGGCTGAATACAGCAGAGAAGCTGCGGGTCCCACAATGCAAACACCGACAAGATTCAAGCATTCTTCAATGCCAAGGCTGAGTAAATGCAAATGATTTGCTGTCGTAATTAACCTCACGAATAAGCGGTAATTTATTGGATAGATGATGTCTGTGATGACTTTGTAAGTACATATCATCCAAATTCATGTATCTATAGTCTTCAACAAAATATGTATGCCCTTCGTGAAGACAGACAAGTAACTTCATAGAATAGACTGAAAAGCATAAAGCCATCCCTCCCTTCAGCTCAGATCCAAAGCCGTTCTAATGAGTTTACAATTAGTCATTTGCTGTTATTGCGCCCCACCACAGGCAATTGTTTCATGTTTCTTGTTCTCTGTTTGTTCGCGTGTTATTTACCGTAGTAGTATGTAGTGTAGCCGTGTTTTTATGGTCCGGCTCTGGGCTGCTGCTTAAGATGACAGGACAATAGTGTTGATATGCTGTTTCTATTGATGTGAAGAATGAAGCTGTTGCTGAGCCAAACCTGAGAAAGGAAAAAGGTGTTTCCAACTCAACAACAGCAAGTGGAGTCATAAAATATTTAATCAACTAAATAATTTTAAGAAATATTTTAGTTTTGAATATCACAGTAAATAATGCTAAAGATGTTATCTATGACATGATAACCCTGTAAGCGATGAACCTAGTTTCCACCACTGGGTCACCGTGCCGCTTCAGACGGATACGTCAACATATTCACCATCTATGGAGGCGTACTATCAGCAAAGTGAGACAAAACCTCAGAGTTACCGAGAAGAACCTAGGGTTATTATTTTACAAACATAATGTCTTAATGTGTCTAAATCATTCGTGACAAAAGTGGCAGTTGTCCACCGCTTGATTGTCAGGTGCACTTGTGTTGACAGTCTGATATCAGGGGTCTGAAATACTTTCGTCTTAAAGCAAATACAGTCGAAGTCGTTTAAAGAAACCACACAAATATCATGTGTAGTGCTCCAGAGCAAGAGGGTTACTTCAACTGCTCTAACACGGTCAAGCATATCCTGGAATTCTCTATCATAAGAGATAAGTACTTTACTGTAAAAACCGTTAAGGATCTTTTTAACACAGTCAGTGCTCAATTAATTATTGTTTTTTAAAGGAAATTGATTTCATTGTTGAATTTTGAGCAATATGCTCTTTAGATAGATGTATTTTAATGATTGTTAGTTTAGATTAGTAACTAGAATTGTTAGTGGCTGTACCCTCAGAGGGGGTTGAAGTATTGTAAAATTATTGTCCTCCTGAGAGGGTACGTAAGTCCCAAAATTTTCAAGTCAATGTAAACTTGCCAGGCTTTTTAAACGTAGTATTTTCGTTGGTTCGATTTTGGCTAGCATTCCGTACACTCAATGGCGGCTGAAGGGTTGGTGTAAATCCAACTAGGGCCTATGCAGGTAGCACAGGTACAGTAAGTCCCCATGGTTCCTAGTCAGTTGTTGGCGATCTATAGCCTGTTTTTATACTGCATTGTCCACATAATGATATTAGTTTTAACTTTCTACGCTAGTTTTAATGCTAATTGCGATATTCTAGTTGTTTTACTGTCCTTTGTCAACAGGTTTTTATAATACAGATATATTCCATTTCAGTGTTAAATGCTTCCATCACGATATGGCTGAAATATTGCCGATGTGGCGTTAAATAACTCACTCACTCACTCACTCAGTCACTCACTCAACTGCTCACATTAATTCATCTCCCCTGTTATTATTTAATTGGTATGATTACGTTGTATTTCCTGCGCTGAGAGAATATACAGCCCCGATTTAAAAGCAGATGTATTTTCACAACATAACCTACGTCAAATGCATATTCTTGTATCCTCAGCGCTATAAATATGTATAATCTAACACCTTTTTCACATTATCACTTCAATAACCTCGCACAAATGGTGGGGATGCTAGAAACAGAACCCTAAATGAATGTAGACATAAATCGTGATTCCATTATCACGTGAATATCAGCTAGTATTCAGGAATAGTTGCTAAAAAGAATTCCTGCAGAATATGTTCAAACCGAGACTACACAGCTACATTTCCTACAGCGCAATTACGTCATAAGACAGAAAACAATATATCTCTGTGATATATCGCAGAAGTTCCGACAGAACTTGTTTGCTAATATAGCATTAAATTATAACATTATGGTTAAAAATAGTATCCATAAGTGGCATTATAGTGTGGCAATACCGCGATTGTCTGATATATGTGACATACTGTGTTGATCTATTTTGATCCCGTGTTTTTGCTGTGCGTTAACTTGGCAAGGCTTGTTAAACTGAAATGTCTCAAAATACAGTCAATCTATTTGGACGCAGTAAACAATCATTCTTTTCAGTTTGTGAAGATTGCTATGCTCCTGGTTTGCTTTAAGTTGTAGGCACCCGTGAAGAGCCTAAGTGTTCTTCTCCCGTGTGGACCCCGGGCAGAATGTGTCCACAGCACCCCATTGCTGGTCGTAAGAGGCTACCGAATTGGGCAACCTGTTTGCCGTGGGTTGCGTCCCGTGTCGGTGGAGGACGGTAATCTGGTGGTTGAGGGCACTGGGAGGCTGAACCGTGCTCCTTTTGTTCAACACGCCACTTTGGCCCTTACCTCACCTAGACGAGTGGTAGAGTCGGCCCAGTTCTGTCAATCGACTGGTCAGGCCAAGCCCTGTGTATGGACTTTATTTATTTGTCATTACACAAATTTGATATGAAATGTTAACCTTTGGTCTGGGCACAGTTGTTTTGATAAGATGTTTGTGACTTTGAAATATGATGTTTCGCACATTGCCTAGAGCCTTATAACACACGGCATTGGTTCATGGTCCAATCTCGTGAATCTGTTATTTGTAACTCTTCTGTTGGAGTACATCATTCGAAAATCCTTGGTGCAGCAAGATCCCCAATAAATCCTCCCAAAAGATAGCTTATCATAATCCTATTATACAATGGAATTGTAGGGGACTAAGGACTAACTTCCATGAATTACAACTTCTAATCCAAGATTTATCACCCTCAGCCTTCTGGCTGCAGGAGACATATTTGAAAGAGACAGATGCTTTTAACCTGCGTTCGTTCAGTGCATACCATTATTTTTCGCCTCAGGGTGACAGGTCCACTGGAGGGTCTTCTATTCTAGTCAAACAGAACGTTATTCATAGTCCAGTTACACTTACTACTGATCTTCAGGCTGTTGCACTGCGACTAACTGTGCACGTTGCGTTTACATTATGCTCTCTCTATGTTTCTCCGTCTTCAGCGTTTCACAAACTAGACCATGAAACTCTATATGATCAACTCCCAAAGCCCTGTATTATTATGGGAGATTTAAATGGGCACAACCCACTCTGGGGTAGTGCAACAATGAATGGTAAAGGTAAAGTACTGGAGGAGTTTTGTTCAGATAACGATTTATGTATTTATTATGATGGTTCCAACACATATTTACACCCCTTTACAGGAATCTATTCTGCCCTCGACATATCAGTCACTAATTCTGAACTACTAAATGAATTTGAATGGTCAGTCTCTGTTCACGATGACCTCTGTCGAAGTGACCATTTTCCTACTATACTAAATCCTGTTACTGCATCTAATGTTCCTCCACCATCAAGGCGGAATTTAAAAAGGGCTTTATATGAAACACTGTGTGTGCTGCAAAACTTAAACCTGAACGTTTTATTGACGTTCCTGATGCGATTAAATGTTTTTCAGACGAAATGAATTTTATTGTTGACGAATGCATACCAAAATCCTGTGCAGTTCCACATATCCGGAAACCATGGTTCAAGGATGAATGCAAACAAACTAGGAAGGCAAGGAAAAAGCAGAACATTATTTCCGTCGCCATTCTATGGGGCATAATTTAAATAAATTCAAAATTTTAAATGCTAAAGCACGGCGTAGCGTTAACCAGAATTAACGCCAAACTTGGCAAAATTATGTGTCCAAAGTGTAGAACATGATCCAAAAAATTACAGGAAAAGGCACTAAATCTAGCATCCAACATCTTAAACACGGAGACAAATACTAACTGACAAATTTGATATTGCGACTACACTGAGTGAACTTCTTGCTAAACACTTTTCCTCCTCAAATTATGTGTCGAAATTTCAACAATATCAAAAACGACAAGAAAAGAAACCTATTAAATTCAATTCAGATAATGGGGAAGACTGCAATGAACTATTTTCTATTCATGAGCTCCATACTGCTCTTGAACAATCACATGATACTGCTACAGGGGCTGATAACATTCATTATCTGCTCCTAAAGCACTTAACGGAATCATGTTTAGAATCACTCTTAAACGTAAAATATGATATTTGGACGTCTGGAAACTTTCCTTCTTTATGGCGCGTTGCTGCTTGGAAACAAATAAGCTTATAACGGATATACAGTGTGGTTTCCGTAAGAACAGAAGTACTGTCGATCGCTTAGTGCGTTTGGAAAAAAATTGTTAAAAACGCTCTAGTTAATAAACAACACGCTGTGTCAGTCTTTTTTGATCTTGAAAAAGCATATGACACAACCTGGAAATATAGCATTTTAAAAGATTTACATGGCCGTTTGCCTCAATTTATAGCCAACTTCTTATATGACAGGCAATTTCAAGTCCGCGTGGATTCTACCCTGTCTGATCATTACAATCAGGATCAGGGTGTTCCACAATGCAGTATTTTGTCTGTCACACTTTTTAGTATAAAGATAAATAGTTTATCAAAAGTTTTAACAGATTCAATTGATGGATCGTTATTTGTGGATGATTTTGATATTTCCTGTCGTGCAAATGCAGTAGTGTTTAAACAAGATTAATAAATGGTGTCTTGAAAACGGCTTTAAATTTTTCTAAATCGAAAACTAACTGCATACATTTGTGTCGTAGATACAAACCACATAAAGATCCTGAACTATCTCTAGATGGCGCGCCAGTTAAAGTTGTGAAAGAAGCTAAGTTCTTCGATCTAATCTTTGATTCTCACTTAACGTCTTTGCCACATATTAAATCAAGCTACCCTTCTCCATCTATATCGATCACGCGTCCGTTCTAAGCTTGATTATGGCTCCGTATATGGTGGAGCCTCCAACAGCAACCTAATACTATTAGATTCTGTTCACCATCAAGGTCTAAGACTTTGGCTTGGGTCCTTTAGAACCTCACCTGTTGACAGTCTTTACGTCGAGGCAGAGGAACCATCTCTTACACAACGCCGTATAAAATTAGCTTTACAATATATCACAAAATTATTCTCTGACGAATCTAACCCTGGATATAACTGTGTCTTCAATCCTCTTTATGATGATTTGTATAACAAAATGTCTTCTCTTGTTCCTCCTCTCTGACTCCATTTATTGCTGCTTCCGGCATTGAGCTTCTTCTCCTCCTTGGCAAATGGTTAGGCCACTAGTTGACCTAACATTAACTACTTTTAAAAAATCGGAAACTAACGAATTACAATATAAACAGGAATATGATCAATTAAAACGTAAATATAGCAATTACAAATCTTTATTTACAGATAGGTCCAAGGACGGTGGCGCAGTAGCCTGTGCCACTGTCAATGGATCCAGAACAACATCTTCTAGATTACCAGATGAGCGCTCTATTTTTACAGCTGAAGCAAACGCTATATTAACGGCTCTTAAATATATTCAAAGACACACTAAACATAAACAGTATATAATCTATCCAGACTCTCTTTCTTGTCTTCAGGTATTTACAAATTTATCATGTAAACACCCACTTTTAATTGAAATTATTGAATTGTATAATGACCTTGCTACTGGCCAATGCGACATCGTCTTTTGTTGGTTACCCAGCCACGTTGGTATTTCTGGGAATACGATGGCCGATCTTGCTGCCAAGGCAGCACTCAACAAATCTGTGACGCCACTTCTTATTCCATATTCAGATTAGAAAGCTAGCATTACAACGTATATCCGTTATCTGATGCAGATGAAGTGGGACACTCAAGTAGGTATCAATAAATTACATGAAATAAAACCCTATATTGGTTACACCTACATAGGTTGTCAGTCCAAATTTGAGGAGGTCACCATGCGACGATGTCGTATTGGCCACACAAGATATACACATGGATATTTGCTTAAAGGTGAGGATCCTCCTATTTGTATCAAGCATGTATTGCTTGACTGTGTTGAATATTCCATCACAAGGGATACATATTTCAAATCCCGAACTATGAAGAATCTTTTTAATAATGTCAGTTATCATTTAATTACAGCGTTTTTGAAAGAATTAGATTTATTAAGTGACTTGTAAATAATTAAATATTTTATTATTGGTAGTTTAGATTAGTAACTGAGATTGTTAGTGTCAGTACCCTCAAAAGGGTTTGAAGTATTGTAAAAGTATTGTTCTCTTGAGAGGTTACGTAGGTCATGAAACATTCAAAGTAAATTTAAACTTACCAGGATTTTTAAATGCAGTATTTTTGTATTTTAATTTTCGCAAAACAAATCTTACAGTCGTCAGGGTAATCGCTAGGGTCCATGCAGGTAGGAAAGGTACTGTAAGTCCCCATGGTCCCTAGTGTGGTGATCTACCTTCAGTTGTCATTCATTTTGCCCACAGAAAGTAAGGGAGGGGGGCGTGGTCAGCTGTTTTGTACAGATATTTTATGGGGGTCAGCTATTTTGTACATAGACAAATGCTGTTGATATAGGCAGGGTGGGGGTCATGTGTTTTGTACATAGCCCCCACCCACCACCCCACCCCCGCATTCTATTTGTTTTGTCCCAAGTATTGAAGGGTGGGGTGGGGGCGCGGGCTACCAGATTTGTACACTACCCTCAAGGTGATAAATTATGAACGGTCCCTAAAAACCGACTATTGACGCACACCATTGCTGTTATGAGATGATTACCACATAGATTCGCAGGGGGTAAAAACCTTGAAATCTGGTCATACACAACCGCATGGTGATATCAGTAGACAACAACACACGAATAATCAAGACATTTGTATTGTAAAACGCACAGTTTCAGGGTCAAAGTCCAAATAGTTAAACAACGTTACTTTTGTGTACTCAAATTGTCAATGTGATATACTTGGAAAGAAGATCTTGCTTCGCTCTTTCATTACAAAGATATGTGTTTTCTAGCACATCTGTTTTTGTAAGACAACCGGAATAGATGAATTGTCGTTAAAGGCTTATCATCGTTGTGCAGTCTTCGCCAAACTTCCACATTGTGAATCTTCTCGAAAGATCAATATTGATCTCGTTGTAACAACCGTTCTGAGTTAATCTGATCATGTTTCCTGTTAAACCCTGGTCAAGGAACATAAAAATTGGCTAACTATCCTTCATCGTATCTAATTTCCTTCAAGGATCACAACATAGTTGTATATTGTGACAAAGTCTGTCTGGAATGCCAGTGAGATATTAATTTTGTCTTTAAAGGTCAGCGGTTCAATAAATATCAGCGTTTTACTTGTATATGGATACAGAGATGGCCAGTGTCTGTGGCCTGAATTCTTGACATGATCACCACTACTTCTGCACCTACTATCACGATGACACATATATAAACCACGACCAATAGTCTTACTGATCATGCAACGACACAAGATACTAGCTGTGTGATACAATCATTTACTCGTCGAGTTTACATATCCTAGTCAAATGTGCAGAATATTTCTTCATAATTGAAGATGGCTGAATAAGGTGATGTTTTGATTTAATTTAAAAAAAAAAAAAAAAAAAAAACACCCATTGTGCTTACAAGAAATCTTTAAAGAAATACAACCAATGGGCACTAAGTAACATGTTTCCTTGATGTTCCAAATCTGGGTATACCCAATATAAGGTTTTATTGCATGTAATTTATTTACATCCACTTGGGTGTCCCACTTCTTTTGCATCAGATCACAGATATACGATCTAATTGTAGGTTTATAATCAGAGTATGGAATAAGAAGTGGTGTCACAGACTTGTTGAGTGCTGCCTTGGCAGCAAGATCAGCCATTGCGTTACCAGAAATGCCTACGTGCTTTGGTAACCAACAAAATACGATGTCGTATTGGCCAGTAGCAAGATCATTATACAATTCTATAATTTCTATTAAAAGTGGATGTTTACAAGACATATTCTTAATAGCCTGAAGACAAGAAAGGGAATCTGAAAATATGACATATTGTTTATATTTAGAGTGTCTTTGAATATATTTAAGAGCTGTTAATATGGCGTTTCCTTCGGCAGTAAATATAGAGCTGTCATCTGGTATTCTAGTAGACATTGTTCTGGATCCAATGACAGTGGCACAAGCTACTGCGCCACCGTCTTTGGACCCATCTGTAAATAAGGATTTATAATTGCTATATTTATGTTTTAATTGACTGTATCCTTGCTTATATTGTAAGTCATTAGTTTCTGATTTTTTAAACTTTGTTAGTGTTAGGTCAACTTGTGGCCTCACCAGTTGCCAAGGAGGAGAAGAAAAAAGCCGAGAAGGAGAAATATTCTCCAGCTGAATGCCGGCAGCAGAAATGAGTTGTTGGATTCTTATCCCAAGAGGTGGAACAAGTAAAGATTTTTTATTATACAAATCCTCATAAAGAGGATAAAAAACACAGTTATGAGCAGGATTGGATTCATTAGAATATAACTTTGTGATATATTGTAAAGACAATTTGATACGGCGAAGTTTTAAAGATGGCTCATGGGCCTCAACATGGAGACGGTCAATGGGAGATGTTCTGAAAGACCCAAGACAAAGTCTCAGGCCTTGGTGGTGGACAGAATCTAATAGCTTTAGGTTGCTCTTGCAGGCTCCACCATATACGATGGAGCCATAATCAAGTTTCGACCGGATGAGTGATCTGTATAAATAAAGGAGGGTAGTCTGATCCCCTCCCCACTTTGAACTGGACACAACTTTTAATAGATCTAATGCCTTCAGACATTTAGTCTTCAGATACTTAATATGTGGTAGAAAGGTCAAATGTTTGTCAAAATCAGTCCCAGAAACTTAGCTTCCTTTACAACGTTAATTGGAAAGCCATCCAAGAACAGTTCGGGATCTTTATGAGGCTTATATTTCCGACAGAAATGTATACATTTGGTCTTTATTTGTGAAAATTTAAAGCCATTCTCAAGTGACCATTTATGAATTTTATTTAAACACATCTGTAATTTTCTCTCAATTGTATGCATATTTTACCACGACATGAAAAGTTAAAATCATCCACAAACAATGAGCCATCTATTGAGTCATTATAACTTTTGAGAGACTATTTATTTTTATACTAAACAAGGTAACAGACAAAATACTACCTTGTGGAACTCCCTGATCCTGATTATAATGTTCAGACAGGGTTGATCCAACGCGAAATTGTCTGCCTGCTAAGAACTGGGATATAAAATTAGGTAAACGGCCTTTCAAACCAAAGTCATGTAAGTCTCTCAAAATACCATGTTTCCATGTTGTATCATAGGCCTTTTCCAGGTCGAAAAAGATTGACACAGCATGCTGGTTATTTACAATGGAATTTTTAACGAATGATTCTAGGCGAACCAAATGATCAATAGTGCTTCTATTTTTCCGAAAACCACACTGAATGTTAGAAATAAGATGATTGGATTCTAGAAACCATACTAATCTATTATTGACCATGCGTCCCATGGTTTTACAACCGCAGCTTGTTAAAGAAATTGGTCTATAGTTAGATGGATCTGTATTGTCTCAGCCAGGCTTAGGTATTGGTACAACAATGGCATGACGCCACGAAGGAGGAAAGTGTCCTGTAGTCCAAATATGATAAAAAAAATGTTCAAAGGTGTCTCAAGACAGGCATTGGGTAAATGTTTCAGGAGCTGTTAGTGGATATTATCAGCGCCTGTTGCGGTATCATGAGCCTGCGCTAAGACAGTATTCAGCTCGTGTAGTGAAAATACTTCGTTATAGTCTTCGCCATTATCAGAATAAAAGTTCAGTTTTTGCTTTTCTTGATGATTTTTATATTTCTGAAACGTTGGATTATAATTGGATGAAGACGAATGTGCAGCTAAAGTTTTACCCAACTTGTTTGCAATGGCAAGTTTATCAGTTAATACATTTGGTCCCTCATTAAGATGATGAACATTAATATTTCTACCTTGGCCCTTGATTCTCTGTATCATATTCCACACCTTTGTCATTGGTGTACGGGAATTAATCTTTGATACAAAGGTCTTCCAAGACTGAGGTTTACTTTGTTTAAAAGTACGTCGAGCCTTAGCATTATTTCCTTTGAAATGATTTAAATTGTGAACAGTAGGATGGCCGCGAAAGTATTTCTCTGCCTTTTCCTACACTTTCTAGCTTGTTCGCAATCATCAGTAAACCATGGTTTACGAATATGTGGTTTAGCAGAAGCCATAGGAATAGTTTCATCGGCGATATTCTTTAGTTTTTCAGAGAACAACTGAATCGGATCTGGGGCATTGAGAAAAGAGTCAGATTGTAAGTTGTCAGAACACAGTGTCTGGAATAATGACCAGTTAGCTTTATCAAAATTCCACCTTGTTGCAGGGGGTTCATCTTTCGGATTTATAGCTGAAAGTATTGTGGGAAAATGGTCACTTCCACAAAGATCGTCGTGGACTGACCATTCGAAATCGTTATATATGTTTGCATCTGTGAGCGACAGATCGGGTGCAGAATAGGTTCCCAAACCAGGGTGTAAATATGTGGCAGATCCATCATTAAATATGCACAAATTATTATTTGCAATGAAATCTTCAAGAATTTTGCCTTTATTGTTGGTATCAGCACTTCCCCACAAAGGGTTATGGCCATTAAGATCACCCATGATTATGCATGGTTTAGGAAGCTGGTCGAATAGATCCTGAAGATCGGACTGCTGAAGAGCCGAAGAAGGAGATATGTACAAAGAACAAAACGTAAAGGTTATCTGCAAAGTAAGCCGGGCCGCAGCAGCCTGAAGGTTACTTTTAAGGGGAACTGAGCTATGGATTACATCATGCCTCACAAGAATAGAAGCACCGACAGTGGCTTTATCACCTTCAGGTGAGAATGAATGAAATGAATTATACTGGCGCAATTCAAATTTATCAGTACTTTTCAGATAAGTCTCTTGTAAACTAAACGCCGATGGCGTATAATCTTGTGATAATAATTGTAGGTCGTTAAAATTGTTCCTAAGGCCTCTGCAATTCCACTGTACTAATGTCATAAAAATATCTAGGGAGGTTCAACTGGAGACTGTGCGTGTTTGGTAGCGCCACTCCTGCACCCTGTTTGTGAAGGAGTGATCTCCATGTCAAGCGTTTCAAACTGATTTTGAACCGTCACTGATGGTGTCAAAAGTGAAGACTCTTCTAAATGTTGAAGAGCTCTGGTCTTTTTCCTCATTTGTTTTCTTTTCTTTGCTAGAAATATGATCAACGCCTTTTGGTGCCTGTGTTGAATTCATGGCTTCTGGCTGAGATTCTGTCTGGGACGATGAGGAGCGTTGACACTCATGTGATATTGGAGGATTGTCATCCAAGGTTATCTGAGTTGCATTCACCCAAGATATTACAGTCTGACAGGATGTTGAAACTGATTTCTTACCAGATGTTGGAGCAGACGAAGAAACTGTAGCTGAATATGTTCGACCAGTAGAAGATTTAGATGGAGTATTTACTAATTTCTTTGCCTCAGAGAGATGCCTAAGAGATGTTATTTGTGTATTTGAGTTTTAGAACTTGGCTTTCATATTCAAACTTTGGGCAAGATTTAGACGAAGCCAGATGTTCACCACTACAGTTGGCGCACTTGATGGTATCAGTGCAGTCAGTACTCTCATGAGGTCCACTGCAACGTGAGCATACAGACTGACCTGTGCAAGATCTTGCACCATGTCCAAACTTTTGGCATTTGTAACACCGGAGTGGATTCGGTACATAAATTTCCACTCCGATATTACAGTATCCTGCTTTAACAGATTTAGGGAGTACTGTCATACAAAAAGTGAAAAGGTAGGTGCTAGTTTGAATTTGAATCCTGTTTCCTGATGAAACGCTTCACAGAAGTAACACCTTGGTCTTTTAACTCGGCCACAATTTCTTCTTCCGACATGTCTGACAAACAATGAAACCTGTCTCTAACAATACCTCTACAAGTATTCAGTGTCTTATGAACGGAGACAACAACCTGTTTGTTAACAAAATGCTGCAAGCCCAGCAGATTGACAGATTGTTGTCGTCGTATACATTCTACCAAGAGGGAACCATTTCTGAGGCGAGTGACATTCTTTACCTCTCCGCAGACACCCTGGATGCCCTTGGAAACAGCAAAAGGGTTTATATTAAGTGGACTCCCATCAGTTGCAATAACCAAAAACCCTGACCAAGAATCATTCACTAAAGGGGATACCTCCTCATCGGATGACGAAGAAAGATGTCTCCGCTTATACGTCTTTGATGAACCAGAATGCATATTTTGAGCCATGGTATTAGAATATTATTCGACAACCCTGCTCCCCACCCGCCATCGAGTGTCAACATGGACGATGCTGTAGCGGAAACCAGACTGCAACACCAGGGTTATAGGGATGTTATACTCCAGAATTAAGGACATAAATAGCTAAGATCAAATGCCAGGCTGGTTCGGCCCATGACATAAGTCCTCAGAAACTCAAAATTTAGAGGTCCATACCACCAGATTGGCCCATGAGCCACCGCCCTCTGGCATTGGACTCTAGGCAATTAAATGTAACACAGATTTGTATATTGAAATTGATAATCAGAAGAACCAATACCCAATATGTTGAATGTGCAAAAAGTGCGCTATGAACAGGGCTTGGCATGACCAGCCGATTGATAGAACCGGGCCCATTCTACCACCCGTCTAGGTGAAGTCAGGGCTAAAGTGGTGTGTTAGGCAACCCACGGCTAACAGGTTGGTGGACCAAATATACCCCTGGGTCCACAACGGGGGTGTTGGCGAGCTCTTGGCGTTACCCAGCACACACCACGAGGAGGTGGCTCGCCACGAGTGCCCGCTCGTAAATGAGCAGAGAGAAATAAAGTAAGAGATATGTCAGGTATTTGGAAATACATCTGGCGATACATGCAAGAATAAATATTTTGTGTCATACATGAGTGTCCACACGTTTGTCCTTGTTCAGAAGAGTCTGGACGACCACCTGCAGATACCGAGACTCACATACTTCATGTATTCACACATGTATTGTGAAGACCAAATCGTACCAACAGGGACTTTCTGTCTGCGTAGAATTCAATTTGAATCGTTTGAAGCTGACTAATGGGGTACCACAGCATCGATAATCAGTTGCAAAGTACATGTATTTTCATATCTTCATACATCTTGAAGTGATGAAGGCTCAAGATTTCCCTCACCATTTCTCTGGAACACAAGCATTGTGTGGTGCTCAACTTACGATAACAGACCATAAGTCATCACATCATTGAAACATCATTCCAATAAACACCATGACAGTAACACGATGAAATACATGATGTACATGTATTGATGAAATCGCCAGTATAAATTGAAATCACACCTTCAATCAATCTCTTTCGGACTGAAAACCAGTTTGGCGTTCAGAAGCGTTGAATGGCAGTGCATTTAAACGTTGTTGACCAATGTCCATGTTATCAATCTGATGTTTACTTTTGACTATTTGAATCATCTTACGTTTGTAACCATTCCACTTGCTAATCGACATTTTGACTTATTCCGTGCGTAATGAATAAAGAGAGAGAATGAGCGAAACGGTCTGGTTGTCAACACCTGTCTGAACATGGATAGGGTTACATTTACCGTAAATTTTGGCATGAATCTTTTGACATTTATCACATACAGTTTTAGTTATGATTATATCTGATCAGTCAGTATAACGCAGTGGTGTTTCTCCTGTTTTTCAGTACGGATATATATGTGAGGATGTACAGCGACATATAATTACCTCATACAAAGGGTTGAGATAGTCACATTTTATAATCTACAAATGCCAATTACCAGCTTGACCTTAAGGTGCAAGCTCTTGATTAGATGTGCACTTTGTCTCAGGGCTTCAGGATCTAAGACGTTGGACGGAATCGGCGATGAAGCTTTCAAATTGCAGGGATAAATCAAATGAACATTTTGCCTAAAGGAAGGGATTGTGATTTGCTGTCGTGTACACGCAATTGTCAAATGTCAATTCTTCAGAATTTTCTCAAAATATGTGTGTACTTGTACTTAATGATATCTGAGCAGCAACACTGGCTGTTCGCGAATTCTAAGATGTACATGTATATGTTGACTATAAACAAACAATGCACGTCATATATCGCAAATTTTATCGTCTGAGGGCCTAAAAATTATCCTGCGTCTACTAATTCATTCAAGGACAGTTAATACATTTTTAACTTTAAATTATTTAGATGTCTTATTCCCGAGTCTGTCATCCTAACAATCTCACACGTAAGTCAACGTCTAGCATAATACATGTATCTTTAACATTACTACCTACAGTGTTGTTGTAGATGTTCACCTAAAACTCTGTAGATGATGATGTTAGCCTGGTGGTTTGTACCTATTCGCTCATCACCCCGAAGGCCCGGGTGTGATTCACCACATGGGTACAGTGTGTAAAACCCATTTCTGGTGTTAACTCGCCATGATATTGCATGAATACTGCTAAAGTCGGTGAAACATCCAACCCATTCACTCACTCACTCACTCACTCACTCATCATCCAAAGCTAGCGAAGCACGAAAAGGATAAATGTTCAACCTGACACAAAGTCTGCCTAGAGTCAATGTTTTACCCGTTTACCGTGGTTTATGAACCTTGATGGCGTATGCACGGTTCAAACTAAGAAGTTTGTTTTGCTTTATTGCCTGTTTAAGACCGCAATCAGCAATTTAGCAGCAATATGACGATGATGTGTAAATAATGGAGTCTGACTAATTCAATAATCAGCGAGCATCGAATGAGCCTCGATCTCATCGATGGGATCTACGAAATGACATGCGTCCATCACGTCAGCGAACTTGACCACCTGGCCTCGTTAGTCGCCTCATACGACGAGCATGAGATGCTGAACACCAAATCTAACGGATCTTTATGGGCAGTCCAATGCAACAGGCGGTTTTGCACCCGTTTCAATTATTCAAAACAGGTAATCCAAACGAAAAGAAGGATAAACAGCTCCTTATTCCAGTAAAAAAGTATGCATAGCAAGGTAATGTCCATATAACAAAGCGGATAATTTTAGATAACGGAAACGCTGAGCGCGATGGCAACTGCGTAGCACGATCTCTACGATGGGTTTCCTGGTTGTCAGTCCAGTCCCTTTAAACCAGTTCTGTAAAGTTCGACCGAATATCCTCTGAAGTCCAGGCACCCTGGCTGTTCACGCTGGTGTACTCTCACCCGTGGCAGTACGCTCATGCAACTGTAGTACCTGGGTGTACCGATCTCGGGCTGCAGTGGTAACACGAGGTCTGGCGGTGTGGGGAAGGTCATTTGTTATACCTGTTTGTTTGCAACGAGCTGCGAGCCATGATATCCTGTTCAAAGTAACAAGAGACGACGCCTGGCAAGAGAAGTTTGGTAATCTCAAGCGTGCATTCTTTCAATGGCGATATTATCTACGCCTCTCTACGTAACATGTACAAATCTAATTTACTATAATAATTTAAAATCAAGACATGAGTATTATTGCAGTGATTTATCTTGAAGGTCACATGCAACGTAAAACATTCTGATACCTTTCGGTATGCACTTACCGAAACAAAACAACGAAAATGCCCATTGAACGTATCAAGCTGAAAAAAATACGCTAAGAAAAGAAGCCCGCGAAATCGGAGTTCGAACGTTTCACTAAAACGTGATTTCAGCAGCTATGTTGCGCTGCGCTCATAACGACGCATACGCAGTGATTAGGTTCGCGGAGCTTCAAACAGTATGCCTGCCCGGAGTATGAGGTCGTGAGCAGTAGTGTAATCTTGGTCATGTACTTATACAAGGAAATAATCGTTACATACCTCCCCCCCCGCTAACCCCCAACCCCCAACCTAACACACACGCACTCACACACTCCCAAAATGTGTTCCTGAAATTTGAAGCTATTGCAGGCCACGCTCCGTTGCTGTTTGTTATCTGAGTTAATCCAATGGTGTTAAACCGATATCAATATTTTAATCAGTGATCAGTGTGCCTCCGACTTGATTATGTACACATAAACATTGCTGGATTAAGATAACTGTGGAATAATACAACTCACAATAATATGCTTTACACTGCCTGTTCTTCATGACATGTAGTGTAAGCTATACAAATAATCCATACATGACAGAAAAGAAGGAGAAAAGTAACCAATGTGATGAAGACAAACATATAAAATTTGTGATGATCAGTTTACGGTTATCAATGTTGCAGTCACTCTATACCTGGTTCCACAAACAGCAGTTTATATTTAAGTGTAATTCGTGTAATTTTCACCTTTGATTTGTCTTGAACCCGATGGAATTTAACTCGTTTGATAATCTCTTTATTCTCTGGTGGTGACGTTTCAGGTGAACCTCTTTTGCATTTAACCTCATCAACCACTTCTGTTAACATGGCAAATTTATGGATCTGTGCACCGGATGTAAACCATCCGACATTGCAATTATCATTTGTATTCATGTCCAGATAACGAATCATGTTGATTCCCCATGTACAAGTTCACCTCAGCAAGGCACTTCATAGACCAACACCAATTGGACCTTGTTTATTCCAATCAGGCTTTCTAGAAATCGATCCGGTTTCCCAAAGCCATGAAGATATTCATATCGAGACTAAAAGGGCTTGTAATTTTCCGAACGAGTAGCTTAAGTTATCTCAAGTACCAAGATCCAGTTCCACATGAATTAATGATGTCACATGAACCGGGCAGTTCACAGACCTTATCATTACCACAACCGTGGTAGTATTTCGAAAGCAATCGTATGTAATACACAGGCTGAGACGCTCTGTTCCTGAAATGGCCCCACCTACACACGACCACGACCACCATACGTTACAATCACGAAAGTGTTAACTACATGTGACAGATAGGTGGCATCCATAGAAGTTATATCCCTGTACTAGATCGACGTCCAAACCAAGAATAATCAACAACAAAAACGCACAGAATGATCATGGACGAGCACGTGCAGTCAGCAGTTCGTCAAATTTTCTTTGTCAAATAAATTTTAAGCACATGTTGCTTTTTCAGAACGTCGGATGAGTGAAGAAATGACTTCCCAATGGCGCAGTTCAGGATTAAGACCAGTACACCGAATTCAGGTTTTATACTCAAAATTTACACCAGTTCGAAAGACTGAATGTTTTGCCTGTTCTGTTTTATTTCGAAGCTTTCTAAGCTTTTGCATTGCTTGGGAAAGTACAGCTGGATAATTAAGATTGAACGTGTGAAGATTCACAACCTATTCCTGAGAGCCTGCTCAAGATCGACTGTTGAAGAAAAGCTCTGTTTATGTTTTCGTTTGTATACTCTAGAATAGCGTACGTAACACTTACAACAGAGTACGTTTATTTCATAATATGCAAAACATTTGAAAGTCAGTCCCTAATTAATAACGTCAGCCAAAATAATTTTAAAATCGATAATTTTGGAGGTCCTACCGACAGTAAACCAGCAGCATAGAAATGAACCCTCTCACGGAACAGTGACACAGCTGTATAGCAAACAACTTTAAATTATTATTTATCTAAGAGTTCCACAGATTGGTAACATCGAGTTTAAGGTCGTGAGCTGCGTGAAATATATCAGAGTCCGCGTGTCTCAATGTTGCTATTTAAAGGACACCAAGCAATTAACTTCTCTGATAAAACATACTATGCTATTTCTCAGAAGAATTATACGAAGAGTGTCACATTCTCTCATAATAATGCCTGACAGTCACTGAGTCAGTAAAGTTGTTAGAAACCCTGGTAAATGATGTCTCCAATTTGTTGTATCGGTAACAGAAATAGTGCCCGATGTAATGTCACATTTTGACTTGTTCCGTACGTGCACGAGTTTTTCAACCTACTAATTGAATGTCATTGTATGTGTTTGTGACCAGTACCTACCAATGCAGCATGATAACACGAGTTATTATTATCTTTGCATTAAAACGCACTATTTGAGAGCTATTTATAAAGACTTTTGGGGGGCTGTGACAATGGAATGGAATAATACATTTTATTACTGCTTGATTCTTTTTTCTTCTTGAAGATTTGGAAGAACGCCAAACGAATCTCACTCGAAAGATTTCTACCAGGGTTACAGCGTTTAAAGCCTTCGTAAAAATTTTGGAAACATCGAGCGATATCAGAATAGCTGATCGAGTTTCCCCATTTCAACCTATTCCTGTTCTTCTCATAACGTTTCACACCTGATAACTATAAATTTGTGGTTTTGTAGGCTGACAATATCTCATCTGACGTCGATCCCCATGTCAAGGTGTCATATTCAGTGGAACGGATACCTTGCGATCGTGGCTGTCACATCTATTACCATTTATTATCTATCCCTTACAAATGACCTGGATTTCCAAAATGTCATTTTTGATATGATTTTTCTACCACTTCAGTTTTGCAATTTACAGTACATGAAGATCACAAACAAATCAAATCATCAAGCAACAGAGAAATCGACAACAGAGGAGAAAACAACAAACTCATGATGAATAAATCCAAAGAGTTAAATATTCAATTTAATGATGTTACAAATCTCATTGTTACAAATAACATAATGCCTCGTTTCCAAGTTTTGTGGGGATTGCGTTTGGACCGTAAGCCACATCCACATTGATACATATCCCCGCTGATAGATATCTAAACATGAACTAACTTCAAATGGTGTGGAGGAAAAACAAATCTAAAAATAGTCACGTTTCATTAATGCCCTTAAATATTAAAACTACTTGATGGTGTCGGTATTAGATAAAATAATAACTGGATCATTTTATGAGAAAGAACGAGTGTGAGGTGAAAGAGCTATAGTCTCAGAGTTCAGCTCACATTGCATAAATCAGAAGGTACCCTTCTTCAGTCGTTATGAATACGTACATGTGCTGAGTTCAGGAAATCAATCAATAACAGATTACACTTATTCTTTCGATTATTTTGTATTTTGGTTAATTGAGCAGGTTTTTGCCGTTTTTCGTAGAAGCAACGATATAAGACATTTAGAGGAGAAAAGAATAGAGATTTGTGTAATAGGTGCACAAATAATTGCTAATCTTATTCAATCCATGACCAAATTAACGTGGAAACAGACGGTTGCGGCAGGGATCAAAGTTCTGATACTCAAATCAAAATCTTTCCTGTTTCCGTCGACAGAAAACATGTAGCGCGGCTACAAGGGACATGAATGATGTAGTGTAGCTACATGGACACACATTGGAAGGTTTAACAATAACTGATGTATCAAATGTCGAGATTCAGCAAAGATCAAACATAGGGTTATAAATTCGATTTGTGAATCTGGCTTTCTGAATTTTCAAAATAATTAGCAGTATGACACTGGGCAGTTCGTTTTGTGAAAGATCGTAAATTCAAATTCCTGATGCGGCATGTGCTTTGTGAATATCATAATGATGTTCCGTTCTCTCTCTACGTGAACCTTGCATTGAATAGTAAATTAACATCTGTCTGGACAGTCTGAACGGATACGTCAATATGTCATCAATGGAGCATGCTTAGGGCAATCTCCTTTCTCTCAATAACAACGGTTACGAACAACGGCAGTAATAAACTGTATCATCCAAACCAAGGTTTTAATGCCCAAGGAACGCTTACGATTTAAGTCAGTTTGAGGTCTTCTTGGCTAATCCCGCTCCCGCTGCAGTTATATAGCGTCCTTGAGGGACAGCCTTGGCAATAACGTTCATGAAGACTTCGAAAGTTCATATCCAACGTGTCATTTCCGTCAAATCATATGAGCTGATCTAGCTAAGGAAGTGGACATGAATTATCACAGCATATCAATATCAACATAGATCCCCAACATTGTTGACAGACGGGATCCAGTAGGATTTTTGGAACCAGGCAGTGAATGATGACAAAACTGCTGTGGTTCATTCTGCAATGACAGTCCCTGATGTTGGGTGCGTAATGCAAGAGATATTTGTGTTGACGTGAGATCCTTGTAGGAGATGAAGTTGGCAATAAAGGAAAAGGGCACAGGATCATGAAACCTAATATTAACGATTGACTTGGTTACTTTACCTTAATATTGTTTTCATACACGCAAATGTTTGAGTCAAAACACCGTATATATACATATATATATGTGTGTGTGTGTATATATATATATATGTATATATATCTGTGTGTATGTGTGTGCGTGCGGACGGGCGTGCGAGTACGTGTGTGTGTGTGTGTGTGTGTGTGTGTGCGCGCGTTAAGATTGCATTTTGGTATCGTCTCAAGCAACAGGACTATCGATAACAGTAAAGATCACAAGCTACTGGCAATTTGAAACGTCAGTAAACCCCATGTTAATATTTTTATGATACTGCAGAGAAGAAAGATCGTATCCGACAGTTTGTATGATATTTTTAGCTTTGCACTGGTATTGAGAATATATCTACTCAGATTGAGCAAGCAACATGAACTAACCTAAAACTAGACATTGTGCTGTACACGAAACAGTGCCCGGAAACACATCCAATTAATTCAAGTGCAAGTGAAGTTAGTTGTGGGTCCTTGTGACCGACCAACGCCCTATCGACGTCAAACCATCTAGACGAACCTGTCCGGAGGTACACTGGCGTGCGTAGGAATAACATTTTACATTGTATAAATATCAACATGGAACAGAGGCGTTGACAGGCACAACTCGTTGTGATGTCGACAACCACACAGAAGGCCTATTATGTTAACTGAGCAGTGTAAAGGATAGCCTTTGCACTTTGTGTCTGACGAATATTCAACGTCTAATGAAAGAGTCGCCACCCTTTACGAACAGAATAGATCATAGTAGACAAGTTTAATTACCTGAGAGGTAAACGTTGATGGTAAACAGAGTGATGCACTGACGACATTAACTATACTAAACTTGACAGATTAAACGTTAAGAGCGACCAAGTCGTCGTAAATATATATTAAGCTGGGACGATTACGTCGCTTGATGGCTGAAGTGAGTCGTGACGAAAGAAATCTGGGTTCGATTCATACTTAAACAAACATTGACAAAACTGGAACATTGCGCAAGCTGTAATCACTCAGTTTACTTTGCGATATCAGTATATTAGAAGCATTAGTCTTAAATATGTTGTAATGCTGTCTTTAGTATAATGTGGTAGACTGTGTGTATGTAAATAAGCCGATATGTTGCTGCCCCTCTCCTTGAAATAAGACATCAAGTCACAACACTCATAGTTATGTGTTTGTATTATGTAGTCCGTGAAAAGAACTGTGTGTGAATCTAACCGCCACTTCATACAAAACTTGACCTCGTGTGGATTCATATCGTACTGACCAAGGCGATTGACCAGAGCCTGTTCATCACCTGCTTGTACTAATCCTTATCAGCCGCACATGCTGTCATATATATAGTTGACTGAGACGTTTTATCTAAAACATGGGAGGAGTCTCAGGTCGAGTTGACACAAGTTTACAATTGCCATCTCATCCATCTCAAGCTATTTCCACACACGGTAGATGTGTTCTCTTAAATATCGATCAGCATTTCCCAAGATTCTCAGTTTCACACAATCTTCACGCCACGATGTCTAGACCTGACACGATAGGATGTTTATTGTGTTACACTACAACAGATTACAGCGTCTAGACCTTGAATAGATATGTGTCCTAAATCTTGAAACCAGGTCTTCCTCTGAGAACAGCTCTCACAATCAACCAGTAGCCACTCTACAGAGAACCAGTTGCACAGGCTGCCATTTTCCTGTGGCGACACTCAGAATCCACCATGCCATCGAAAAAAAACCCCACAAATGATATCCTGTGATAACTAACCTGACGAGTGAGTGATATTTTTAATTGAATATTCCCAGTCGAAAAGTTGCTGTTTAAGGTTTATGTACATTCTGCTGTCCTGTGACAGGACTACTGTTGTGTGTCGTTAAACATCAAACACAAATATTGAACAAACCCGTGTGTGTGAATGGCGGTACCGTGAAGAACGAAGCAGTCCCTTTCAGATTTCCTTGAGACGGTACTAAAGAGCCAAAACTTCAAAGTAAATATAAAGCTTACCAGGATTTTAAGTGTAGAATTATTGTTAGTATTCACTCTGACTGATACTGACAACAATCGCCGGCAGCTGAAGGGATAGGTAAATCGAGCTTGGGCCCATGTAGGAAGCAAAGGTACTGTAAGTCTCTATTCCCTATGATCCCTAGTATGGTGATCTGACTTCAGCTCCAGGCAGTGTATGGCCTGTTTTCTATTCTGTATTGTCTTCTTTAATTAAAATGTTTTAGTTTTACATGCTAGTTTCAAATTCCTATCTGTGATAGTCTAGTAATGTTACTGTAGTGTGACGACAGGTTTTACTATGGAAAATGTTCCTTTCATTCTTATTGTCTAAATTCGATTCGCCACAATATGATTGAGACATTGCCGATGCGACGTTAAGTATTGACTCACTCAAACTTTCAGATTTTGAGTGATAGAATCATATCATTTCACACTTATTTTTTCCTTTGTAGTGCATTCGAATCTGTTCCGCAGAAAATCGGGACTCTGTTGCGGACGTTGTGTATCTCTGTAATGAAAGTGTATTTATTCTCCGCAGTCTATCATTGGTCTGAAATGCTTTTGTCCAAGTGCAAACATTGCGGAGGTTGATTGTAGGGTCCACATGAAATGTTCAGCAGACAGATCCAAACATGGAGGGATCCCACTTGCAACTACCTAGCATACAGAACAGCAAATGATCTCCCCTGTTAGTTACTATGTAGGTGCTACTATTAATTAATATTTCCTGTGCACACTTTGTTCATGTTTTATGCAATATAGGCAGAATATATATTGCTCTTAATCGCAAATGTAATCTTTACAACATAACCGGGATTATACACACGTTCTTGTACCTTGCATAAATAAATAAATATACGTTGGTATAACTTCTTTAAGTGGCTTTTGGAAGCTGCGATGATGAGGAGGAACACTTTTGTATTAATAGACGACTTCTTTATTGCAACGGATTCGGCGTTTCGGTATAGACGCTTGACGCACTTTTGCACGTCTTTACATATTCGTGACGGGATGGCGATAAGTGAAGCTGATATATTTAATATAAATAGTCGTATAATGGCAGTACGTAGTACGTACATGCTTCTGCACAATAACCGTTTTGGAATATACCATCTACGGTGGATTCCACTTCTGGTTTAAATCACAGAATTTCGGCTCAGCGCCTTGATTAGTCTGTATTCTCCACAAGGAGGGGATACTGTGAGGTAGTAACTTCCTTGGATGGGTGACCGTGTTTGGCAGCTTGATTCCTTAGAGTTTCTAGGAGTTTCCAGCACCACGAAGCACATGTGAATACACACACATTCACAGACACACAAGCACGCACGCACACACACATACACACACATTATACTATAATGTTCTCGAAAGAAAAAAAATCTCATATAGCAAAATTAGCTTACAACAGTAACTCTGGAATTTGTCGACCACTTGGCTAGTCAAACAATATCCCCCGGTTGAACTTGTATCCTAACATAACTCTTATGTTGGATATTTGATAAATTGATGCTTGTGCCAGGTGTAGTAGTGTAATACGGATGCTTATATGGGACAAGAATAGAATTCAACATGATGCGATTTTAAGGCGTCTACCTTGCATCGTCATCTATGGTTAAACATTTTTAGATCTCATTATTAGTTCCAAATAAGAAATCTGTGATAATCTAGTTACTTTATTGTTCTTCTATGACAACTATGTCTAAACTTAATTCTTCTCCTCACGATATGGCTGAAATATTGACGATGTGACAATCAATTTTAACTCACTCACACACTTTAACGCATCTAACATCGTTAAAGACTGTTTGAAAAGTTTGTTTTGTTTGTTATTTAACGCCGCACTCCATAAAGGTGGCGGCCTGTAAATATACGAGCCTAGACTAAACAATTCAGTATGAGCATCGATTTTCCGCAATGGGGACACGATCAACTCAGCACGCCTGACCATCCAATCCCGTTAGTCACCTCCTGTCACAAGCAATGCTTGCTGAAGACCAATTTTAGCCCTAATCTTCAGTGGTTTATTCTTAAAGTAATAATTCAGTTTTTGATCAGTTCACGTGATAGGTCTGCTCAAGGATGTCATAAGGTAGTCACTGTCCAGGTGGACAATATTATTTCTTCACTGTGATGAAGATGAAGGATTATGTTTGCTGTCTTTGCCAGGGCTGGGCAGTCTGTGACCCGTGAAAGTCCGGGGTAGAATGGGTCTTCAACAACCCAACGCCTTGCCACAAAAGGCAACAATGCTTCTCGTAAGAGGCGATCGGGTTGTGAGTGCGGCATAAAACCAAACTCACTCTGATCACTCCCATGGATTCTGTCCTTTACGATATGATGTAAAATGAAAGAAACCCTCATTACCATAGAGTCAATATGATTATTCAAAGGATCTTCGGCGGATTATTAACTCCACGTGAGCTGACGGAAATGCTCACCGTGTAAGAAGTGCCTTAAAATTCGGTCACTGCAACGTACTATTGATATTACGTGTATTAAAGAGAGTTATGAGATAAATTTCAAACTGAAACACAAAGAATAGCCCCGAAATCTATCAGTATGACTGTAAGTTGGCAATCAGTAATTTTCAACACTTTATTAATGAATAATCGGAACGTGCCTCCAGTAAAACACTCAGTTTTAGTTTTACAATTGAAACAGTCAATACTAGCTCTGTAAGCGCACCCACGATGTCCAGACGTTGTCGATTTCGAGTGTTTTGAATGAGGTGTTTCTTGAGTTTGGAACTATTAACGGGATGTCAGGAATTAGGTAGATGTTTTCCTGTTCTCGGTTTGGCATGTGCGGCTACAGCTAGTTTTTGGAAACTCTCACGTCTGGAATCGTCTCTCGAGATTAATCTTGCTATCGTTTTAACAACCAGGGGAAGTAAATCTAATCATAGTTCCGTTTAAACTCCGGCCGGAACAGGAGGCGACATTTTACGAGGATTTCAGTCATTTCTTTCCCCAGAAACTCACCGCTAACAAATCTGCAGCAGCACAAAGAAGGATTTTCAACTCTGTCTCCGTGTGAAAAAGGAACATCTGAAACTAAGATCTTTAATCGTGGCTAATTCCGTTTAAAGATCACAACACGTCTCTGTAATCTGACAGAATCCGTCTGGAATGTCAGTGCAATATCTGTCTTAAAGCGCCAAAGGCTCCTCAAATAGCAGTGTGTTACTGTCTCATGTATGGATATTCAGAAGGTCAGTGTCTGTGGCGTGAATCTTCGTCATCATCACCACAACTACCATAATTACTCTCTCTGTGTCTTCCTCATCCACCACTTCATTATCAACACAACAGCATTACCATATCACATCTTCAGCATATTTTCATAAATTCATTCTGCTATAAGTACAACTTTGACGTAAGTATTTCATTTTCCAGGTACAGCATAAAGTGTTAATTCCATATTGTACTTCTTTCATTCTGCTTATTTATCGCGTTGATTCCTTAAACGCACGGGCTAATTCCGCAAATGAACCGCGTTATTCCCATTACAAACCCCTATCGTTCCGCCACTGCATCGCGCTAACTGCTCGTCAGTTCCACAGCAATACACAGCTTTCTCGGGGTTTTGACAATGATAGCACAGTGTGATGATCTGAGAATCTGAATTTCTTTTCCATTATTTTCGTCAAAGCAACAGGTAATAATGCGTGGACCTTGATTCCAAGCTATGTTGAGAACAACCTTGACAGTTTCTTGACAAATTCCAGCAGATATTCAGGGGCTTGTTCAGGAATACTGATAAATATGCTTATACTTTATGTATGAATACATGTACTGTAAAATCTAGCTCGTATCAATATACAATTTATTCTGTTGCATACAGTGAACCATAGCTGGGCGGTTACAACAAGGAATGGGCATACGTACAAAACGTATCTCACATCCATTTCCATGATTTGATATCACGAACACATATTTATCTTGTTGTTTCCAGCGATTCACGGGGTTCCACTATGTATCTTTTTTCAATTAATGAAACGATGGTCGTTTGAGACAGCCGAAAATCAGTACATCACCTCACGGAACCATACGCCAAGGACATATCCGGCAGACGATGATACTGACATGTTCGTTGATGGTATGACCACAATAAATTATTATTATATATAGATGTGTAGGATGGCTGATAGGTCTTCAGCGTTTCCAAACATTGTCGTTATTATTTGAGCTTCTATTGCTTATGCATCTCTTATAAAGTATCTCGTTGCAGCCTGTATACATTGTGCACCAAGTGTTAAAGGTAGACATAGAACACTTCTGGATATTTTGAAAGCATCCTGTTTTGTTTCTCAGTGATTTGGATGCATTGCTCAGAATCCATATAAGGTGTCTACAATCCAACCAGGATTGCGTCTATATGCCAACGTCTTGAACGAGGTATTTAGGTATTACACGTTTAGAAGTCTCTAAAGATCGTGAACAACCAACGCTAACAAAGTGCATAGTGCTAAAGTGATGCAAAAAGAGATATGGTCTCAATGTCATATTCTTTTGCCCTCTTGGTCATTTCTGCCAATATTCGAGGATATATCCTGATTGACTAGTACGTCTTTGATCATGTGTGATGGTCTGTCTCGTGTCCGCAGCTTAGTGTCATTGATAGTGTGGTTTCTTCAGACGCCTGTCTCATACCATGTCGTCCGTTCATAACAACCTAAAGCCTATGATGGACGCTGGTCAGTTCGATAAAACCGCCCGTCACACTTACACCACCAGCAGCTTAATATATATGGAAATACTCTTACCCAGACTTGGTAATAAATGGGCAATTGTTTTCCAAGCTACCCATGGTTGATAAGCTGGAGATATTAACCGCGCCTCGGTAGACGTAATAATGACGTGTGTGTGTTTGATGCCAAATATAATGAACTGTCCTATGCCTCTGTCTTTCATCCAAAACATACCACGCGTATAAAAGAAGGAACACCCTGTTTCAGAAAGGCATATACTAAGTGCCATTCACTCTCGCTTGCTTTACCTAACAAAGATGAAAATAAACGAAACAATTAACAAACATTATTCGGTGTCCTGCCTGAATCTTAGCATTCGTTTTCCAAGTGAAGGCAACCTCTGTACCAGGCTGTGCGGCAAGAGGGGTGATTTCGAGATTTTCCCATTCACGTGAGCAATGTTTCAGCAACACATTTTTATGGCGTTTGATCGTTGCATGGCAGTTTTATTTGGTTAACCGAATATTCGTATTAATTCGAGACAATAGTACTTGAATGTGACTTTTGTCAGTGTTATGTACAGCTTTTGCTTATGTCTCACTGATAAATACATTGTATAAAACAATTGAATCTTTTGTTATTACAATTAGCAAGTTAATCTTCAATACATAACGTACCTCAAAGTCAGAGTGCATCAAACATTGTTTCACGCTACAATAAAATGGGGGGTATAATATGTATAAATCGAATATACGTAATAATGTTATATGTAAAGGAAAGTTTGATAGAAGAATTAGTTTTGGTAAAAGTTCCATCAGTAAAACCCAGTTTTGTTTCAGAGTTGCTGAGAATGTTCTCGTTACATAAGAACGTGTTTTGGTCTTGGAGCTACACATGTGATTGTATATTTTTATGACTTTATGGAACATCTGGACTACAACAGGTATTTAATATTTGTGTAATGAAACGGGATCGGGGGGTCAGACAGGGTAACTTGTTTCGTTGATTGTCACATTGTTTTGATTGTACTGGTTTGTCTGGTCAAGATTGCTTTCAAGCCACTGTGGTATACTGCTTTGTGTGGTATACAAAACAAGACATGAAATCGATATATTTGTTTCGGCCATTACATTCAGAGTGTCAAGTCCATGCCTATTTATGGCAAATGCACCAGATGCCACAGCGTTTTTTTAAACACTTGGCTCACAAAGCTAAAAAGACAACAGTATTGACAAGAATGTATAAAGAGTGAATATAATCATACTTATTTAAGATATTGTATTATTATCATTGTAAAGCTTTACTTTTCCGTAATTTTAAGAATAATTTAATGATGTCTACCTTACTGAAAAAAACAGGACGAAGCCAGTTTTTCGAAGGAATCCTAAAGGTGTCCAGTTCTTCGGATAAAACATTGGGAGGTGTCAGGGAAAACGGAAAGGGTTTTTTATGCTGTGATTGTAAAGTACAAAAAGGCTGTATGAGAAGGCATAAGAAATGTTTCCAGGGTAACTCAAAGAAGCGTTTCATATTTCAGCGGTCTATTCAGCGAAGTAAGGAATGATGCACAATCATCAGACGTTCCCTATATATTGTCAAGCTAGAGTGACAAAATTGAGAGGAAATTGAAATGATCTTCACAGCAGTCATGTTTATTGTCAAAAACGTATTGAGAAAAAGTTGAGCCATGTTTTCAGATGGCATCAGTAATGGAGGACAGCAGTACCCATAGTAAAGGGCTGAAGCGTTTAACTTCATTTAACTTCTCCACTCGAAATGGTTCCTGGATCTATTTTCACATACGGTCGATATTGTTTGGTAGTCAAAACGTGAACAAATCTTTTTTTTCAATCAAGGAATCCTGAAGAAACTTCGATAGATAAGAGCTCTGATGCAGAGCCGGTGTTGGAATTACATACCCACGATAGACATCACGAAGTCTTGCATGGCTGATATATGTGCCTATCGCCAAATCACAAAGTGAACTGTAACTCAAGCACTCCCTATGTCTCAAGCTTTAGCTTCCAGTTAGTTCCGTCTTGGTTTGAGTTCTTGATCAACTGAGTGATATCTGTTTTGTCATGGCACTCAAATGTTTAAAACAAACAACTATCGTGCAAAACATCTCGGATGTGGCAACGGAATACAATGCACGTGGCAGGAAAAACATGAACAAACAAAGCAGACAACGAAAGAACCATTGAGTTGTCATTTATGAAATCTGGACGTTAAATAGACGTTGGATATACCCTGACACAATCATCCCATATAATGGCCAGCCACCTTCGAGATATTCTCATCTGGATCCAGAAGTGACGAACGACACCGAACCCAATACTCCTCTCTTCTGTATTTGTAACTGATACTATTACGCTTGCAAACATCTCTCCTGAAAAATGCGATACTATATACATTTCATTGCTCAAGTACACCAAAGGCCAACTACGCCTCTTCCAGACAAGAAGGCCTGTGAGGATCCAAGTAAGAATAACTTATCTTCAGCAAACCGTGCCCACGCTTGTCCTGTGAGGCGACTGACGGGTTCGATCACTGGATTGTCCGGTCGATTATTTACAGACCGCCGCCATATGGCTGGAATACTGCTGAGTGTGGCGTAAAGCTAACTCACTCCCTCACTCTAGGTCGGAATACTCTCAAGAAGCTGTGCAACGGTTGCGAGGGAAATATAGATTCAATTTTCTCTGTGGTTATATTACATGAAAACCTCTTGATATGAGGAACTATTTCCAATAGTTCGCACAATGTTGTATATGCAAGCAGGTCAGACCACGAATGACCTTTTTACCATTTTTTGCTTCCACAATTTACATACATCTCTAGTACATTCAAATAAGTATAGGTATAAGTACAAGTGAGTTGGTACTCAATACAAACTTAATACACTTTCACATATCCCGGTCGTAAAGTGAATAAACGTTTTTGAATATATTTATCATACTTTATCTGTCTTTCCAATTACAATGATCGTAGTTAAAAATCTTACAGGTTTTCTGACGTAGTATTTCCTGTAAATAGAGCATGGAAAGATGACCAGAAGGTAAAGAACCTATCATTGCTGCCCTCTTAGCAGGACAAATAGCTGGATTCGTTGATAAAAGCTGAATAACTTTGCTTCACACAAACGATTTAAAACCCTAGGGCAGTATAAATATTTACAAATATTTACAAAATCAGTTTCGTTATTCAGTCATTTGTTGGTGTCCTGTGTCGGTGTCCTGTGTCGGTGTCCTGTGTTATTCTCTTGCCTTGGGAGTCCTCGAAGATCCGGGTTGCAATTGATCTTCAGCAACGCAAAGCTACTTGACAATATCGGGTATCAGCTTCTCATTGCCTCCCAAACGACTGAATCACCTTTTCTCACAGTACATTAAGATGGCAATGGAAGCTATATTAGTGTTCCAATTGTCGCTTATTAATGTTGATATTATTTGATGTTCAACATAGCCAGCATTTAAGACCATTCATAAATTTGCAAGATGAGGTAAGGATCCGTTACTTCTAGCACATCCATGATATATATGCCGCACCTATTAGGTCTGTTAGAATCCTCTGACATACAACAATATTCAAAGCGCAAGTAAACCAAACTCAATGGCTTTCACCTGAATATGTTTACAGTATAACATATACTTTATTCACTGAACTTGATGTAATCAGCATCATACAAATCGATTTGTGTTTCCGCTTCAATGAACAAATTAATCAAGGCTTGTCATTCGTTTCCACTGAAGGGGAATGAAGGGCGATGTTCAACCCTGAACCAAAATTGATTTACGTAATC
This sequence comes from Haliotis asinina, assembly GCF_037392515.1. Classification (NCBI taxonomy): domain Eukaryota; kingdom Metazoa; phylum Mollusca; class Gastropoda; order Lepetellida; family Haliotidae; genus Haliotis; species Haliotis asinina. Next base: position 39,150,719 of record NC_090284.1, on the reverse strand, counting down.
CGATATAACTGATAAACACGTGTGGTGCCTGTATTCTCATGTCCATGAACATTTAGGAGAGCGTACATCATAAAGAAGGGAATCTATGATGGAACTACTTAAGACAAACATCAAATGATTTTTCACTTGACGTACCAATGCTGGCAAACGGCAATGACCCAAACTCTGCACTGGAAGGCTGATGTGATCTCATTAGAGGTCTGGGCGTGTGAAGGGGAGATATATCACCTCGAATATGTAAACTGCGTCAAAGAACCACATGGTGTAATTCATGTATCTCACGCGATGCATTGCATTGTATGTTTGACACAGTCATTGGCTATGGTTTATGATAAACGTTAGAATATATTTCAAAGAAAAGTCCAACAGATCTTACATTGCCAAGGTTGAAAGTTAATCGTTTATGTTAATTTAAGTCAATTTAAAGGAACTTGACATAAATCAAACACTTTAGGGTAATAACTGTCACGTCAGAATAATGAGGCTTTTGAACGCCACTATCGTAGAAAAGGTATAAGTGTCTTATGTGGCCTTGGGCGCCAAGACATGCCTGGTCACGACGGCATTGGTCATGTACTGCTTCTCCTCCAGTGGTGCCCGCTCCAGGTACTGTTTGCGTTTAGGTGTGCTTTCATAAGTGATTTCCTAAATTACGTTTCTCTTGCATTCTGAAACTTGATGTCGGTACTTCGTCACCAAAAGGTTGATGCAACAGCTCTCAGTCGGTTATGGCTGAAATTTAGTTCTGCAGGAAATTGTTACAACTTGGCATTGCGTGATTGATTAATGATCCTATTTCACCTCTGTCGTGGCAACGGAACCGATAAAACTGCTAGCGTGTGGTAATAATATAATGAAAGTGTTTTAGTTTCCTTTATAAAATGTTGAAAGATAATACTGTGTGCAACATATGTTGAAAGATAATACTGTGAGCAACATATGTTGAAAGATAATACTGTGTGCAACATATGTTGAAAGATAATACTGTGTGCAACATGTATCATCGTTGCCTTGTCATGTTGTTGACATGTATGTGCTTATGTCTCTGGGCCTCTGTATGTGTGTGCTTGTAATTCTGTTTTCTTATGTCTTTATATGTGTTACGTTATAATTGTTAAATAATCGACGTAAAGATCGTTTCTACCTAACCTCTCCTCTCAGTGTGAGACTATCCCATCAACTTGGCAACATACAGTGAGGGGTTATGATTAAAGTGACATGACGCCCCGTTACAGCAATATAAATCCACGGGCGTTTGGGAAGACCTGCAGAGAACTGACGGATTTCTTATCACCAAATACCTCTCAGCATGCAGCCCATACATTTTTCCTATTTTGGACATTCAATTTCAACAGCGTCAAGCAGTCACACTAAGATATATATTTAGCAGAAGTAGTTTTGAAAACTCTCACCAAATCATCACAGACACACACACACACACACACACACACAGAGAGAGAGAGAGAGAGAGAGAGAGAGAGAATAGAATGACATGATATCTTCTTTCGTACATATAACACATAAACATACATTATACGCTGCAGTTTAAAATATGTTATTGTTTCAAACAAAAAGAAAATTCCAACATACTTAGACCTTCTGGTGACGGAGGTTTAGTTTTTGACATCTTAATTACGTCTCCAGCCTTCATAGCAATAATGAATGTTGGTTATGTTCTGGTGAACCATTCGAGGGTGTACAACTGAATGTGCATTAATCATATTCAGCTGTTCTTTCGCTTTATGTCCCACGCCAACCTGGAAACGACATGAACCGTAACCTACTTCCAGTAATGCTTGATTATGACACGTTCACATTCTGGGTGAGAAACGGGCGGTCCAGTCGCCAGAGACCAACCACACTATTCCCTTTGTTGTCGTCATTGAACATGCCAGAAACGTATGGCGGTGGGTCCGGTTACAGGTTAGCAGTGAATATTTTCCATGTTATTCAGCATCGTACCTCTGCTTGCTCGTTTAACCAAGTTATCACATCTGGGTTTCCTCTCACATTATGGTGGTAGGCCGTGATGTAACTGGAATTCTGTTCAATGCCATGTCACTCAAATTCAAAGATTCATATTAGTTGTAGGCGCCACTGCATGCCCCGTGGGTATTGTCCGTGAGAATCGATCCTCGGCAACAGGCGATCGTCATAAGAGCAATCGTAATGTATGCAGTGGACATAGTCAGTGGATGGATATGGTCTGATTGTGTGTCTGTTAACATGAAGTCGTCGGACTCGATGTAGACGGCTGTAATATTTCAAAAGTGCCGTAACAAACAACAAAGAAAAGTCAAGTCATGCCATGTCTTTCTACAGTGAAACACAAGGACTGAATACATCATGGGTATGCCATACGTGTCCTAAAATCCAATGTAAATGTTTCACTTCATCGTCCATGTCATTTAAAACATGCTTTGTGAAGGATTCTTTCAACAACCTAATTCAAATCTTTCATTCCCAGTTGATACCCCTCTCCATCAAGTCCTGACATGCAACTCTCCTGGAGGTCCTATCTGGAGTTCTTTCTGATGACGAGTCTTAATATTTGGCACGAGTGATGTATTCAGAACAGGATGTCTTATTTTTGCATCGCGGAAACGAATGCAACTTTAGCACGATATTTTTAATATCGTACTCCTTTCATGTTGGAAGTAGTAAACTGCTTCTGAGACCACTGACATCTTTTCTTCAAAAGGTGTTACGAAGACTACCGGGCCAAAAAAAAACAAAACAAAACAAAACAAAATAAAAAACAAGAAAAGAAAAACAAAACAAACAAACAAACAGGGGCGTCAGTTGCCATACCCAAGACTGCAAAAAAACAATACACCAATATCCGGAACATATTCGTGACGTCAACACAACTAGGACCCACCATCAGTAGATGCGCAGTCCTCCTTCGACGAGATATGTCTGGTAAACAAACCTACCACCCATGCCATTGAATTGGGTGATTGTCATTTTTTACCCCGACAAAGCTTGGCCTCACACTGCCAGTATTGTTTGTAAACAAAACCTCAAGGTATTGCCAGCTCCTTTTCCAGACATAGACACCACTGAACATTTCTCGGGTAATTTCGTCAGCCGAGACATCATGTACCGCTTCCAACGAACCTCCAACAGGAAGTTAAATGGACTCTCCTGGACTTATGGAACAGGAACACAGCCGACGTGAAGTTGGTTTAACTTTCTTTTGCCTGGCTGCTTATGCACAACATTTGAGTTGTGTACGTTCTGTGTGGTTAGATTCAATTCATCGAATGAAGGTGGTGCAGAAATTCAGTCAAACCATTTTAGAAATCTGATTTCTGGGGGGTTCAAGACCTGTTGAGCTGATGCATCTTTTATTTAGATTGGATGGTCATAGTTAGCTCAGAACCCGTGAAAATATTTGCATGTCTTCATGCATAGGCATCCTGACAGAATGTAATTTATAATGAAACTTGAAGGCTTAGTCCGAAAGACTTACGCGACCCAGGGTACATACCGCGATGCAATTGCGGTCATCTATCAGATGTTCTGGGATGTACTTGTGTTACGATTTCAATCTCTTGTTAAATATATTTCAAAGAAAACTCTTGTTTTTTTCGATTGGCTATACTGACTGCCTGTAAGTAGCTTCATTTTCATTATGTTGTGAGTTCGAGAAAGATGGATCTGATGATGTAACTAGTTGAAGTGTCCATCCCCAAATGGATGAAATCAGTGTATGCTCTTCTTGTAATGGCATAACTGAAGATCACTTAGTGTTTGTTTTGTTCCAAAAAAAGTCATCTCTTTCGTCATGCCGCTAATTATTCAGGAGTATCTTTCATAGGTTTTTGAGGTAAAGAGGCGCAACGCTTTACATAACAAAAGATTCAGTATCAATGAACTGTTTACTTCGATATTATATATAATGGAACTGGGACTTTGGCAACGAAAGGATACCATTGCGTTGGTCTTGCATACACCATACATGTAATATAAGCTACTCAAAAAAAAAAGAAACGCATAGGTATTATTTTTCCGTGTAACTTTTCGAATTCGAATCATTGGTGTCTGTGTAATCAGTATATCCATGGTGAACGTTGTCTGCAGACATTCCGAGTCTGAATCCATTGTCATTGAGGACAGCTCGCCAAATCGCACCAAAATCTGTTTTCCTCAATAAATGCGATAAATTGCGAATGGGAAGAATTTCATACGTTTCCTTTTGCACACACATTCCATGCATCATTTCCAATAAAAGTCGGGGGTTTCAATGCCTTTGCGACATTGACAATCTTAAATTTGGTGTTAAAGTCGTACTAGACTTACTGAGGCTCAGCGCAACAATGCGATAGGTCATTTGGAGGCTGGGGAGTCTCAGTCTGCGATTGCAAGGCAACTGAATGTGTCACGAGTACCATAACAAGACTTTGGCATCGCTACCAACAGCAAAGGTCAGCACGTGATCGTCCCAGGTCAAGTCGACCCCGTGTGACCACGCCCGCTCAGAACAGGTTTATTCGTCTTCGACATTTGCGGAACAGGTTCACCACGGCATCCTCCACAACACCGGTAGTGCCAGGACTCAACATCGGCAACAACGCAGACAGTGGTGTCACCGACATCTCCCATGACCATTGCCAAGGTGGAGAAATGTTATCTTCAGTGATGAGTCACGTTACATGCTCCTACGTCCCGACGGAAGAGCACGTGCATATCGACGTCGTAACGAACGCTACACTGCAAATAGTGTACAGGAAGTGGACAGATTTGGCGATAGGAGTGTCATGGTTTGGGCTAGAATCTCATACAGTGGCAGGACAGATCTCATTCAGGTTCAGGGCACTTTGATAGCTCGACGTTAGCGTGATGAAATCATCAAGCCGCATGTCTTTCGTTTCATGAACCGCCAGAACGTTGTTTCTCAGCATGATAACGCTCGGTCGCATACAGCAAAAATAAACAGGGGTTTCCTTGCCCAGAATAACTTTCATTTTCTTGATTGACCCTCATGATCACCGGATCTTAACCCTACTGAACACTTGTGGAACGAATTGGAGCGTCGTGTGCGACAGCATGACCCTCAGACACCGACGTTACCTGCTCTGTTTGTGGCCTTGAGGGAAGAGTACCAACTCATTCCCAGGCACTTCATCCCTGGTCTGGTCCAGTCTATGGGACGCAGATGCCAAGCAACCATTGATGCTAACGGTGGCCACACAAGATACTGACTGCTTTGCGACCTTGACCTTGGAACCGTTAATGTTCATTCAGGTTTTCTTCATGACTGCCCTCTATTACTGAACCTTAATTATAAGTGTATAAACTGATAACAATTTTCAGCTATGCGTTTCTTTTTTGAGTAGTATAGTTTCTTTATCAATGTAATACCGACTTATGTGAACAACTCGGCCTCTTTGTCTTGCAAGATTTTACAGACAAGAGCCAAAATGGTATCAATAAATATCCTACTTACATCATGTACAGATCCTAAGCAGTTTTTTTTTCAAACCCTTGTTGATATCATGTCACAGATGGATTGCAAATCCGATCCGAAACCCTCAGGGCAAAAATACTCTGAAGCAACCCAGTTCTCAATAGCAAATGTTGTGTTACTCATAACCAAAGTCATTGAAACGATTGTGAAGGTTGTGTTCTTAGCTATCGTTTCGATTATAGTACCCACCGTACTTTCTTTTTAAAAATTGATGCACCTACTCAAAATCAAGTGGACGTGCTCAGTCCACATTTGCGCCAGAATATCGGTTATGGTCAGCTATACGTACTGGTAGTCTGTACATAATGGAGTGTACCAGGAAAACACGTGATGGAAGATGTGAGCACCGGTTCCTTCATGATAACACGCCATCGTAGAGCCTGATCACCCGATTCCAATTCGACAAACGTTTTTGGAATTGTTAGGTTATTCCGATGTGTAGGCCCCAATGGCGCATGCTTATGGAAAGGTGTCCGTAAAACGGAAATGGAACTTGTGTTTTGAAAATTTCAAGATAAAAAAAAATCATGTGAGGAGGTATAAGAAATTCCACGATGTTGCGAGGGTAATTCAAAACAGCGTTTCATAGTTCAGTGCCCTAATTGAGGAAACTGGGATGACCTTTATATATAGCCCTATATATATTGTCAACGTGCATTGAGAAAACCTAGAACCATGCTTTCAGAAGGCGTCAGTAATGGCAAATAGCAGAGACTACAGCAAAGGCTTAAGTGTTTAACTTCCGTCATCTAATCCACTCCAAAAGAGTCCCTAGTTCCATGTTCATAATGCTAGATTAACATATAAACGGTAGACATGATGCAGTCATGCATTTGAATGTCTGACGACAAAACACAAAGCGCTCTAATTATCACTTTAGCACTTCTTCCATGTCAAGCTTTAGCTTCCAGTGTGTTGGTTTAGGGTAGTCTCATGATGTTCTGTATCAACCCAAATCTTTCTCGTTTGTCATATCACTCAAGATGTAAACGACTGTAGAGACTTGAGGCCTGGAAACGGGAATAAAATGAACGTAATAAAAACTATAACAAACAACGAAAAACCTATGAAGTTGGTACTAATTATTTATGAACACTTAACCATATTCACCCCACACAATATTTTACAATGTAATGGCCTGTCGCCTTCTACATGTAACCATTTGAATCCGCGAATGGTGGTGCAAAGGTGACCTTAGGAAAGACACCGAAAATACACTACCCTTTGATGTTTGTAACTTATCATATTAACAGAAGTTATGGTTGAAATTGTTGACACCACTCGTGTGAGTGGTTGATGTTTGCTATATGCATTTGTTTGATTGTTTAAGCACATCAAAAGAAATCTGCATCGGAACACTGGGCAACGGTTGTTAAGGAGACACAGATTCGATTCTCTTTGTGGGTATATACATGAAAGCCTCTTGGTAAGAGTAAATGAATACCAAAAGTCAGAACTGTCATGACTGAAATCACACACGTGTCTTGTTAAGTCTATTTGCATATAAGGAGGTGGTTACAAAAATGCCAGGTCCATGCAGGTAGCAAAGGTACTGTAAGTCCCCATGGTTCCTGGTATGGTGATCTACCTTCAGTTGTTGGCGATCTACAGCCCGTATTTTATGTTGTATTGTCCAAATAGTGGCATTTGTTTTAACTCTCCACACTAGTTTTAACTGGAAATGTGATATTCTAGTGGTTTTACTGTCCTTTGACGACAGGTTCTTATAATGTACACATATTTCATTTCAGTATCCAAAATTGTCTCGTCACGATATGGCTGAAATATTGCCAATGTGACGGTAAATATTAACTCACTCCCTCACTCACTCAAAAATGCCAGCATGTATGCTCTACTCTGGGAGACAGTGTACACAAGGAATCATTTATAAACAGTGTTTTGTAATAGTTGGAAAATTCAATCGAGAGAAACCTTTTAATGGAACAGATCAAATTAGGAGCCAGTGTCGCTGTACGTAAATCCAAGACAATATGCTCAAATTGAACACTTGCGTGATACAGTCACCCCAATTCAACAATGAGTAGTTTTACTCCACAGCGGTGCTTGATGCGGATCCTCCTATTAAATTGTTAGTATTAATGAACAAAGAAATGTGTACGCCTTGTCCTCTTCCATTCAATTTCTGTTGGTCGGTAAGTTCGTAAACTTGCATGGAAGACCGGCTTCATTAGAATCAGTCGACCGTTTCCTGGTCTCGAGCTCAAATAAGGATGACCTGAAGAAATGGCGCCATTAATGTCAAACGATGAATATAGATTGATACTCCTGTGTTTATTTCTGAAATGTCTTGAAGATGTCCTCAAGAAGAGCAGACATCTTCCCTTCGTCTGTGGTACAACTTAAGTCACACAAATGTGGAGGAATTACTGGCTCTCCATCGAAGTGGCAAGGTTATTGTAAAGTTTTACATCGCATGTACAACCAAAGCTAATTGAAAATATCAGGTGTCAGCTTCTCATTGCCTAAGAAACGAGAAGGATGCATGACTCAACATTTCGGACTTGACAACAGTGCATTAAATGTGGCAATAGAAGCTTTATTAGTTTTCCAACTTGGGCGTATTAATGTTGACATTATTTGATTTTCAACATAACCAGCATTTAATATCCATTCTGAAACATGATTGAATTCGCAGAGGTAAGTGTCCGTTTACTTCAAGCACATCCATGATATACATACCGCACCCATTATAGTCTGCTTGCCGTGAAAACATACCGATGAATTTCACTTTAATCAAATAAGTAAATCGAATACAGTGCAAATAAGACTGCGAAACCTCATGATTGTACCTTGCCAACTGAACCCTTAAGAATTGTATTCAACTTAGGATAAATGATCGGCACGCTTTCACTGACTACGGGTGTGTTGGATTCCTCTGACCTAGAACAATATTCAAAGCGCAAGTAAACCAAACTCAATGGCTTTCACCTGAATATGTTTACAGTATAACATATACTTTATTCACTGAACTTGATGTAATCAGCATCATACAAATCGATTTGTGTTTCCGCTTCAATGAACAAATTAATCACGGCTTGTCGTTCGTGTGTCGTGAAGACAAGTGATGGGTGATCTTCAGTCCTGACCCAAAATTGATTTACGTAATCGGATATAATAACTGATAAACACGCTAAAAGAATGTGTGTGATGTCTGTATCCTCATGTCCATGGACATTTAGACTCGCGTACATCACAAGGAAGGGGATGCATGAGCGAACTACTTAAGACAAACATCAAATAATTTGTCACTTGACGTAACAATGCTGGCAAACGGCAATGACCCAAACTCTGCACTGGAAGGCTGATGTGATCTCATTAGAGGTCTGGGCGTGTGAAGGGGAGATATATCACCTCGAATATGTAAACTGCGTCAACGAACCACATGGTTTGGGGGAGGTCACTGATGTAATTCAACCATGTCACGCGAGGCATTGCGTTGTGTGTTTGATCAAAACGAATAACATCACTTCGATGAGCTGCTGCAGTGACACAGCCATTGACATAAAGTATTGAACTGAGCTGACTATGGTTATGATAAACCTATATACTTCAACGAAATGCCCAATACATGCGTAAACCAATGTTCGTTACAATTTGGCATTGCATGATTATTTAATGATCCTATTTCACACACACACACACACACACACACACACACACACACACACACACACACACACACACACACACACACACACACACACATATATATATATATAATGCTGAAGGATGAAGGATAATACTGAATGGAACGTGTATCATCGTTGTCTTGCCATGTTCTTCACATGTATGTGCGTTTGGTTGTGTACCTGTCTGTCTGTGTACGTGTGTGCATGTAGCTGTATTTCTTCCGTTGTTAAATAATCATGATCGGGATGTAAAGGTCCTTTTTACCTGACCTCTCCTCTCACCTGGTGTGAGACTATTCCATCCACTTGTCATACAGTGAGCGGTTATGCTTGAAGTGACACGACGCCTTGTTACAAGAACATGAAGTCACTAGCGTCGGTTTGTCAAGACCCATACACTTTTTCCATTCTGGATATTCAATTTCATCAACGTCTAGCAGTCACATTAAGATTTATATTTAGCAAAAATTGTATTCAAAATCTCATCAAAACTGCAGAAGCAGCATCGAACTTATTCCATCGTGTTAGTGCACAGTTTATACTGAAAATCAAAGCTACTTATATTGTCGTTGTAATATAAATGAAGAGTGAGTGAGTTAAGTAAGTCACATCGGCAATATTGTAGTCATATCGTGACTAAATCAATCAATATATATATATTAACAATCATAGATAAACTATAAAAAAGCCTGTCAACGAACAACAGTAAAACAACTATATTATCACAGATATAAATATAAAATAAGTAACTGAATCTATAATGTTTGAACTATGTATGCGAATACAACATAAACATAGACTATAGATTACTAACGACTGAAGGTAGATCACCACACTGGGAACCATGGGGACTTACAATACAATGGGTCCCTGCGTGGGCCCTACCTGGATATAAATGAAGACATTCCATCTATCCTGGTTATTACTGTGTACCTGTGTTGCTCGTGGCTGTGATGATATTAGGATACTTTCTAAAATTTGGTTCAAGCAAGGAATGGTCCATGTAACATTAGTTTACAGTTATCACTTTTCCAAGGCTGTGGGGATTCTCTTGAACAGTTCCGATTGGCGTTTGTATACACCTGGAAATTAATCAAGCAACACCCCAATTTTTTCTATTGGAGCAACTTTGAAGTGTTCTGACAATCAAAATATGCCGGGTTGATATAGTTTGACACTTTTTTATTCAACAGACGATCCCTGACAAACAACTTAAAGGGAAAAAGTATCAAGACTTTGCTTTATTGCAACGAAATCCAAATTCTTAAAACTGTCTTAAATTCATGAAAAAATGGACACAATTTACTATTCATCCACAGACGTTGTTGTCAGGTGTATTAACACAAATGTCACATGGAAAGAAAGAACAGTCATCTGAGAGTCTGCACACCGACTTTCATCAATATCTAGTGTGTCCTCCCTGCGCACGCACCACCGATTCCAGACGCCTCCTCATTCCTTGGATGAGTCTCCGGATCTGATTCTGGGGGATCCTGTTCCACTCCTCATGCAGGGCAGCCGTCAATTCGTTGAGATTATGGACTGGTGGGTCTCTCTGCCTCACACGACGGCCAATAAAGTCCCACAAATGTTCAATGGGGTTGAGGTCAGGGCTCATGGCAGGCCATGGAATTCTGTCAATTGCATTTTGCCGCAAAAAATCATTTACAGCATGCGCCCTGTGAGGTCTAGCATTGTCGTCCATAAATATGGGTCTCGTTGCCAGAGGATGGTTCTCAAAATGAGGTACCACAGCCCTGTCAAGAACCTCCTGTTGGTAACGAACACCGTTAAGGTTGCCACGGATGGTAATGATATCCAACTTGCAGTTCATGGAAATGCACCCCCATACCATAACGGAACCTCCCCCAAAGGCCACAGTCTCCTGGATGTTCCGTGGAGCCATTGCTGTGTTCCTCTGCCTCCAGACCCGAGTACGACCGTCCACCATGTGCAGCAAGAACCGGCTCTCATCTGAGAAATGGACCTTCCTCCAAGAGGCAATGTTCCAGTGCAAACGGTCATTACACCAGGCCAGTCGGGCTGCCTTATGGGCTGGAGACAGTCTGGGTCGCTTGATTGGCCTCCTTGCCCGGTATCCTGCAGCTTTCAGACGATTCCGAACAGTCCTGTTCGAGATGGGTCTCCCTGGAAGCCACTCCTGTCTCAACCGAGAGCTCGAGTCGAAGGACCTGCGCCGTACAAGTCTCAGTAAAGCTCTGTCCTCCCGGACTGTGGTCTTCCTGGGTCTTCCTGGTCTAGGCAGGTCTTTAACTTCATTAGTGGCCCGGTATTTTTTCAAAAGTTTTGAAATTATGGAATGATGTCGTCCGATTTGAGTCCCGATTTGTCTTAGAGACATACCAGCATTCCTCATGCCGATTATTTGCCAACGAGTGGCCTCTGATAATTTCCTACGTGCCATGACATTGAAATGAATGAAAAACCGAATGCAATCGACAACCTGCGCTTGTAAACACCCCAGGGAAAAAGTGCATTTTTCGAAAGTTGAGGTTAAAGCAATGCACGTGCGCTGTGCAAGCTTCACGCGCGTCATATCAACCCATGAAAAGCTCATGCTGTATGTCAATACATCAAAATTGAATAATCAATCATCAAAATTACTTCGTTAAACTTTGTTAAGTTTTTATGTGTCTTTGAATTTGGTGTTGCTTAATTAATTTCCATATGTATATTTAACACATACACATACCTTACACGCTGACATTTCAACACATGCTATTGTGTTAAATAAGCTTTGCCGATAAATTTCCAACATACTTAGACCTTCTGGTGACGGGGGTTAGTTTTTGACATCTTAATTACGTCTCCAGCCTTCATGGCAATAATCAATGTTGGGTATGTTCTGGTGAACCCAGTCAAGTCGTGAGTATATAACTGAAAATGCATTAATCATATTCAGCTGTTCTTTTGCTTTATGTCCCACGCCAACCTGGAAGCGACATGAAACCTGATCTATTCCCAGTATGCTTCATTATGACACGTTTATAATCTGGGTGGACAACGGGCGGTCCAGTCGCCTGAGACAACGCTGTTCACTTCGTTGTCGTCATCGAACATGCCAGATACGTATGGCGGTGGGTCCGGTTACAGGTTAGCAGTGAATATTTTCCATGTTATTCAGCATCGTACCTCTGCTTACTGGTTTTAACCAGGTTATCACATCTGGGTTTCCTCTCACATTATGGTGGTAGGCCGTGATGAAACTGGAATTCTGTTCAATGCCATGTCACTCAAATTCAAAGATTCATATTACTTGTAGGCGCCACTGCATGCCCCGTGGGTATTGTCCGTGAGAATCGATCCTCGGCAACAGGCGATTGTCAAAAGAGCAATCGTAATGGATGGAGTGGACACAGTCAGTGGATGGATGTGGATTGATGGTGTGTCTGTTAACATCAATTCATTGGACGTTCTTATGAATGACTCGATGTAGACGGCTGTAATATTTCAAAAGTGCCGCAACAAACTTAAGTGACATCATGTCATGTCTTTCTACATTCAAACACATTACATTACAATGAGATATATAGGTTATCATGCGAGTGGCTAGTGAAGGTCCCGGGGTAGAATAGGCCTTCAGCAACCCATGCTTGCTATAAAAGGTGACTATGCATGTCGTTCCCAATTGCTCAGACGGATGCTCATGTTGTTGGTCACTGGATTGTCTGTTCCAGACTCGATCACTTACAGACCGCCGCCATATGGTTGGAACATTGCTGAGTGCGGCGTAAAACTAAACTCACCCACTCACTTACTATCACGCGAATATGTTTTGGGATGGTTTATAACCTGCATTAGGAAAAAAACATTGTAAACATTGTATTTAGCGAGCCTTAGCGAGCTGTATACAGTGTTTATTCTTAATGCAGCATAAATCATCCCCCAAAAGAGTGTGATAACCTATTTATCATACAATGTCATTCTTACTTTGGATTTTATTTTACAAAAAGGCGATTTCCTTTGCCTCAGATCATGAAACTTAGTTTCGTGGGATGTACCCGCATTATAATGAAGTCACAAATAGGTGCGTTGTAATACGTGACATCACAAGCTCAGAGACGCAATTTTCTACTGATTTGACTGCTTTACGTCATCTAGTTTTCAGTCAGCTTTATGTTATGTTTTCAACAACTCCTAACTTACGTTTGAAAAATAACAAACAATCTCGCGTGGAATTTCAGACAACTTCAATTGACCATTTGAACAAGAAATACACTTTAATGTGACATTGGATTTCCATGTCGTCCTCTCGCTAACACTGACAGTCGGTTGGTAAACTGTCGTTGGTATCTTCGCAAGCCAATGGATTTCTGTCTTCGCTCTGCAATCTACTCCATCTATCATAACCAAGCACGAAGTTTCTGAGATCAAAGCACCGTCACAACGGCCGTCAATCCGGACACGATCACCGACCTTTGACATCATGTTTTACACTCTGAAAGTAGTCACAAAAATTTGCATATGACCTCACTCATTTGCATCGATATTCCTATATGTCTAAAACGGATACCAAAAATATCCGTTTGCTTTATCCTGCAGAGAACGCTATCCATTGTATGATAAAAATAAAAGATCAAGACTGAATACGTAATTGGTATCCCATACTTGTCCTAAAACATAACATCATGACGAGGATGTCCTAAAAATGTGGGACATTATTACTCATAACATTAAGCATTGGTCAGTCTCGCCTGTATTTGAAAGCTGCAACTTAAACCAGTGTTTACTCACTCACTTGATAATCAGTTCAAAATGTAAACAGTTAGTGATACTTCACCGATGACATCCAGTCAACCGACGACTGCACTATTGACAGGATATTGTATGATGTTTTTGAAGTAGCTTTGAAAATCAATCTGAGGAAATGAAAAAGGTTTTTGAAAAATAATGTAAAATAAAAATGTTTCACATCATTTAAAACATGCTGTTTCATGTCATTTGAAACATGCTGTGAAGGATTGTTTAGACAACCTCATTGAAATCTTTCACTCCAAGTCGATACCCCTCTCCATCAAGTCCTGACAAGCACCTCCACAGGAGGCCCTAAATGGAGTTCTTTCTAATGAGGATTCTAAATTTTCGGCACGAGTGATGCGTTCAGAGCACGATATCTTATTCTGCATCTCGAAAACGAAACCCGTGAAGGTCCCGGGGTAGAATAGGCCTTCAGCAACCCATGCTTGCCATAAAAGGCGACTATGCTTGTTGTAAGAGGCGACTAAAGGGATCGGGTGGTCAGACTCGCTGACTTGGTTGACACATGTCATCAGTTCCTAATTGCGCAGATCGATGCTCATGTTGTTGATCACTGGATTGTCTGGTCCAGACTCGATCATTTGCAGACCACCGCCATATAGTGCGGCGTTAAACTAAACTCACTCACACACTCAGTCACTCGAAAACGAACGCAGCTTGGCAATTTCGCATGAAAAATGTAATGTCTTAATCCTTTTATGTTGCACGTAATAAATATACCTTTCTGAGACCACTGACATCTTTTCATCAAAAAGTGCTACGGACTAAACCACCGGTCAAAAGAAAGTTATCAATTTACCCAAAGAGTGATTATGTAAGTAAAAACAAAACCAAAAGAACACAGATTAGAACCTATACATAAAACATTCGCCAAAACGCAATGTGATCCCGATAATGACAGAACTGTCAAAACATTTCGCAAAAATCGTGCAGATTTCAAAACGTGAGACACGTAATTGTGGGATATTTTCCCAGTGCACGTGCGTGCCTGTGCCACAAATACCGATGTTGGACAGAGCAAGCATGCGGCAGTAAATAATAAATTAAATAATAAAAAAAATAAATTAAAAAAAACCAAACAGTTACGCAAACTCAACTAGACAGGACGGTCGGTGTGGACAAAATGGGAGCTTTGCAACGTCAGCTGGCAGGCCTGTTTCAGCAAATTGACAAACCGCAACCAGTAAACTATCCAAACCCAAGGCAACCCAAGAGTCACGACACGCGACCAAAGTCCACTATAACCACCTCCGGAACATTTTCGTGACGGCGACGTCAACACAGTTAGGACCCAAAATCAGCAGACGCACAGTCGCTCGACGATTTGATACGGCCGGTATACAAGCCTACCACCCCTGCCGCAGAATGGAGTCATTTTGCAGCCCGACAAGGTTAGCCCTCACACTGCCAGTATCGTTTGTGAATACCTGCAACACACCAGCATCAACGTATTTCCAGCGCCTTCTCCAGACATTGAGAGAGCGAGAGAGTTACAGGTCTTCCACAACGATTTCCCGCTTCAATAGAATACACCTTTAAACTGGAAAGACTTACACGACCGAGGGGACATACCGCGATGCAACTTCGGTCATCTATCAGATACTGTGAGATGTACTTGTGTTTCGATTTCAGTCTGTTGTTAAATCTATTCTAAACATGTAATGTTTCAGTGAATGGTTGAGTCGACTGCCTTTGAGTCATTTCATTTCGTTGTGAGTTCGCGAAAGGTCGTTCTGATGATGTAACTAGTTGAAATGACCATTACCAAAATCGATGAAATCAGTGAATGCTCTACCTGTAATGGCCTGTTTCAGCTGCAACGAACTGATTTGGAAGATCACTTAGTCTTCGTGATGTTCCAAAATGATCATTTATTTCGTTATACTGATAATTTTCTTTCAAAGGTTTATGAGGTAAAGAGGCACAACGTTTTAAATATCAAAAGGTCCAGTGTCAATATAGCATTTACTTCGATATTTTCTGTGATGGGAGTGGAACTTTGGCAACGAAAGGTTACCATTGCGTTGACCTTGCTTACACAATTTATATATAGTTCCTTAATGCTAAATCTCTAGTCTCTAGTCTACAAACAACAGCGCCCTTTATCATGAAAGACTTTGCAGACCGATTTACGACCTTAAAGTGAAAAATGGTATCATAACACATCCCATGGAGCACTTTCCAAACCTTTCATTTTTTCAAAATGTTGGAGATGTCTTGTCCAGCTGTACATTTTAATATTCTTTAAATAATCAAGTGTAGCGTGCAAACAAGTGATAGAAGATGTGAGCACCAGTTCATTCGCGATGACACACCATCACAGAACTTGACCACCAGAGTCGAATTTGACAAACGTTTCTGAAGTATTAAGTTTGAATGACACACGTGGAATCCCCCAATGGAGCATGATTATCAGGGACCGTACTGCAAATGTACGTCAGGCCCTATTTATTGTGTGAAACAGGAATGACAGCAATTTAATCATATTGCATTCACTTGGTTTTAGATCTGAAAGTAATAACGTCCACTTATTTAAATATTGAAGTGTATTGATTGTTTTAAAAAAAACAAAATAATGGATAAAGCCTATACGGACCTTTGGTCTTATGTTTAATTTATTTTTACCATTGTATATTTAACTTTAAAATATCATTTCCGTTTCTGTTGTCTTCTTCACTGTAATACCTTTTTGTCGGAAGTCGCCATGTCGTAGTGTTTCCGGGGTCCCACTGGACCCACTTTGCCCCAATATTATGGAATGAACGGAGTAGAGTTCAACTGGGCTGGTCATGATGGGGGGTTCCATGACCTCGCCGATACTTTGCAATACTACCGCTATGCCACGGCTCATTTTTCATGTCAGTTATGAGGCTGCCTGTTCCAGAATCTGTTATTTACATCTCGGGAATTGTTGATTGCGATGTTACGCCATTCATTCTTTCAAACACGCAACGACTAAAATATACATGTACCGTCGCAATCAATTCCAAATTTATTATATGTCTGCTTAAAATTGTAATGCATAAATGTAATCAGGAACCGTTTTATATAATAAACTGACGACGGTTCAATACCTGCTTTTATGCAGTGTACAACGTAATCCATTTGGATTGAACGCAGTTAATGTACTTTAATCCCAAGTGTTCTCGACAACTGCACGGCAACGCCACTGTCTATTACACCGTAACTTCGCTGGGCATTTGTGAGGACTTTGATATTCTATCGAGGTATTGACATGACGACAGTTGCAGGGTCGCCTTAATGTAATCGTATCAGTCACTAACACCAATACCCTATAATCGAATACATACAGGTTTCGTCTGCCCTGGTCAACGTGAAACAATAAGGTCAATGACTTGTGACGTTTTAATTGTTAGATGTCCGGTCTTGTTAAGTGCCTAATTGTTAAAATCACAAC
This sequence comes from Haliotis asinina, assembly GCF_037392515.1. Taxonomy (NCBI): domain Eukaryota; kingdom Metazoa; phylum Mollusca; class Gastropoda; order Lepetellida; family Haliotidae; genus Haliotis; species Haliotis asinina. Next base: position 39,133,399 of record NC_090284.1, on the reverse strand, counting down.
AAGTCACCTATATGTTAAAGTGGATACCACAATGGACTGCAATTGTTAATACAAATAATTTGACAACAACTTACTGTACTTGCGAGTGTGTTATTGTCGAAAATGAAAAATATCGATTTGGGCACGCCGGTTCAGCACCCAATGCATCAGCTTACAGTGCGACTCGCATTAATGAATACATCAATCTGGAGTTTTAGAATGGACAGGTGATTGATAAGGTGTCAAGGAATTCGTTTTACCTGCATGATAAATAACCTAATGAACATCCTGTGTCTTGTTGGTCTGTCAAAGACACTTTTCCGTACAGTTTGGTTTGTTGTAATCTTGATAAACATCCAGTGACGTTAATACAATCAATCATCGTTTCTGGTCGAGACAAACAGAACTTAGTTCTAGGTAACTAGATCATTACATTAAAATGAATGAATGGGTTATGGTCTTATTCCGAATGCAACAATCTACTTCAAACGATTGCTATCTCGGGCACACAACGGACAGGTACAGAAAGACTGAGTTTAATGCTGACTTTTTCATCTGACAAAACCAATTCTCATAATATCAGGTGTTATTGCAAATAAGCATGCATGGCTGAGTTTCCCTATCACAGTGTGAGTGGAATTCCTTAACTAAGATCACGTTGTAACTACTTAACCAACAAAAAGGACACATGATATAATGAACAGCGCTGATGTCATTTCAAGATAACGGATTCAGAGGATGACAATGATAATTCTTTCAATCATTGCTTGTCAACACAAGGTTGTGTTAAGTCACGTGCTGTGTTTCTTGTCATCTGCAGTAATCACCTCCTTGGTCCACTTGGGAAATGACAGTCTCATCCATCTGACTGAGTTAATCTACCAAGGGTTTCGAGGTGCTCCGACACAAAACACGGCGGAGGTGTTAATCGTACGATTTAACTTCATAGGTAAAACTGGTAGTTTTGTACTGAGACTTGATACTATATGTTGATATTTAAAAGCGTCATGTTGACACAAACATTGAACTAAAATCATTTTATCGAGAGTTGACGACAGCTGTATGCGTATTATCTCACATGTCGGTTTGTATAGACGTTTTCGGACATTTTGACCGATTGTTGGTGGCGAGTGAGTCAGTGCTGTTTAACATCGTTATGGTAGTTCAGCAGCATGGTAATACCAGACAGGCCAGTGCAATCAATGAGCAACGCCATTCAAGGTCATTAGGCAATGTCATCCAATTCTCTTTTTCCGTCGTTAAGACTGGGAAAACATTTCACATGAGAAACTGTTGGGCATACACGTCCCTCAAGTTTCCTGTCCTAAAGTGATCTTGAACGATGTACGTAAAATAACGTATGACGTCAACAAATTCACATATCAATGGTTTATCTCCAATACGTTGTCAGACCATCGAAGGGGTGGCCCTGTCAGCAACGAAGAATACATCAAGCTCGGCTCGGAAATTGAATTTCTGGATTTGTTGGCATAATCACCGTTTCCTTAGGTTCAACAAAAATGCCAAAAGTTTGAGACCTTAGCTTCTTCACACTGTGCTTCTCTCCCATGTCAAAGCGACACGCTCTACTTGAACAGGAATACTGTTTAAAGCAGTGCTACACCAAACTTAGATCAATATGGGAACTGAGTCCTCGCTGAAGCATGTAGAGCTCATCTCATGTTTTGACATGGAATTCTAATACAGACATCGTCTAGGTAAATGCTACAATATAATGTACATACATTTGTTACACCTATTGTGGCATCACGAGTGTTAATTCCAAGAACCAATCCTATCAGCTAATGGCTTTTTCGTATGTTTGTCAACGGGGTCAAAAGGCTGAATAGTTTCCCCTTAATCTAATTGCTGTTCCGTAGATTCGTGTCCCTTGGGGAATGAAACACATTTGATATATATTTGTCTGTGATTATTTTGAGTACAGTCCCATTTTTAAAGCCAGCAAAGTTTAATCCCAAGTTGAGCAGCGTGTAGTTTAACCATAGATGATGCCTTCTTTGATTGGCGTTCTGGAAGCTGGGTTAATGAAGAATGGAAGAGTTTTGTTACTGGATATAACTTTTTTATTCTGTCTAAACGAGGTTTCGAAACAGATTCTAATGTTGTCAAGTAATTTAGGGCGATAATATATACATGAAGTGTTTGGACAATAGATGAGGGATTAGACAAATGATCTGTTTTACAATAGAAAAGGTAGATAACACAGGTGGTATACGGGGTTAAGTAGGTTGGTCGGAAGACAGTAGAAGATGTACATTTTGTTGTATACACCAGAAAACCTTCCTTATTCTCCTTTTAGATGATGCATTGGATTCCTTGAACACTGATGTTTTCACCTTTTTTTATAAAATCCCTCACAATCTATCCATTTGAGCTGATAATGCGTCTGACTAGTATGAGTGAGACACCAGAAACCCCTTTCGTGTATTTAGTCCTTTCAATTTGAAAAAAATGATATTTGATATAATTTTCTGCTTAATACAGAGAAGGGTTATCATCTCGGAACTCCAAAGTACAGATCTCGAACACTGCGTACTTATCTCTTGGATGGCATGCCAACGGAGGCGCTAGTCTTGAAATATAAATTTAGGAGAAGCTCCAGAATGTCTCGATTTAAGATAAACATTGGGCCGAGTATTTATATTCCTGAAAAAACCCGTGGAGCTAAATGCTTCAAACCAGGTCAAAGAAACAAAAACTTTTGTTGTTCCTTTTTTGTTCCGTGTAGTTGAATACACAAAGCAAAACTCCGAGAGTCTTGACCACCTCACTAGGAGGAGCATGTCTGAAAACAGAGTCCACAACCCTTTCTTAATCATATATGTCAATCAGATCGGAATGCCGGGTGCGATGCTTTGTGGAGACCTTTCGTGATAGAGCACACTGAGGCTGTTGGACAGAATATCAACATTGAGTTAATTTTGTTGATGACAGTATACTACTCCTATCAGTGTAACGATGGGTGTAAATCAGGTGAAATCTTTCATAAAGTCTACCCAGAGTCGGTCAGTTAAGGAGAAACTTTCTGGTAGGGCACATATCCGTGTATATATATAGTGGGTGGAACAGAATAGCAATCCAACCTTTGCCTGGTAGAAATCGTGGAATCTTAAAAGTGAAGTAGTGGGCGTTCCTGTTGCCGCTCGTAATCCGATACTGAAAGAACTGTAATTATCAAATGTGTAATGAATGAGCCGCGATTGGTCAACACTTTGTCAGTGGTTGCCTATCCTTTGCAAAAACAACATATGGTGAACGACACAATGGCATGCGCGTTGTTTCTATTGCAATTTTGCCATGTGGATTTGATACCGAGGTGTTGAATATGTCAAAGACGTAGCTGACAATGATGTTTAATAGGCCACATACACCGAAAAATACGGTTGGTCTCGGCGCCCAGATACCACACCAGGGCCTGGATTTTCGAAGCTCTCTTAGCGCTAAGCTTCTCGTAAGTTAATGTTAATGTACGGCATTTACGACTTTCTTAGTGCTAAGAGAGCTTCGAAAATCTAGGCCCTGGTATGGTACCAACTGATCTGTTGATGTATGTCAGGGGTGTGCCTAGTATCCGGTTTTCTTCTCTTCTGACACGCTAAGAGATACAGAAAGTTCTTGGTGGTTTCAGCTAGCAGGTAGGCAAAGTTTTCTGGAAGAATCCCTATTCCTTGTCTGGCCTGCGTCTGAAGGAGGCAAAGTTCAGCTGATGATGAGTTTATCAGCCTAAGCCATGTTCACCCGAACCGTCTTTCATTTACTTTAATCTGTAAAAATAAAACAGTATTATAGACATTACGTTCTTGACATATAGACTTGTGTTTCAGTGTGGGGTAGGACCGAAGTCATTCAAACATTTCAGCCTGCCCATTGATCTTGTGTTACAACGTGTAAGTCTGAACATATCTAGATTTCAAGTTTCAAATATACCATAATCTGAAACTTGCTAAGAAGCAGTGAATCAGGAAAAGTCAAAGCATCATGAATTTTGCGGGAAAAGAATCAAACTGACAAAAAAGCTATATACAACTGGGGACCATAATTGCAGTTCGATACTCAAACGATTTCCGCAAAGATCAATATAATGCAACCTCAGACCTTGGCACGGTAACAAGTATGTGTTCTTACTAAATGTCGACATCAGGTCGTCGGAACACGGAGCCGGAAGAAACACAAAGTGAGGTTACCGCTCAAGGATATCCTGCAATTTGCACCTGATTAAATCCTTTGCAGATCTTGTGATATGACGTCATCTGATTAAGTGAACTCCACAAAAGCTACTGATTACAAGAAGTGGCTGAAGTGGAAAGTGTCTTCGATTTTTGGTCAGCTTTGCACTCAGCAATATTTAGCTGTCTATGTGATGGCGACCTGTAAATAATCGAGTGTAAACCAATCATTCCAGTGACTGATATGACGAGCGACGATATATAAAATCTGCGTACGATGACCTGCACTTAGCCAAAACACCGAACAAGTCCATTCGATCTATGGCGACGCTTCTGATTACCATTAGTGATTGCCTCAACACCTTTGAAGAAGTGGAATATAATTCTGAACTAACCATGATGCTTTGTTACTGTTTGAAATAATGAATTTAAAAAACATCTATGGGTGAACCGTCAGTTAAATAGTACTGCTAAATGTAATTGCATAATACAATAAAACTCATTCTGTCTGCTAGGAAAGTTGTAAAGCGTTGTTTAGAAGTTGTATTATCTTGTATTCATCATCCCTTCAAAAGTAATATTGATTGTGAACATTTCATTTCATTGCAATTTTCTGTTTCATCCATTTTGGTAAAATAACTTCAAGGCGACTCTCTGTACAAAGCTCATACAACTCAATAAGTAATATTACGTTTTTATCTCTCTGTCTGTCGATACAAACGTAGTTAAATCTAGCAGTGTGAATAGTTCTGCGCCGTAAACGACAACAAAGTTTGAATTAGAGTTTCGCATTCCAGATGGGTACCCCCGCAAACAGACTCGGTGAGACAAAGAACAAAAGGTCAAATCTGCCTTTTATGGTACTTGTTATTACGCAAGTTTTACAAATGCAGCCATATATTACTTTTTGAGATTGTCCAAACACGGTCTGCTTCGAAAACGACAGGCGTAACACCAAATCTCTTCCAGAGACAACGTTTAAAGTTGTATCCAATAAAACCGATAAACAGAATAATTGAGATAATCAAGATAAAAGGTTTGTAACATCTTCATACATTTTCTGCCGAACTTGACATAAGTAATATCAGTATCCTACCCGAAACCGTCTCCATCTGTGTGAGTTGGAAACTAAACGGACACTTAGATTGTCAGTTGGTGCGTACAGAGCATGGGCGTATACTTGCATGATTAAATCGATGTCAAATCACACAGTCTACAAAAGATATTTTGCTCTCCCTGATAAAATGTCAGCATTAACACGCATTCAGTGGGTATCATTAGACACGACTAGTTGGAAAAACGTTTTGGAACATCTGCATTAAAGACTAATTCTTACATCTACTCTTTCAAACAAATCGTCAAATAGTTTTAACTTTTTATATATCTTTTAATACCCGAAAGAGAATGTTGCTTCAGGTTGCTTTTATTTCAGCTAATACGAATATGTCATCGTTCAACATAAACGACAGGGAGTGTGGCGAAACCGAATCTAACGGCCAAAAGAAAATGACTATCATCTGAGTAGTTATTTATACCCAGGAACCAGTAATCAATCGAATACCAAACTGGAAAATCGATACAAGTGACATGGCATGTGCCTGTGAATCGTCGGGCAATCATACACTATAGTGGTTGTGAAAATCAGGAGTTTATTTTTTCCAGCTACAGGGCTTGGCAAGCTGTTGATCGTCCAATAGAGACGGGGGTAATTGACAAGCCTGTGTGAAGAGGCCTGTGCCTGTCGAAGACGGGCATTTGATTGCAGCATCAGTAAAGCCGAGGGACTCCGTCTCGAGACCGTGGCTTGTGTAAGAGCTGGTCTATCGCGGATTCTACAGTGCTGTGCAACAATCACGTGTCCGTCTTCGGCTGAGACAGCGCACCTGGTAGTGCGTTTATGCGAGAGAAGGAACTTTAGTCATCTTTGACGCTGTGTGGTATAGCGCGTCCTGGGTTCGTCTTATAAATGGCGGACTTTTAGTCCAAGTGAGGTTTTGCGAAACCTTGGATTTACATTCTACTTGCCTTGATGAATTATCGTTGCCGTTAGTGTTAAGACCCTTTTCCCATCGGAACCATACAAATATGCCTGACAAGACAAAGCCTATTGAACTTTCTGGAACTCCTCATGTCCACAAGATCGCTACGGGTAAGTGATGTAACCTGTCGGTGTACACCACCTTTCAATACCTGCGCTGCTTCTACGCATTGATCCATTTCATATCTGATCACATGTCATTAATTGCCTTCAGCTTGTTGGGTGAAATGTTGCATACTTATATTGTATGCATGGACATTGCAAGACATGATATCACTACAAAACTACACTTGATGTCCGCTTAAAGGCTGGTCAAACACTTAACCAAGTCACTGACGTTGACTATGTGATATCGTATCCGGTTGTTCAGAGTATCAGTCACTAGTTCCTTCAAACGTTTGAATACCGCTGAGTTTACCTAAAACAGCAAACTACCTTGATACTCTGAAGAAAGCTGCAATTGTTCAGATGTCTTATAAATGTTTGCAAATAATCTAATATTGGCTGAAATACTATATATTTCAGATGCAACTTTAAATTTCAGCCTCCGTGATTAACTTTTGGATAGCTGTTTAGACATTTTGAATGGGGAGTCACCGTGGTGTATTCCGATGATTTTTTTGTGAGAGGAAATCTTTTCAACACTAGTTATGAAAGGTCATATTTTGTGAATGACAAGGTAACTCAAAGATGTGGGAGGTTGTCACTTGATTATCTGGTCCAGGGGCGATTCAAGTTACTATGTTTTGGATTATTTTAATCACAAGCGACAACCGAAGTGAATAAAAGGCACGAGTGCGAATATGAATTCTCACTGTTATACATATCTCAGACACAGCACACAGAGTGACAACACAGTGAAGTCACGACATATGTAGATGTGCTTTTTAAAATACGGGCATCTTTTTCTAATAAAGAAAACAAAGTGGTCTGTCTGTTAAATGTACATGTTCCATGAATGCTCATTCTGAATTATATTCTGGTGGACTGTGTTAACTCATGTGTATGATCTTCAATTCAACATACTCCTTCTTCTAATTTTGCGATGAAGTGCATAGTCCGACTCGTGTAGACGGCCTCGTCTCAGTGAACAATGTTACCCGCGACAGTGACATCACTATAATGTGCATAACCCTTGCCATATGTTTAGAAAGGGGTGAACATGAATAAAGCACATTGGCATACCCTTGGATATCCTTTATGAACTTTGATAGGTAAATTGAGCATGAAAATGTATAATTATTCTTGTAAATGTATCAGCAACATATACATGTTCATGTTGACAATTAGTGATCTGACCTTTCAGGAGCTGGGGTAACAGGAGGATTCATTCCAGACTTAATTAGCACAAATCCAAATTCATCACTGAAACCTGTGTCATACCGAGTTCATTTCTCAGAATAGTCTGAACTCTTTTATACAGGATGCATACTGCACATGCTATGTGGCGTGTCGTCCGTCGTCATTCTATACTCATTCATCCAAGCACGTTACCAACATGTGCCTTATTAGTGGCAGTTTGAAGTGTTTTCTTTTTACTCTTGAATCATCCTTATTTCTATCTTGCTGTATTGAACTCCGCTGCCCGCAGAGTGACGGGAAAGGAAGGAGCACTACTAACCATCTGTAGCTGACGGCCTGATCAGATGGATGGATGTTTGAAGAAGCCCATTCAATTAGTGATTCCGCAACTGGGAATAGTCACTGTGTGCAGATTTAATTTGGATGGTTGTGTAAATGGTTCAAATACATCCTTTACCCATCAGAAGTACTGTACAGATTGTTTGGGGTACACAGTCTTTGTGACGCGCATGGCTTTTCAGCCACATCTGGTATGTAATTAAAAATACCAAGTACTGAATTCATCAGATATTTCCAAGAGCTGTAGCTCACCTATGTGGAATGTATCTGTATGCTTAGGGCACGGTTTGTCCCAGACACTCAAGTAGACAACAGACGGGGGGCAAATAGCAGCCATCTGAGCAAGAACACGTTCTCTCTGCTAATAGACAGTACATCTCTGTCATATTTTACTTGACAGCTGACACAAAATCAATGGCGGGCACATTTAATGTCTTTGTCGCCCTTAATGATAACAAAATACACAAGGCAGTGGACGAAAGGCTTGCGAAACATCGAGTCTAGACTAACATTGACCCACGCCCTTCGGGATACGATGACACGCAATAGACTAAGTCATCTACAGTGATATGTCTTTCAATTAAATCGAATTTAGCGTATCACGAGATTGATGGGGACCAACTCTAATGCGGTAACCCCACACGTTCTAATGTGTATTGTATGTGGATAATGGACTGTCACGTATCAATCCACCCAATCCCCTCTCTCTTACTTATGGAGCTATGACAAGTTATCGTCCAAGAATGAGTTTCCACAATATTATGTACAAACTAAAGCTCTTATGTTGTGTACAGAAGAAATACGTTTTGGACATTCCATGCACTTAACCGAAAGATAGTGTACTTGAACACGTCTTTGAAATATAAGCATGATATAGGAAATGCCAAATCAAGTTCATTGGTATAAGTGAGTGACCAGATAGCTCATTTTTCTAGGTGGGTCTTACGGTTTCTGTGAATGTTCAAAGCGTAACAATAATTGGCCAGTGTTTAGAACAGATTGAACTGTAAGGGATAGCCTGAAGTTTATTGGTGTAACCCGTGTCCAGATACACCATGTTTCTTTTCTGTGTACCATGTGTTCTGTAAACATTTAAAATGAACGAGAATGATATTTTTTTAAAAGTCACAATTTGTAATTTGACATTAGGATATAAAGATTTCTTATGGCTAACAATACCATCTCATCTCCATTGACCCTGAAGACATTCTGAAGGAAATGAGAACACTGTGCTTGTAACATCGTCCACAGTGGCCGATCTTATTAGTGATTGAGTGAAAGTTGCTTAACGCCAGAAGCAGCAATATTCCAGCTCCATCTGCAAATAATCAAGTCTCAACCAGCCAAATATGAGTAACAATCTACGCCAACGGGGTACAAAGTCACAGAGATTGATACCATATATGACTGCCTGATTCCGATCTCAGCTTGACATATCAGAGACTCATTCAGAATCGGCATCACCTCGGCATCATCATAATTAGTGCCTCAAGTAAACAGGCAACAGTTTTGGTGTCCTTCGTGAAAACATGTATCCTAAGATGGCGACTTAATTTCCGAGGTTCACGTACAAACCTTTCTTCTTACCATTTTACCTTTTCGATTCTTCATTTTCAAACTAAAATTCACGTTTATGTTGAAAGCAAAGCAAGATGTGACTTGCTAAATATGAATGAAGACCCTTAATTATTTTTGTGGCACATACATAATGCATAAATGATACATAGCTGAACGACATTTTCCGGGGTTTTTTTCGTTCTGAATATTTAGTTGCTTTTAGTATTTAAGTTGCTAGATGGAATACAGATCCTTCCATCCCCGAAAACGATACCCGATATATATACGATATAACTATATCCTCAGCTATACACGACTCCAGTACATATCTGATAAACTATGACCCGATATATATTATCTAAATATACATATGTGTTATCTCTGTGTATCAAAATAATGAAAATTACACGACCTCATCAACAGCCAGCCAGACCTCTCTGTTTCACGGTAATGCTCACTCTTAACAAATTAATTTTGCCCTTGTCGACTTAGTCATATCTGGATTGTTTCAGAAGAGCATTGAAATTAAGCCAACAAACAGGGTCGTCAAGCATGGATTTCATAGACATATGTGCTCGTAAAGCTCGTTGCTCAGTGCGACTTCATATGTTTTGCTTACCTTGGATTTATTGTTGTTTAACGGACATTCGGTGAAAATCCCTGCTGAGTTAGGATGTACTAAATAAGCCTGCGCCGGAGATGACACTATGGACGAATTTCCATGCATTTTGGATGGCTTAATATCATCACAACTCTAAACATTTAGCGGCCATGTATGGTTAGCGGAGGCTTTCTTACCGGTATCATCACGGAGACGACATATCTTGTATATGTACATTGTACAGTCTTCTCCATATACATTTGATTTATAGCTGTATTACCTATGTTTAACTAACATATCAAGACATGAGCAACATGTAGGTAGATATCCCGTCTCTGAAATGAGTATATTTTACTGACAATAACCCAGTTCTTTACTTGTCTTAATAAAATATAATGAAAGAAGCCAAGAGACGTTCTTATCTTACAGACTTGAATAGGCGTCCTTTAGGGTATATTTGTTGTTGTGTCTGGAGATAGTTAATTATCTAATCTATTTTAATTATGGACAGAGGACACAAACTGAATAATGTTCAACTTGAAAGATAATCTGATTGCTGACATAAATTGCACCAACAACGATAATGAAAACGTCCAAGTGGAATTGGATTTTACTCTTCTCCGTTGTATGTACTCACACGAAGACACATGATGTTCCCCAGATGCAAGGCATTGCATAGCTTCTTATTAAAATGTATGAGTATAAATTGTACATCTTGCAACGACTGTGACGTGCGTTTCTTTTGTGAATCTAGTCATTATCAGTTGTTCCATCAGTAATGCATGAGCCCCGTTCATACACAAAAGTCCGTTATTATGCTGGTATAATTCCCGGACAATTAATTACATATATACATTGTTTGCTGAAGTTGAGAAATATTGGGAAAGGACATGCATAAACATATTATTTTCATAATATGTTATTATGTATAAGTTGCATGATATGAATAATCTTGATCGGAGAGACACGGGTGATCTAGTGGTCAGTGACGGGGAGTTACGCCCCTATACGCTGCCAGGATCCGCTCCTCGCGGGTTTTAACAATGAGGTAAGCGCCTGAGGAACTGTGTGGCTTCAGCTGACGCCAATGGTATGCTATATACATGGTGCTTTCATGCCAGACCAGATGTTCAAACATTTCTGCTGATTTATGAAACCCTTTAGGAATAGGAAATTTTAATGTTAATCCATTTCAACTTTAGTTGTGCAATGACGAGGTAACACATGACATATTATTAAAACAGGGGGTCTCGACTTGTATGAATATACAATGATATAATGGCACCATTGTCCGGAACTCCATACAATTTGACATCAAAACGTGCTTCTGAAAGATGCGACCACAACAATGTTACGTTCAAGCATTACATAAAATAATGTTATGTCATATATGTCTCATATATATGTATATGGATGTAAGCAATGCTAATGCGCCACCCATTATTTGTGACACAGAAGAACCGAAGAAAGTTGACACATTTACATCCTCCTCTGAAAGCTCTAGGAATAGACCCAATACAGATTTTTTAGCAAACACTTGGATTATTTTATAGGACAATCCATGCAATTACTGCCTTGGTGAAGTTAGTGGATGTAATTTGGTACGACCATGTCTGATGCCATGAGTCCAGTACTCCATTCAACCTCGTTTGCAAATACTCGTTACTGTGCTAATGAAATTGTCCACTAATGTGTATTGACTTAGGTGCTGGGCAACTGGAGAAAAGGAACCTAAGTACTTTAATCCTGTTTAGCCACATGTGGTTTGGGATTCGGGATATTTGGTGACCCAATGTCTTGAGCCTATGTAAATATAACCTACAAATCGAAAGTATAATTACTAGATAAAATCCTTTCGATAGGGTTAAATCATTAATCGGGCCTACACAAATGACGAAGAACGAATGTTATAAATATACTTCGTGTTAATGGAATGATGTGTACAAACAAATGCAGTTTGAAAAGTAAAAGGGTTGGTGTCTAAATTGATTTTTTAAATAGTTTAACTACTTTACAAATTATGAACCAAAATGATCATTTATGAAGAATTTATTGTTTTCATCTTCCTGATGCGCATTAACATCGCTGTTTCAAACATCCTATCTACAAATGATTGTCTATGTCCTGGTTTTATTCGCCTTAGTCCAAATGGCTATGACGATGTGCTAGGAGTGTGGGGCAATACAGCAACGGTTAAAACGTTATAAACGGCGTTTTGGATGAAACATCCGCTCTGAAGGGTACCTTCTGATTAATTTACTGATGATATTAAGCATGGTGTCACTCCTGAATTTGACTCTTTCGGACCATCATTTCTATCAGTTTATTGAATTCCCTATACTGGAGTAAAGAGGTACATATTGGTATTTGCACTAGTGTGTATGAACGTGCGATGAGGAGACTGCAGTGGGCAGTTGACATGCTGCAAACTACTAGTCAACTAATACTAATTAACTGAGGAAGTCGATGTAAAACTGACTGTAACTTTCATGAGTCTTCTGGAGATACGAATCAGGCCAGTGACATACCTGCAATATTGTTGAGTGCGTCCTTGACCAAACGGATCAGGCGTTCAGGAATCATCCACATGCACTTCATCTCGAGGGCGGTGGGGTAGCCTAGTGGTTAACGCGTTAACTCGTCACGCCGAAGACCCTGGTTCGATTCCCCACATGGGTGCAATGTGTGAAGCCCATTGCTGGTGTAGCATGTCGTGATATTGCTTGAATATTGTTAAAATGGTGTAAAACTAAAGTCACTTCATCTCGGCTTCAAACTGCCATATTGCCAACATACACCTTTGATATACACAACTTTAAAACTAGGATATTTGTCAGGTCAAATGTCATGTTTTCAAATGATTGCACCTCAGTGAAGGTTGAGTCTGACAACATAGAAGGAAGGATATGTAAGAGTATAGTACTGTATATCAGGATAACATTATGACAGCTTTTGTTGTCCAGCTTGAATCTTTAGGAGTCACATAAAAGTCACAAATCGTAGCAGCACACCATCCGTAGAATGCCATGAACAGCAGTGAGAACTTTTCCCCGCTGAACTTGTCAGAACGGGATAGGAAGACGTATGGTCAGGGACAAAGGAGCCGTGTGCCTCAATGTCATAGGCCGGCTACAATGTTTATTGGTCTTGGTCAGGGTCCTTGATACTAGAAGGGTGTGTGCGTCAGTGTCTTAGGCCGACGTCAATGTTGGTAGACTTAGGTCAGGGACATGATACTAGAAAGTCGTGTGGCAACAATGTTGGCTGAACTTGGTGAGGCGCTGCGAGAGGTGCGGAAGAAATTTGAAATGTGTCTCGTCATCCCTAATCAGAACATACATGTATATGATGCAGTAACTGTTTTGTGAGCGTCGAAACCAACGACATATGTCTACTAAGTCAGCGAGCCTCACCACCATCCCGTTAGTCGCCTGTTACGACAAGCACAGTCGCCATTGTAGCAGGCATGGTTTGCTGAAGGCCTGTTCTACCCCGGCGTCAGAATGAGCAGTAACTGACCCGTCCTTCGTATGTTCTCTGAAGACTGAACATGCTCATGCATTTTAAAACTCCTAATGCCTTCGATATTAATGTCATATTTAACAAAGTTAATTCCTTATCATTTACCTTGCAATTTAGTCTCAACTGTTAAGAGTATCCGAAGACCGACGCCTCTTGGAGGCTTTCTTTCATTTTTGTCGTGGTTGATTTTCATTTACTTTTTTCATTCCGTCAGAGGATTGTACTGAATTGGCAAGATATGTTGAAATATGTTGAAATGTGTGCCCCAAATCTTAACCTTCTCTCGCGTAATTATTACTTTGTCACCATATGAAATTCTAAGTTAACCCCAAAACAAAGATTAACAACAACGTGAGCAACAGAAAAGAACCCCAAATCAAACCAACGTTGAGAATATGTTGTCAACATCTTTTTTTAATATTCACTTAGTTCACTTAGATAACTCGGATATAGCTAGCTGCATAACCCCTAAATTAGAGCCTCAATCGTGTCAGTAAATGGTAGTGTCTGTACATGGATATAGCCCCGGGATAAGATTTCGTTACCATAGTAACAGTTTATCCATCACATTGTCTTACTGTATCCGAGAACAGAAAGAATACAAGCTTTGTTATCAATCTTAAAATCATAAGACAAGAATGTTTTCTACTGTTGTCCTATGTCTTTATATTTTGGTCCTTAAAATATCGATTGTACGGTATCACTGGTAAACATGCGGAATGTGACGATCAGATCAAGCATGTTCTTCGATCATAGTGGAGTAGTTGACACCCCCTCTCATTCTCTTTTCACAAGACACTGTGTTAAGATACGGTCGACTATCTTAATATTTTAGGGCATTATACTCAGAAATCTCAAAACATTCAGGGCGTATCGACAATCACAGGTTCCTGGTGTACTTAAGGGGCAGAACTCTGCAAACCATTACGGCGCTTTAGACGACTCGGCCACACGTATACCATACAGTCAAAGATCACCACACCACCATCAGGATACTTCATCGATCACACTGAAACTTGATTAACGATGGAAATTATGCATGAGGGACAAGTAAGGAAGGCCTCATTGAAAGTTAATGCGATAATGTTTCAATCAACAATGATATAGAGACTGACATCATACAATTTGGTGATTCGATTTGGGTATTGTGATGTAAATTTCACGAGAAATGAACCTCAAGACGCCGTCGACCGATTGCACAGATTACCATCGCGGTAAGAAGGACCTTTGTGTCCAGACTGACAGCTATTGATGATTTACGTCACCTGCGACCTTAATTAGGGTAGGATGAAATCTACAACATCAATAAAATGCTTGGTGGTACCATGGTTACTTAACCAGTTGACATACCCACGTTCGGTAACGAACTTAATCAACTCAGTGTTTGAACATATCACTGGCTCAAAGAATGAATTTTCCTATTTTACAAAGGTTCCAATTTTATTAGTCTTCCTGTCTGACAATTCAATGTTCAGGAGGTGCCAACATTGTCCATCCACATGTGTGATACTTGTAATCATGACTGCACAGCTGAGAAGAACTACATGGTATTACCATTGCTGTTGTTTTCTAATTGTGCAGACAATCCATTCAATGTCTCAGAATTATTGCTGTAGACGACATGATTCTCCTTTACCCTCACAGTAAAGAGTTTGGGTTACATTTTCATTTTCAAAATGAGATTGACCTTTACTTGTTCCACGTCTGGAAATCTCATCGAAAAGAAATTTAAGATTTGAATCATGTGCATATATAACTACAACGGGTGATATCAAATCAAACGTGATGACAGTTGTTCTTGCCTTCATATGAGTTCATATCTGACGTAAAATTAGGATGTGGTTAGGTCGTGCAGAGCACCTAATTCATCTAACTGGCTCCCTTGGGCGTACCAGAAATATGTAATCGCAGGTTCGAATACTAGATTCGCCCTAATTATCTATGCAGCCTTGCTAACATCATACCCATGCTGGTGTTAAACGTTGAATGCCGACGTTATCTCTGATGCTTTATCAGATCTATCTAACACGCTATCACATCACAGGAATCCTCTTCAAATCTCGTTTAACCAATCCCAATCATTCATCCGGTTGATATGGAGGTACCAAGACAATTGCAAGTAGGTAATACAGCTCAAATTAAATGTGTTGTGCCACCTGATTCCTAAGAAGGTGTCGCTCCAGTTCGAGCCAGAAAACGACATTAGTGAAACAAAAGCGAAATGTGTAATACTATCTTGAACATGTGAATGAGTGTCTAGTTTTCTATTTCAGATTATATAAATTATTAATATTCATCTGGAAACAACTTTACACACATTTAAACGTCCTAGCTGACACAATTTAACAAGGAATCTTGTGTGAAGATAGTTGCATTAACAATATTTGTTAATGGTTAAGGTTAGAACGTTAACGTTAGGCATCTGATGCGTTCATCTATTAAGACACATTTTATCTTATGCATTGTTAATGGAATGCATTGTTGTTAAAAGAACAAACATCATCTACAACTTGTTTCAAATGTGAAAATGTGATTGAAAAATTTCAGGCACAAATATTCTATTGGTATTCATTCATTCATTCATTCATTCTATAACTAAGTAATGACTTGTGACAAAAAATAAGAATAACTTTTATGAACACACTCAAATTCCTTCTAAAACATGTATTAGATCTCTAATGGTCCATCGTAATCGTGCTCACAAGGCATATGTTCAACGCCATCTCCTGCTGTCTTTTCGTAAAGAAGCATGCTACTGTAGCGCTATCACAATCGCCGATAGATATGCTCATCCGATACGCGAAGTGCTGTTATCTAAACCGGTCACTGAATCTTAAATCTCAATTCTATTCGCTGTAGGACATGTCCACTCGCTTTGCGAACACCAGCTGTCCATCTGGTTTCAGAAATAATTATCACTGTATCGCAAACAAATCATACCTTCAGTAATACTTATTAATTTGTCCTAATTTTAGGACGTTGTAGAGACAAGAACCACATTCATCAAAGGTTTCAGTCACAAAACACTGTACAAAGAAATAATCACGTTTCAACATGTTGTTTTGCCACTTTCAGCAATGCACGCGCACACGATGTGTACTATTTATATGAAAGTACTTAACGAAACAAGCCCTTGTGTGCTAGTTGGACACGATTTGTATCTAGTTAACATAGTTTTTTCGAGGACGTGAAAACTCTCATCACGTAAGTTCTGCGTGTTGGTAAACGTCTCATTTTCATCTTTGTATGGACTTTAGAAATGGGTACTTCTTTCCGCTTTGTCGCCGTCAGGCCGGGTCTTCAACTGGTGAGTACGTTCACTTCACTTGATATTCTTGTTAACAGAGATGCATGGTCAGGGCTGCAAGTTCTCTGAAGATGGCTACCCAACGAGGTGTACACACTTATCAACTTCATAGTTTTTATGGAGACAGACAGGCGCTGAAAGGGCGTAAAATTGAGTGAGACGTATGTCTGCAACGCTGAACATTTCAATTTTTGATTGGAACTTCTATAAGAATCGATCATTTCTGTTCCGAGTGGGTTATATTCATTGTCAGAAACGAGAAGGTTTTGCTGTACATGTAGCTACGGATGAGAACTTCGAAAGAGTTCCACTCAAGGTCAACAGGAAGGACAAATGCTGTAGTCTGTGTATACCTAATTCAGCGTAAAGTAAAGTTCTTAAAATACATTTCAATAAGGGTCTTGACACCAGTATCTTAAGGCATAACATAAATGCGCTACGTATTTCTTCAGCAACAAAGCGCAATTATAGGAAATTCCAACACCATGTCCATTGGGTGATGGACTATGTAGCTCTGTTTGTGGAATTCAGTTCCAGAATAGATTTTATGCATTCTTGTTTTCCCACTGTAAATAACCATATTGTCTCTTCCATGTACTAAGAGAAAAATGCGTTTAATATGCACTTTCAGCGAAACCACAGGGACATGCGTGCAGAGTTTCATATCCCAGTGACGGCAACAGACGGCTATAAAAGGATTGGCACTTAAAACGTAACCTAACACGGTACAGCAATTTCCTAACACAACACATCGACCGTTATGGTTGGGGTTGTCGGTACGGAATAAAGCATCCATACCTAAATCAAAGCTGCCATCTATCAAGTAAGGTCAGGTGGGGAAGGGATGACTTAGGCGCTGTGAGGTGATTCTGCAACTACATGACATCAACCAGGTCATGCATGGCAGTGGTAAAACCATCTTGAAAATCATTTCATATTTAGTGCACTGAATACATAGAAAGAATTAACATTATCAAGTAGTTTCAGAAGAAGTAATGAAAACGGAGTGGATGAGTGAGTTTTACGGGTCGCTTTTAGCAATATTCCAGCAATATCCAGCGGGGAACACTAGAAATGGATTTCACACATTGTATCCAAGTGGGGAATCGTACCCTGGTCTTTGGCGTGATTAGCGGACGCTTTATCCACTGGGCTATCACTCATTTAGAGTGACATCATGCCAGCTACCCGTGAAGATCCGAGTTAGGATTGGACTTCAGCAGCCCATGCTTGTCTTAAGAGACAGCAGGGGATCGGGATGTCGGGTCGTTGGGTAGGTGGTCACGTATTATTATCTTATTGGCGTAGATCTATATGTGCAAAATGTTGATTACTGGATTTACTGATCCAGACTGGATTATTTCTGAGTTCGTTGTTAAACAACACTAAAACAATCACATCAACACAACTTTTCTTTCTGTACAAGCCTGGAAATACTGAATACATGTACACCGACGATGATGTAAACGCAATTGTTCCAAAACAATCAATATGTAGCTCAATATTGTCTCCGACGAAATTACACTGTGACGTAACAGAAGTGAGCATACTCTTCAGTCGGTCGTAAATTGGTATTTCACTCGATTTAGTAGGGCTGATGTACCTCAGGCATATAGCACAAACCAGACATTGTTCATATTTAACAGACTTCATACTCGACATGCAACATGTATTTAAAGCGTTCAATTAGACAGAGTTCAAAATGGGGACGAGATATTATTGCACTATGCAGCATGACATCTCCAAATGTGGCCTACATTATCGTAATTACAAATGTGTCAAACCTAGATTCCTTTGATGTAATTATCTTGAAATGATTCACTAATCCACCATCAAGTGATTGATATTATACGAGTTATTTAACGTATAACGACTTGTATACACAGACCCAGGGGATGTCATCAAGTGTAGATACTGAGTAATCAAAACATTATTCGACTTTATACGAGACCTATTAAAATACTACAGTAGAAAAAACATGCAATTATCACTTAAAGCGATTTCAATCACTCAGTCGCCTTTGACGCTCAAAATGCGTTTGATCATAGGAGCGGTACGCGTATAAGCTTTCATGTGTGTACGGTTCATCAATATCAAAGTTGAACATATCTACTACTGTTATGTTGTATTGTGCATCCCGACTGAAGCTGGAGCCTAGCAATGCCCCAATACTTTACATGTCGTCAGTAAGATAATGTTTTGCCTTCATATCGACTCACTTTGAAGCATCGGTATCCCTTTCTCCTGTTTCAAGGAACATGCAATATTACTGCACAAAGAGTAAAACTATCGTGCTATTTTTGCAACCATGTTATTTTCCTTCAAGACTAATTAATATTGTTGGACTCGGTCTTGGACTTAGGACATACTTTTTCTACCACTGCATGCTTCAGGAGTTGCATTTTCTTTATTAATGGTGGACAACAATTTCGTGTTCTTTTTTAAAAGTCATTTGCTTCGTGACAGCGTGGATATTACTCGAACGTTTATTTTCTTTGTCGTTTAATAAACCCAAGGCAGAGTCCGAGACCTTCAAACAAAGACAAACACGGCTTCGTACATGCGTCTAATCATAATATAGTGTTACCAATTTAATACGAGTGTCGACCCAGAGTCAATAATGCGAGTAGGACAGGAACTGCGTCTTTGGACGTGAAAGTACATACCGACGACTATGGACTACTCTTACCTATGAGGTTACATGCCAACTATGGGGTTGAAAAGCCATATAGTTAGTTAAACTCATTATTATTATGTACTTTCAGTAATCAATAAACTCTCACAGCTTCTCTTGCCTCTGGTCTTTGATAAAGTCGGGTATTTTTTTATTACAACACGATGGAGTTTATATGTGACTGGCTTGAATGAAAAGGATGCACTATAAAAGCTCACTATGAGAACAGATCGTGTACACCAATAAAGATATTGAGATCCGCGAGCGCAGTTATGTAATCATTGGCAAACAGGCGTCCAAATTTTATATCTTTTGTGCTTGTCGGTGTCGAGGTATAAATCAACCCGCAGAGAATTTTACTATAAGCCCGAAATTTTATACCGAGATGAAATGCTTCACTGGGTTTTTTTTTGCGTTGTTATTTTTGCAACTCGAAAGCATCTTTGTTGTAATGTATGTGTGTGTCATAATTCGTCACGCCGAAGGCCCTGGTTCGATTCCCACGACGTGTGAAGTCTATTGCTTGTGTTCCTCGCCGAGGTAGTGCTGGAGTAAAGCTAAAATAGCCGTAAAACCACAATACACTCTCTCATTCGACTTTCTGAACTCTGAGTGAATGATTTTATTTTTGCGTCGCACTCAGCAATATTCCAGTTATATGGTGGTGGTTTGTAAATAATTGAATCTGGACCAGACAAGCCAGTGATCAACAAAATGAACGTCGATCTACACCGATGGTAGCTGATGCATGACGTGTCAGCGAGCCTGACAACCCGATCCCGTTAGTCGACTCTTATGACAAGCATAGTCGCCTTTTGTGGCAAGCATGGACTCTATCCCGGATCTTCACGGGCATTCTGAACACTGACGTCAAACATGAACGATATGGCAACGCTGAATGACCCCTTGTAAATGTTTACGATTATATTTGAAATGTCAAAACAAACTGAACTGCAATATGACGAAGACGTCTGGAATTTTAACAACAGCTTGGATATAGTACGAAGACGTTTATTCGTGCTGAGCAATGAAGATTTAATACATAGCTTCAAACGAGCCCCTCCCGTATGACAGTATGATTGCAATTTAATTTTATCACATTTGATTTTAATGTATCAGAAATCATGCACACATTTCCAAACTTGCATTAGGCATGGCACAGCAAAGCGTTGTATTTCGTTGTTAGGCACCAACAGTCTGTTGCAATACATCCATGGCGAATGTGTTTTTTTTCAAGTTCGGCGTAATGTAGTTCCCAAGTTATTGCCGTTTCTTTACTTTTGGAGCGGAATGGACAAAGAACTAACACAAATTTTGTGACAATGATATTCAAACCCATGATCAGCATATGCTTACGTAATGCATATCGGCAGCCCAGACCACAAGCCCTTGATGATAACATCAGCACATCCCTTGATGATAACATCAGCACATCCCTTGATGATAACATCAGCACATCCCAAGTACATATGCTTAATTGATGTATTAAGTTGTGTACTGTGGGTTATATCAAGGCAACAGCTGACAGGCTGTCCTTCGTTGGCATTCTATGCTAAACTAAAATAGAGAGCATATTGTTTGAAAAACAGAATTCAAATCAAGATAATTAGGGATTTGAACCTCAATCTATGACTGAAAAAAAGCTACGAAATCTGAATAATATATATATGAAGTTCGTTTAAATTGCTTTGATCATTATTTCACTTTCACCAGTGTTTGATGTGGGACGGATGACCGTAATGTATGTCTACAGCATTAGTGAGTTTATTAAAATAAAGTAAATGATGCGTCAGAATGTGACCTTACGTCTTGAGAGTATCCATAATACACGTGTGAAGATCCGGCTTAGAACTGGTCTTCGGGAACCCATTTTTGTCTCAGGAGGAGATTAACGGGATCGGGTGGTCAGGGTCGCTGACTTGCATCTTATTTTCATAGATCGATGCTCATAATGTTGATCACTGGATTGTCTGTTCCAGGCTTATTGTATTCACACACCGCTGGCATGCTGGACTATTCTGAATGTGGTGTGTAACAGCATCAAAAGCAACAGCAACAACAGCAGCAACAGCAGCAACAGCTGCAACAATACGTTGCATATTCGACCACTTCATGCGTAACGGTTCCTTCCACATTCCGCATCTACTGACTCTGACCATCGACTGATCTTTCATACTGTTAACGCTCTGAAAATGTTCAGCCAAATTGAGCGCTAATGGCAATTATCGTAAAACGCAATAGGCACTATCAGATATATCCAGCTTCTCGTCAAGAAAATGCAATAGAAAGTAACAGTCGATATATATGTATATTTTAAATGTAAAACTTCACTCCCTCATAAGCTGATCTATTTTGTGACATAAAAAGTTTTTAATACCACCCAAAATAGACACCAACCCATAACTAATCTTCTTCCAAACATGGCTAGAGCCGTTCATCCAATTGACCTACCACGTACAACATTAACGCAAATGCTGATCTCAACAAAATAATAAAATCCAACTGACTTTCTAGACCTGTGATCTACAACGCGGAAAGAAATGTTTGCAATTTATTCTTTGAGGGAATATATCGATGACAAAAGTGCGGATTTCAAACAAGACGTGCCAAGGCTCATTACCCAAAGGACTGAATGCCACATCATGGCGATCAATGAAACCGATTTCTCGTGTGATCTTTATTTAGACCGTCAATTACATGTCCACATGGAAATTAATGGCATAAATTCTATAGAAAACATGGATTTACTTCAACGTTTATATTGACGATGCCAACGTTTCAGCATCGTGCTAATGTCTAGAGGCAGCTCATTCAAATCCCGTGTTCGCTGTATTTACCAAATGGTATTTCATTTTGATCTTTTTTCACTGCGTTCAATGTTGAAATTCGTTACAGTGTCGCCCGTGATGTCCATTTTCAATATTCTTCTACCTGAATTTCTTAAGAGGAATTGAACTGTAATTAATGTTGGCATTTT
Source organism: Haliotis asinina (assembly GCF_037392515.1). Taxonomy (NCBI): domain Eukaryota; kingdom Metazoa; phylum Mollusca; class Gastropoda; order Lepetellida; family Haliotidae; genus Haliotis; species Haliotis asinina. The sequence goes on along the minus strand of NC_090284.1, from coordinate 39,110,916 downwards.
CTGTCAACGATGTCAGGTTTCGAATTTCCTGGATAAATATAATCATTAGTGGATTGAAATATCTATAAAGACATGTAAGACTGAATGTCACTGAAATATTGAATACGAAGGAAAGCTATAATCTGTGAGAGACAAAAAAAGGTTTCAATCATTTAGCTATTATTTCTTCTGTATGCTTTTATAAAGACATTTAAGACTTAAAGAAGCATAGAAGTGTACAGTGATCTTTGTGATCAATAACGTAATGACATCATGTATCGTAAAAGATATGAAAAAAATCATGATTCATTATCGAAATTGCGTTTGATGTTTGTATCGTGAACTTTAAAATTTGAATTCAAATATGTGATTTAACTGAGTGATTATTAAATATTCTTACCCATGTATGGAAACTAATGTTATATTTCTGTCTTATTATGAGTATGATCCCAGGAAGTTGAGATTGACACATCTATGTGCCGCTGAGATGGTCGAGGGAAAAACAAAGAGTCTTTGAGCAGCTGAACTGGATGCTGGCGCTATACAAATGTTAGCATGAAATAAAATTGGTGTTGAATAAGAAATTGTTAGTTGCCTCAGGGCAGAGTACCAGGACACCGATATTTTGACCGAGACATTGGAATATAAGACGTAAACGCCAGAAATTACCTAATCTCGATTATCCACCAAAACAGTGCACTGGGTGTTACTGCCAAATTGGTAACACTGACAGTCGCACAAGAACTCCTCTCAAAGTACGGTTCTTCTGTTCTAAGTCACCTCAAGGAGTAATATCAAAGATCGACCACATGTATCTTCGACGGACCGACATTCCCTTCAGTCGAGGTCAAGGCGTTGCAATACGTGCCGTGTATTAAATTGGGACACTGTCTCTGTATAATTACATGTACGTGTTAGGAGATCGGTTACTGCCACTTTGATGTATATATCATTGACTTCATGTTACGAGACGGGAATAAGGGTTATTACTGACTTGAATCAGTTTGGGCTGTACTTCCAATTCGCCCCAATGCGTGAGGGAATATAATTACAAGCAACATCACGTTTTCATCATCTAAAAAAGAAATTATCTCTTTCAAAAACACTGACTTTCACGTACCTTGTGCACATGTCATCGAACCCCAACTGCGTAGATCGACGCTCGCGCTGTTTTGATCGCTGGAATGCTTCATCCGGACTTGATAATTTACAGACTGTCGCCATGTAAGTGGAATATTGCTGAGGGTGTCGTAAAACTAAACTCACTCACACACTCACTCACGCAAGCACGCACTCACTCACTCATCCGTCACTTTCAATCCTGAACTTTTTATTGTGTTTATTTATACGTTTATGTTTTACACCCAGCATAACCGGGCAACCACCAAGATCAGGGTGAGAGTTCAAGGTCATGACCTTCAACGTCCAGTGCCTGTCCTCAGATGCTTCTGACGCTATCAGTGTCGACAATATCATTGTCACACCAGCAGTTGCCACTGGGTTAGGGGCGGTTTCCGTCAATTTAAATCCTGACCTTTTTAGTGATTTTTGTTTTTATTATTATTAATATGTTTTATTGTCACAGTCCTTTATCGTAAAACGTATACAGTAAGTGTGATATCGTCATAAACTGTACTGGATGTTCAACATGCTCTGATCTACTGAAGGTATCAGGGTCGACCACCTCATTGACTTGGTTGAGGCATGTCATCGTATTCCAACTATGTGAGTGAGTGGGTTAATATTTAGCGTCACTTCGGCAATACTGCAGCCATATCGTGACCCTAATATGTGATCGATGTTCAAGAAGGCAAGCACCAGCTCGTTTGGCCCACATTATGTACAGACTCTCACAACGATGCAGGACTGTTCTTAAATGCGACAAGAAGTAACAACAACAAATGCATTCAATACTTACTCTTTGTATTTTTCTTTTTGTTTGTTTTGGGTTTTTTCCCTGCTTTTTTTTAAAATTCAAAACAGCATCTGGCGTTGCTCAAACGATGTTTGACACAAGGATCTATCACCACGTGGAGGTTGTGGCTCTGGCTTGGGATATAAACCATGCATGAACTCATAAAATCGAACTTCGGTAAACCGTTACTCACGTAAAAGGCTGCAGCTGACAGTTTTATGGCGATTGTCCCCAACATTCAGGAGCCTAAACACTTACAATCTCTCTTTAACAACACTCACCACATCAGTGGTATCAACGCAGAACCTGGTCATTTTTAAGACCATCGCATGATGTTAGGTCTTTCAGGACAGTGCTAACACGCTTTGTCGAGTCATTGATGTAATTGACGATACAACAATTGCTGCCTATATCGCCTGAATTGCGATCCTCAACAACAACACTCGGTCAGATTGAAGTCTCTGCTTATTATCGTGTTCTTAACACTTGTTTGATGTGCATTCTTTGTTGGCAAGACGCTAAATCAGATCCTTGGCAGGAAATCGTTGCAATCCTCTTTGATCAGCGTACGTTTTGGTGAACCACTTAGCCAAGAAACGCAGACCTGAGCAAATAGAGTCATCTTTGTCTCTGTGTACAGCGCATGGAATTGCAAACGTCATCCGCGGGATCATTTCGTAAACTATTAGAAGTACCTTTGGACTATTTTATCACGGAATGGCATGAGCTGTTCATGATAGTGATGGTGATTAGTGCCACCACCTTCAACACTCAATGAACATTGTCTCCTTCACAAATATACATACAGACAATGTACAAAAGTCTTTGAGAAAATTGGAGTGAGAAAGTTTTAAACATTTTAACTTTTAGCCTGTGACTCAAGTTCAGGTTTGTTTGTCGTTCGACTCTTTCGGCTGTATGACGAGAGCTTTCTGACAATTAAGTCCGAGACCAGGGAGAGATATCATACGCATCGATGCATCGACAACACGCATGTAACGCTGTATGCTGGCTACAAGCTGGTACTGTCGGAATCGAATACAGGTTCATCGGTTTCTAAACGTGCTTGAGGGCAATTGGAATCACAACAGGAGCCACCATTGGATATCAAACTGATTATTTATTCTCCTGAATACACCATGCATTTGGGCATTCTCTGTATGAGTGGCTTGCGTGAACTAAACTGACGAACAAACGAAAGAAAATGCAAAGTCACAATGAAAAGACTTTCCTGAATGTGTTCGTTATTGTTATAGCACACCACATGAGTACTTGTGTGCGTCAGATTACTTTCAGAGACGTCAAGGACTCAATATTATTATACGTATTTGCGTCTACAGAGGTAGGAACGTAAAATTACATGTCATCAAAACCAGCCTTAGAGACTCACATTTCACCATTAACAAAAGAAAATGTAGACAACAATGCTAATATTTCACCGTAAATAATAACCAGCACCGCCCACGCTTATTATCGACTAATTAGGAAAGACTATCTCTTTCCGATCGTGACCGTCGTCACCTTATGTTTGTGGACAGATGAAAGAAACGAAATGCGGGGTCTGTAAACGACTGTAATTGAAGAATTGCAATCTCTTGAAAATGGTTGTCTGTATTCCTGCTTGTCCTGTCAACAGAATGGCGACGTCCTTTTTGATCAAAATATATTTCATCTGGAAATTCTTAATCGTTCATCTCAAATATCTAGGTATACACAAATTCATTCTTTCAGCAAGGCATATCATCTCTGCGAAGAGGACGATTCAGTATAAATTCCTTTAATTCCATTTGTGGTGATCATGGACCGATTTTCTTAAAGATCATGATAATGATGCTTGGACATTGAATATCACCAATTACTCTTTAAGGCACTTGCTGATTTGCACACAGGTTCAGTATTTATTCCTGTGGAGAGATTCTGCATTAGTCCTCAGTAAGTAGCACGCATGCTCGTCTTACCAGGCGATTTAATTGTTGCATGACGTCGTACCCTTATGGGAGATTGTTCATTCACCTCATTATATGGTCTTCTTTTTTACTGTCCTCGGTCACACAGCTGAACTATTACCGAGTGCCCCAAAATAAATAGTTTCATCAAAGGCTTTTTCATTGCTGTAAATGTTGCAGACATTTATGGGTGCACATTGATGCTTCGATATCTTAATCTAATCAAATTGTATGAAGGACAAAAGTTGATACTAAATCTGAGGTGCGCATTTGGAAAGAATAATATTTTGCTGAAAATACAAAAAGGATACGAGCACAAATCATTAACTTGTTCACTATTCTCTTATACTTTGAAATGTCTGAACCCAGATGTGAATGTGTGTCCCTAATGTGCCAAAATGTATCAGTAGTGTGACGTAAAGGTTGGAATACTGCATAGCCTGCTAATATGAAATAGATTCCTTGTCAATTATGGTAGACCTTGGGTGACAGCGCCATTTGTTACATCACTTCGTTCTTCTATATGTGGCGTGTTCCAGTATAGTTTCTGATTCCACCTTGCGAGGTCACGGCTGATAAAGGCATCGGAATGGTTCAGCCATAGACATGCGCATGGTAACTTAGTGAAGGGTCAAAGACCCCGGTGTATTGATAAGCTTCGGTTAGTAGTTTCCTTTCATTACATGCTTCCTTTATGAAGACTAATCTACAAAAAGAATACAAACGTAAATTCAGTGGAAAATATACATTGAATGAAAATCACATTTGACAAAGAAATTGCAAACGTTATGTCAGCGTTACGGGCTGAAAAGGCGAAGAGGTTGTGCATGCCTAAGATCCAAAACACCAGAATGATTCCCGTTTATAAAAACGTCACCATTCAAGAACAATTAAGTGTTTGTTTCACTTTTAGCGAAAATAAAAAAATACATGTAGTCAGTTCGTGCAGACAATGAACAAAAGAAGGACACTGAAACGGAGAAAAGACAATTCCAATCGATTCGCAAGTCATAAATAGTCCCCGGGCAACCGTGTATTTGTTCCTGTTCTGTTTCTGTCGTCCTGGAAACTATGCTAAGTATGCGTTCTGAAAGGTTTACTTGGTTTTCTTTTGCAGGTTTACCTGAAAATATTTAACAATCTGTTTTCAAAAGTGTTTGCAACTCTTGGGTATGAATGTGATACAGGAGGTCCCGTCTAGTTCTGTTAACCTCATGATTTGCAAGTTTATGTTACAGGCTGTTGTGTTGAAGTAGGTCGGACCTACGTAATTATTTCGAGTCATCCCAGTCATTTACTCAACCAATAAAGAATACATACGGACCATGCTTTTACTTGGAGACAATCTTTCGACACAACTTGTCAACGTGACTTTACATGTTACAAACGTCCTGAATGACTGAATCACTCTTTCAAAGACATGTTTTCTTCGTAATCAATGTTGAAAGCCACAGCCAAAACGAATTACGTTGTGTTGACTGCGTGTTTATAACAGAATATACTGCATGTACCTTCGTGTGTGCTGTTCATTTACTTTCGCTCTGGAGGCATAAAACTCCCATCAAATACCACCAGGAACTGGGGTTCTGTGCTTCAAAAGGAAAGTCGAACTATCAAACTACACCATTTGCATTGTTCTGCTGGATATTCCAAATGTCACAATGACCAAACAATGCATGCTTCATGACATGACCAGTGATTACGTTGTTGGGCTTTCACTTAAACATTATACAAGAAGTGACACATCTTGCTGGATGAGGCATAGGGAATGAACATTGGAATCAATACGCTTGACTAGTTCTTTTGATCTGAGGACTCAAATGATCTTCCTTTCCAGCTGGATTTTGTTTTTCACATTTCAGGCAAACACAAACTCGTTATTTTTACGAAAGCTTCCGCCCAAAGCTACATCGCAAAAATGGTTATTTTTTTTAAACTCATTTTGCAGCCATTAGGTGCTTTGGTCCGGATATGCCTATTTGAGAAGGACGCTGAATAGAATGACGCCTCGGGGAACAGCTTAATACTTACTTTCTATGGTGACAAGATAGGAGTCGTGCCTCACAACAATTACTACAGAGAACCTAGATGACGGTGATAGAGTTAGTATGATAACCTGTCTTCCTTCAGCTAAGTAGATCGAAATGGTGCGTCATTCAAACACAAATGACATTACACAATGCCACCTGCGGCCAGATACATGGTCTCTTCATTTCACATTCTTGTGGGCTTGGATCAACACTGTCAGAAAACATGGTGGTTTTGGTGGAAGTTTACGTCGCAAATTGGTACAAGAAGGATCGTGCCGTTAGGGTATCTCAGGAAAGAGATTTTTTGAAAATGTGAAAACGACTTCCATAAAAATGTTTTGGAAGAACCCCGGAGTTAATGATACAGTTTTTTGTGCCGTGGTAATTTTTCACTCTCAATACCCGTACATGTAATTATATAAACGAGTTGGTGGCTGTTGTCCACGGTGCTAGTGTTGCTCTCTCTCTCTCTCTCTCTCTCTCTCTCTCTCTCTCTCTCTCTCTCTCTCTCTCTCTCTCTCTCCAACAGAATGTTTATTTATTGAAATGATCTTTTACAAAAGAAAACAAAACCAAAACACTAACCCGAAAGAGTTGAAATGCAATGGGGTTTACGGGTTATTTCAATTATATGTTCACTTGGTCCACAGCTAGTCAGTGCTCTATCACTCTCAGATATCACATCGAAAGCTAATTTAGATACATTACGCTCGTACCGAGTGGGTCAGTCCTTTCCCTCAAAGCTAAACGCCAGACAGAGTACCATTTTGCAGTACCTTTTGGTGCCCAAGGAACCGAACCACCGACCTTTCAGCTCACCAGACACTATGTCTTCTAGCACTACGCCGGCGTGAAAACGTGCATGAAGTTGGCATTAACAGCTCTGATCCTATCCCTAACAACAGTCCATCAGAACAAATCGGAGCTATTCCTTTCTGAGGTAGCGAGGTCAGGGCCACGTTCCACGAGATCGTAGCACTAAGTTGATCACAACTCCCAATATAGACTTACGACTGACATCGCGTAACGATCACTTTGAGGAAGGGGGCACAGGGACCACTTGCACAAAGTGATCTCAGCGCTACGACTATCGTAAACCTATGCTGCAGAATAGGAGTTACAATCATTGTAGCGCTAAGATCGCTTTGTGCATGTGAGCCATGTTCTTATTGGGAACAGACTTTTCGGTTTGTTTAGCTTTCACCGAGTGGAAGGCGTGTATAATGTATTAATGATAATATTACAACATTTCGTGCAATGAAATTCGTAATTACATTGCCTGTTTTGTTCTGAAATTGCTACAGTGGAAGGGAGTCCCGTACAGATTACGTGTTACAGCTAGTCTTCATTAACCCTTGCATGTTTCAAGAAGCTACTAATCGGAGGGTCAGACACGCTTTCTTGGTTGATGCATGTCTCCTTATCCCCACTGCGAAGATCGATGTTCGTGACATAAATCTTTGATTGTCAGGTCCAGATACAATTATGTACAGAACGATATGGCGTAAGTGGAATATTGGAGAGGGCGGTGCTATCCAGTGAACAAACATACAAATCAGAGGGTATTCTTCATAAGTATATTTTTCGGTTGAGATGGAGACAAATTAGTACATTTGAAGAACATCTGGGCAGATCATCTGAGTAATAAAATCACATGCACTGTGTCTACCTTGACGTCATGCAGCACTGATAATACATTCAAGTGACTGTAGAGTGCCTAGGTTTCCGTCAGTACAGTTCGTTTTAGGATCGACCCATCATATACAGAAACATTGGCACTGCATAAACATGGGCACAGCATAAACATGGGCACAGCATACACACAATGGCATCAGACAGCATGAATCACAAATGTATCCCTCGTTGATCAATAAAAAGGCAGTTTATACAACTAAACTTCCTGTTCCTGTGAGTACAAAGTAACATGATCGACCTGACAGCGAGTACCAAGTACCCTTCACATAAAAATAACACATCAAGCGTGGGCGACTTCGACATAATCCCCAAACACTTTCCCCCAAATTTATCTACGATGTCAAGTAAACGAATAATGCAAACAGCAACGAAAACAGAAATGCAAATCTCCGTTGTGGACAAAGAGTATTAGCACTAAGTGTTCTTACAAGGAATAATCAAAGGTCAAGTGACCCTTCCTCTAATTGTCAGGATGCCATTACCTTAGTAACGAGGTCCATTCTGTCTGCTTAACTCCCGCTCTCTCTCTCAGTAAGTGTTTCCAGGACAAATCGGCACTATACACCAAATCCCGAATAAGCCAAGCCCCGCAAACCATGAAGTTACTCCACTTAAGGCCGATACCGGAGAGGTGGAGTTTGGCTGGAATAACATCGTTCTTTGATTTCCAGATTTTCAAACCACAGTGTATTGATCCGCTTTCCTGAATATTCTTTAAATGGTACCAATATTGTCGATATAAAATTATGATGTTGTAAAATTGTATTTGGAACTATTTGTATATCATAAAATAAATCGATTTTCGAACGATTTAGGCATTAAATACGAACTAGAACTATCCCATTCCTTTGGGCGATGTTCGCTAGTATCATATCGGATTATGATTAATAACAAAACATATCTTAGACATACACTATCAGTTTTCAAGCTTGCAGACATAAACACAGTAATTTGTGATTTTATCATATCTAATTTTAAAACAAACTATTTCTTTTTCAAGAAACCACAAAACTGTATTGCTGTTGTTTTGAAAACCATTTTAATCCATCAAGAGTATTGTGCTCTTGGTCGTTTTCTAAAATCACTTTTGATCTCGGATATTGATTTTCCCTGAAATTTTATCGCAAATCACCGACAAGATTCGGGGATGCTGCAATCATTTAATCTACATCCTATATTTATTCGCTGTAGTTCAGACACCACGGTGTGCCATTTCTACGGTTAACTGTCAGAACATAAATTCCAAAGTTATATGTTTTGTCAATTTTTAGGTCTTCATTACCAGTATAACAAACGGTTTGATCCTCATAATATCTGTCAAGTGTGTTCAATCACGTTTGACCGTCTATAGGTTATAATGTGACATTAAACATTACACCAAAATGAGTTCATATTTAAAATATGTCTTACAGAAAATAAAGTGTTATTTTATTGCATGAATTGCATTTACAATTAAACGTAATTGTAAGTAAACATCCAGCTTTAATTGATAGCAACGGTAGGGATCGCCTATACTTTGTAGAAATGTGTACAATAAAGTATTTCTCTGTATATTAACGAATAATAGACCACATGTATTCTACCGTTATTATTCCCAAAATGATCTGTAATAGCTAACGTGATTCAAATATTGTCGACTTGTTCACGATATCCTTGGAATATCGTAGCAAACGGTTCGCGATGGGCGTGATTCATGTTATGTAAGGGATTACTCTTTCTCAGTTGTGAACAGATTCTAGCACTTTTGTTGCGTTTGGGGGGGGGGGGGGGGCCATCGAACCCGCGGCCTCAGAGACAGGAACCTAATCGCCATCACATAGTCAGTCGTTCTCTCTAGTCATTGCGGCCCTCACATACCAAGACACGGCCGAGAGGACGTGTATTTTGAACGGTGGTGTATACTTTTGCATCTCGTGGTTGTCATACAGAGGAGTTATGAACATCAGGCCGCCATGTCATCCAATCTTCCCACAACTCTGGTTTATGACCAGTTAATGACAGCCACCGTTTTGCCCTTCCGGATATGTCTGTTTCTTTCCTTAGTACGTCTCATGTGTGCGAGATTAACGATCTTGACGGACAGGAGGAAGTCAGGGGGTATAATGCCCGATCGCTGAATGGTCAAAATTATTCTGAAGCATTTCGAACCATTACGATCCATACATGTAATCTGTAATCCCAATATATTGATATTGGGTTTTTGGGAGGTTGTTGTTATTATGTACTTTGTTAGGTATGTGAGAAATATTATAAAACAGGAACTTCCAAAATATGGACATAATATGGACTGGGCGTAGATTGTTAAGAACACAAAACAAGTTAAAGCAACAAACAGGCAGTCTGTTATGAGAGCTCATTATGAACATAATCACTGACCTCTTTGTCACGAATTGTGCTCGCGAGAGTGCGGATTGTCCAACGTGGTTGGAGACACTAATAATTGCTTTAAATATTGTTAATATTTGTTAAAACTTAATAGTGTGTGGGGATTCGATCTGACGCATAAAGCGTTAGGTCATCATCTAACTCATTCATACAACTTGACAGTTTATACAGCATACCCTGTTACATATAATGTGTGTCGTGGAACAACAACATTAATGCACACAGTTGTAGACTGTAGACCTCTTTATTCTGGAAATCTCGTTGTCTGTTCCCTCTATATAGCCAAATTTCCAGATGATGATTTTACAAGAGCAACGACATGCGGACTAATTTATACACTGGGTTCTTGCTGAATGACTTGGCTGGTTGCTCGTCATTGTACCCCGAAGGCGTGGTTAGTCTCGGACATTTCAATCACTGGATTGTCTGGTCCATCATTATCTACAGACCGTTGTCATATTTTAGATTTTTACATTCACCAACAAACAAGAAAACAAAACAAAAGAAAATAAATGTAAGACAATGTTTATTATGTCTATGACAGTTACTCACATACATATCTATATTAAATGCTCAGTTGGATTCTTTCTTCTCATGTAATAATTATACTTCTTAGACTCTGTTTTCAAAGTTGCAGAAATGTAGTATGGTATCATAACCGCAACGGTTTCCTAATAGCTAAATTTGAGGTCGGAAACCACCTTCCAAGAAAGCTAATCTTGGGTTCAGTTATTGTTGAAACAGATTCATTTGTCTCAAGAACCAAGTCCAGGAGATGCCAGTAATACACCAAGCTGACGGATGAGGCAGTTTTTAGGTAATCGTGACTTAAGTCATCATCTGACAGAATCGGTTTGTCTGTACCAGATAATTAACAGTTGGCCAGGAGCACCAATTTCTTTCTCCCGCCTACAAGTGAGTATTAACCAGTTCCCTCCGGTGACATATTTATAGAAACGTGTGTCATCTGGCGAGACACGTTTCATGTGTTTTCATGAAATACCACGCTCTCGAAGACATATCGGATCACAAACAGACAAATACACCGCTTACAGCGGGTTTTAGCTGGAATAAATAATTAAACACTGACAGGAACCAAATCATACTGACAAATATTATATATAAAGACTCGGTGAGTCATCTAGCAAAAAATTCCTTAAGTGTGAAATAACATGTGTGTTTGGACATTAACGTGAAGTCTCTTATCTATTTTAAAGAGAATTTCTAATGTTACACGGAGACAGGTCTATAGGAAAACAAATTACAGTCACTGTGTGTTAGCTATTGTAATTTATCGGGTGAGGTGGATCTCTGTTTCTCAGCCGGCAGGGATAATGTTCCAATTTATATTCGGTTTTGTATACATGATGCCCAGTGGAAGGAACACCGACAGAACAGCAGACTAGGGGATATATTAGCTGATGCAGACACAGTGACTTCTCGGGGAGCTTGTCATTATTCCAGCGTCACATTTGATTGCATTTGATGTGGGGTTTTAACACAAAATGCAATGGTTTACGGGAAATCACGATTTGCTTTCAGTAAACACAAATGAGACAGACAGCAAGACTGATGCTATATATCGTTTCCTCTGTCATATGCCAGACTAAGCTCGCGATGTGGGACAGTGATAAAAAGTGTTGATGCTAGTATTCAGAACAGTGAGATAAAAAAATCAATGGTTTCAAGCGAGATTTAGGAGGTGGTGAAGAATCATTATACGTGCGCCTCTGTCAGTAGATCGGAGAATTAAAACTGTTCAAAACAGGTGCCTTGTACACTGGATAGAGAGAGGAAGAGAGACAGAGAGAGAAAGAGAGTACCAATTAGAGAAGGCAGAGAGGGGAGAGAAAGCAGAATGGAGAGAGGAACAGAGGAGAGAGAGAGAGAGAGGAACTGCCATTAACCAGACTTTCCCACTTCTCCCTCAGCGACGGTGCAGTGGTTAAAGCGTTCGCTCGTCACGTCAAAAGCCAGGATTCGATTTCCCACTTTGGTACCCTGTATGAGGCCCTTTTGTAGTGCCCCTCGTCACGATATATACTGGAATATTAAAAGCGGCGTAAATATAACCACGCCTTCACACGCCCTCACATCAACTCCCGCTCAACCTTTCAGAAACCAGGTCCATCCTGCATCATATTTCCATCTGAAGAAAACACTAATCACAGTTCGTGATTTCGCCTGTTTGCGACATTAAGAATACGTATGATCTATTATTAACACCGCAACAATCTGTATGTGTTGTGACACAAAAAACACGTACGTTAGAAGCACCTAGTGTCACGATTTCGAATGTTAACCTTTTCCGTCAGTGGCAAATCCACACTCCTTCTCGGATGATAAGATTATATATGTCATTAATGTTAGCAATACGATGTTAGCATATATCAGACTCTATACAGATTTAGTTGGTAATAAAACTAAATGTGTACATGATCGTGATTAGAATTTCAGAACTACACTCCTCGGGTTGTATACTCAGCAAAATTAGAAACATGACACGCGCATTATTGGTAATGATTGTGAGAGGTAATGTCGTTTCAGTTTCTTTTCCCGACAGTCTGTCGCAACCATGAGGAGATGTTGTGATGCCGTCACAGTCAAGATAGGAGGTCACGCTCGTGGTTGACGTCATCTGTTTCCGCAATGCTTCTTCAATTCGTGTAGTGGATAATGAAACGCCATGCGGTGCTTTTCTAAACAATTATATCAATTACACACTAAGAGGAACTACGGTAGTGTAAACGTCGGTGCGCCTATAAGACGAAATAGGGTAGTGTAGACAGACCGGTACGGTACAACTGTAAGAGAAAATACGGTAATACAGATCCAAAGGTGTGATTGTAAGAGGAAAGATGGTAGGTTGGTCCCACCGATGTCCCTGTAAGAGGAAATGCGTTAAAATAGGAGTCGGTGCGCCTCTGAGAGGAAATAGGCTAGTATAGACACGTCAGTGCGTCCGTAAGAGGAAATACGGTAGTATAGATACGTCAGTGGCCCTGTAAGAGGAAATGCGGTAGTAAAGACACACCAGTGCGCCTGTGAGAGGAAATGGGCATGTACAGGGGGCAGCAGCTACTGACTACCAGCCACTGATATGGTAGCCGACAGCTGTCATAAACCAATCCCTCGGTGTATGTTATGAGAACTATCACGTGCAGAATTATGGCGCAATGATGTAATACACAATCGACACTTCATTGGCTTCCTCCTCTATCACCACCTCGGTTCAGATTAGTCAGGCAAACTAAACCGACAAATATGATGTAATTCCACCCGAAGCGACTAGAGATTAAACGCTTGTATTTAACTGCAAGATAGTATCGTGAGAGTTGATATAACGTTGGATTGCATTTCTCCATTGACTGTCACAGCAGGGGTGGCGTCGCTCTCTGGCCTTGGGCAATACTCGGGTGGGTCAATGGTAGAAGGACGTAACACCTTATGTCCATGGAGAAAGGTAGGTGTTGTCCTTATGAGTTCTATATGATTATGAAAGTCATGTTATGATAGCAGAACCACGAGTAATCGGGTTAGCATGTTTCTTCAACAGCTTCAACAGGTGTAAGGGACGACGTACGGGGTCGGGCTTTGCTAGCAAGTGTATGCATGTCATCATGATCCAGTATCACAATCGATGCTCATGATATTGATCAGAGGAATGTCTGTCCCCAAATCGACTATACAGTCCGCCATCATATAGCTGCAGGGCGTGGCGTTAAAAAACAAACCAAACCAAACAAAACAAGAACCTAAGCAAAACGATGTAATTACAAGAATTTAATTTCCGATCGTTAATGAATAAGAATTAAAACATAGCCTAACTGAAGATATATTTATTGAACGAGGAGAGTCTGTTTTTAAATGTTGAGAAGCAGTGCTATTTATATATTCTTGTTTCGTTCACGAAGTCCCTGTGCAAGGAGACTGGGGCATCATGAACGTTCAAGTAATGTTGACAGGCCTTGGTATTTCAGTGTGTATCACAAATGATAATCCAGTCGATGCTTATGAAGCAAATAATGTGAACAGTATCAAAGCACAAATATGCTAACAGAATAGTTTAAATAACGAAATATTTCATAAATTTGTTTAGACGTTTATAAACCTCTTAATAACGCGGTACTTCAATCAGTATTCGCGTTATTTTTGCCGTTTAAACTACGACATTTCAAGTTGTTAATGTTCTATAATTTTGTGCATACATTTACGCGCTATGCGTGTACAACAAATGACATTCTTTAAAAATAGTTGGTCTTTATGCCTACAGGTAACAACATTCACTGAAATATATTAAATTCAAATCATGCCATTTACTTTGAATAAAATATCTTTGAAGTGATGTAATGTGTGATAGTAAAGACTTAAATAGATTCGAGTGTTTCGGTGACTCATTGTAAATACCGCTGAATCCATCAGTCACGAACTGGTTCTGTCCCGTGTTGACACAGCCGCATTCTGATATCACCATGTGTGTGTGTGTGTGTACGAAGCCATTTATCTCAGGACACCTGTCAATTCCTGAGAGGACTTGTATGCCCCTTAAAGCCCCCTTCAAAGACATTAAAGTACCATATATTGATAACGGTTTATTGGGCACGGAATTACTGTACATTGTCTCTTTATGATATAATTTGTCAAAACGAGACTTATCGCCTGCGTTCTGACGCATCATTTTATCTTTTATATACTCCCGAAAAAGAAAACGCTTTTGAGTTTGCGTGTTTAAGTGGATTTATGTCCTTAAGTTATACTTTTCGTATGGCTTGTCCTCTGATATTTTCTTAAGGTAGAATCAAGGTAGTAACTAGGTTAGAGGTCACGTGCTTTACATAGTTTTTTTTTCTGGAAGGGAATTACGCCCCTGAGCATTGACAAAGTTTAACACTAAGGTCTTTTCGCTAACAATGTTTCTTGGGCAATAAATCAACTCACAGGCGTGAGTTTAAGTGGATTTATGTCCTTAAGTTATGCTTTTAGTATTTTGCTTTTGGTTTTTTCTAAAGGTAAAATTTTTAAGTATTAAGTAAGTAAATATGTTAGAGGTCACCTAACCAATAATAGAGTTTAAATAATAAGGCTTATCGCTAAAATGTTTCTTGGGCGATAAATCAACTCATTTGAAAATGTTTTTCCCCATCAAAACTAGACGCAGGCATACACACCTGTACATGTTTATGTATGGTTGGTTTTGTGTGATACTGAATCTGACTTCTGTTATATTATGATGAAAAACTTGATCATGAAAAATGATCACAGTAAATATAAGTATTCAGGAACCTGTAATGCACACACGTTAAACCCTACGCTACGAATTTGTTAACACTGCGCGTTCAGTAAAGTGCAGTTGACATTTATTTGACACATCCACGCCTTAGTAACGTATTTTAAACACAGAAAATTGCTTGAGAGATGGCAGCAATTATGTCCATGTTTGCCAAATGCATAAATGACACAGTATTGATCCGTGTATAACGCGTTCATTTAGCGCAGGTGTGTATCCGCGATATGAAAACGCGAAATGTTATTCGTTCAACAATAGTTATCTCACAGCACAAGCAAAACATTAAACATCAATCTGAAAATAAATAAGCAGAGCCCGCATAACCTTACAAATGGAATTATTGATTAATAAGTATGTTAAAACTTATAAAATACGTCCATGAATGCATATTAATATTTTCTGTCCAGCATTAACAAGCTTACACAGGTTGAAGGATGATTGAATGAAGCGCCCGTACAATATGACTACTAGCAAGAATAGGACGGCATACATACAGTTTAAAAGCACCACGATTGAGAGAATCAGATCGTAATGACAAGCTGGTACATACTTCATTTATTAGAAAATACTGCTTGAACTCGTGCTATGTTACATAATGTATGAATTTTGCAAAATGACAGTTTTATTGCATGGCACATTTTCAGAAATATATTTCACCTTTCGAAAACTTATCGAATACTATGACCAAAACACAATAAAACAATAATCACATTTAGTCAATTAATTACAAATCTGGTAGTACAAAAGAAAAACAAAACCGGGAATCACTTAGAACCCCATAGGTCTATAATACCTTGCATACTTTACTCAATTATCTAAATGACTTGCGTATGATAATTGCGTATGATAACTTTACAGCAGCGTTAGCGTTAGCGAATGTTAAGCAATGTCAGTATATACATACGCTATTACAAAACCATAGCCACTGTCCGGAGTTTACTATGGTAGTCATGCCCCTTCCATGCTGAGTGTTCAAAATGGCTACCAACTATTTGGCAATATTAGAATTATTAAAAACTTATTTAAAAGCACGTATTTTTATAAACTAAAGAGTGTTAATTACGCGATAAGGAGAAGAAACCCTGTGTAAAAGAAGTCTATTCTTTTTAACTAGTGGGAGCGTACAGAATGCTGGTTACTCCTCAAACCGTGCCATTACTCATACGTGAACAGACATGGGAAAAAACACCCAGTTGCTTGAAAAATTATCTGGACTTCTCTCATTGTCAGTTACTAAAGATTCGATATCAAGCTTGTGGAATGTACAGTTATTTGTGAATGCACACATAGTCCTCCAAAATGTATTCTGTCGGTTGTCAGAACCGTGTACACGTTTCTTGGTCTGTAGTGTTTCAAAATAACTGTCCGTTTCATGAACACTCACTGTTCGAAATTAAACTGTAGGATGTCAGGTGAAGGGAAATAACTCTTCCTTTATTAGGGACACAATGTGCAACGCTTTCCAGAAAATTCCATTATGTGACCTAAAATACATACGTACTTTGTGCAGACGTACTTTGTAATTTTGATCCGCCCAATGTCCCTCTCTGAAGCTGCTGCTGATGGGAAACATTATAATTAATAGAAATGATATAACATTCAGTCCCCGGGCCGTAAGTCAAGCAGTCTGGCAGAAACGATCTGTGATATGTAATTAAAAACGTGTCGGAGTAGGATGATGGCAACACAATTAGACGTCACTGGTAAACAATATTTTGTAAATCGATCATACAGACCTTAAAGGCACAATGTCACACATTTTTGAACAATAGTTTGGCCTATATGCATTCTGGTGTATGTACTCACTTTAGTTTCCTATTGGCGCGATAAAAGAGGTATTATCCCTTACGACTTGCCTGAAATCGATATTTGAAATTTAGAGGAGGACAGCTTTCAAACAGAGAACACTTTCCATATATGGAACGTTGACAATTGCTCCGTATATCGAATACTGTCGCACGAGTGTTGTCGGTGTTTGCCAAACTAGTTTCGATCACAAGTTGTTCGTAGAATATTCAGAAAGAGCGCTTAGATACGTAACTCATCGTTTGAAATAATGTTCGGTCGGTAACATTGCATTAATTCATTGAAAATATTTAATTCAATATTGTAATCTTTATACGTATTTTTAAAATACATTACATGGTAGCTTCCTTTAGGGCCGATAGTCAGTGTTATCGATAGAGATGCTTCGAGAAGTGTGGCGTGACATTGCGCCTTTAAGCCCTGCCACTACTACCTTCTCATGAGATGTCTGGTTTCCGGTCATGTGCTATAACAATACGAAACATTATTGTAGATATTTCCAAATGTCAAATGCGATCGTAAAGTTGCTAACGGAATAAGGATTGGATATGTCAGACATTTTGCCCAGAAACCCGGGCGAACTTTTCAACTACCCGGTCAAAAGTAAGTCCAAATTAATGAACTTTGCGTTCATAACAGTATTGTCATCAAGGCGGCATGTCTGGTCATTGGTAGTCAGAATAAGGACATTTTTAGATGGGGTAGAAGGGAGGTTATATAATTTCGTTCTTGAAAAGTGGAAATGCTTTTAAAGGAGAATGCTAACCATTGGCCCATATCCTCAATTGCGATCGATTGCAAAATAGCATGTACACATTAACCTTTGTTAAGGTGTGGCTGACTAAGCGTATCATGACCACAGGATAACCGTTGGACTTTAGATAAAAACGAACAAGACAAAATGACGAAAATTTAAATCTTGTAACAATCGGCAACTGTCAACACGCGACATTATTTTAACCCCATGTCCATAACACTCTACCGTGACACAGACTTTAAGTTATCATCTTTCATACTGTATTGTGCTATTTCTGGTATGTACAACCTACGTGTTCCACTGACTTCCATTAATACTGTCTGACAAGGTTGTTAAGAGACTTCTCCACAGGGCCTGAAACAAGATAAGCCCCCCGTGTATGTATGCGTGTCAAGGTGACGAAATGAGGCTTTCGGACAGTTGCAATTGCCATGGAGTATGTATTTTGCGTAAATGGACGATTTAGCTGATGTAGTGGGTTGTTGAACGATCAGTACTTTTACCTGGTGATTTATTAGCTTATTCCAGTCTCGGATACATTTCAGGATGTGACGACACGGACTTCCTCGCTACACCGAAACTGCATTCATTCTTGGCGTTTTCCATCTGTGCATAGACTCCGATAAAAGCCGCCATATGTCATTATCAACTGTTCATTACACTGTTCCAGTGTGGAGAATTAACAGTTGTGGAATTTAAGTATTTTAGTGGTATTTACTAAATTTATGTAGATTTGCGTCCCCTTAACCTCAAAGGTATGGATCCAAGATTTTCCTCAATATGATCCCTGGAATACCATACAGCTATACGTGCGGGTATATTTACACCAACATGGTAAACCCGTCAGCTTTTGAATTTACTCCTACAACATGTCAAGCGGAAGACTGTTTTAAGTGGCGTTAAACCTGAAGCGTTCATTCATCTGGCCGACAGATATAGACGTTTCCTTTCTAGGATGGCAGACATGCTTTAATACCGCACATTCACTGCAGCCAGTACAACACTACAAGACACGTCAACAATGCTGACAAGTGAAAACAGCTTTAAGACAACTTCCTGCACATACTTGGAGTCGTTGTTCCTTATAACATAGGACAGGGCGGTGGGGTAGACTGGTGGTTAAAGCCTTGGCTCGTCACAACCGAAGACCCTGGTTCGATTCCTCGCATGAGTACAATGTGTGAAGCTCAGTTCTGGTTTGCCCGCCGTAATAATGCTGAGATATTGCTAAAACACATTCACTGAATCATCCACTGGGTGTACACTGAGGTCACAGATCTGATGACATCGGTTAGCGAGACCTCACGTGTTTACTGACAATCACGAAGTCAGCAGTCCAAGACAAGTTGATCTGAATCTGAATCTCTTTAATCCCGCTCCGTGATTAAACTCTTCTGCAGCACTCCAGATCCCAGGATGAGATACGGCTCCATTCTCTGTCCCTCATCGACCACAGACACATCATTCTTGTAGCTTCCAAGGACGGCTATTCTTACTCGTGGTCTCTCTACCAGCAACAGAGAAACACAACAACTCTATCTCAGCCCCAGAACCACAACGATTCTTCGAGATCTGAGAGGAGTGAGATAGAACTGTTGAGTCTTTAGGGGTATCTAAAATACCAGTCACTCTGGTGCACGGCAACTGTCTCTCCATACCGGTCACTGTGACACACGACAACTGTCTTTGTACAGCTACCACTGTGACACACGACAAACCCATATTCCTTTTGCATTAGTGTTGCATAGGGCATTTTCTACCAGTCACTGTGCCACATGCCACACATTGTCTGTCTACCTGACAATATGAAACATACATCACTAGGTCCAGAAGTCGTAAACATTTTTCTCTTCCCATCAGCCATTTTGACAATTGTTTCTAGATACCACTCACCGCGACTGAGATGAGAATTGTCTGTATATCAGTCACTGTGGCATACGGCAATTGGCTCTCTATACCAGTTACAATGACAGCCGATAATTGTCTCTCCATACCAGTCACCGTGACACACGACTAGTGTCTCTCTCTTTACCAGTCACCGTCACACACTAGTCTCTCTCTCTCTCTCTCTCTCTCTGTCTCTCTCTACCTCTACCAGTCACTCAGGCACACGGTAATTATCTCTCTGTATATGTCACTGTGACACATGACAAGTGGCTCTCTATACTAGTCACAGTGACACACGATAATTGTCTGTCTATACCAGTCACCGTGACACACGACTAGTGTCTCTCTCTCTCTCTACCAGTCACTCTGGCACACGGCAATTATCTCTCTGTATCTGTCACTGTCACACATGACAAGTGGCTCTCCATACTAGTCACTGTGACACACGATAATTGTCTGTCTATACCAGTCACCGTACAAACGACTGGTGTCTCTCTCTCTACCAATCACCGTGACACACGACTAGTGTCTCTCTCTTTACCAATCACCGTGACACACGACTAGTGTCTCTCTCTCTACCAGTCACTCTTGCACACGGCAATTATCTCTCTGTATCTGTCACTGTGACACATGACAAGTGGCTCTCCATACTAGCTAGTCTCTGTGACACACGATAATTGTCTGTCTATACCAGTCACTGTGACACATGGCACCGGTTTTCACTCCCAGTCACTCAGACAATTGTTACTCTCTCAGCCTCTTTGACACAAGTTGTATCTGTGGAGGGGTCACTGGGTCACTGTGTTCATCTGATCCTCTACGAAAAAAGGAGACAATGCAAGCTTACTTTATTTTAGTCAAAGAAATTTCTAGATTTCAATTTTGAAACAGAGGAAGTGAGAAAACTTTTAACGTCACCTCGGCAACATTTCATCCATCTAGTGACGTTTGAAAAAGAAGTGTTAGTCGAGGTTAACTTATACAGTTTGAACAACCAAGACCCCCAAACTATGACAATCAATTAATGTGGGGCCTTGACACTTGACAGGTCACTGTGTTCTGGCGATTACGTGCCTCCCTTTAAAAGTACTGGCTCGAATCCCGGAGGCCTCAACCCGAAAGTTATTGATTCTGAGTGTATTTTACTGAGAAAGTAGAATCCTAAATACAAGATAGGTTGCCCTCATATCAGCTGATGGTGTTCAGTATTTTCACTCACTCATATTCTCACACTAGCTCATTTATCAACCATTGTGATTGCCGAGCAGTCATTGCAAGATGGCTCTAGGCGTCATTTTAGAAATAACATATTATTCATTATGCATTATGCATGATCTATGACGAGCCTTACAGTAGGACGCTCTCTTAAGCCAGCTAATCTCCTTGGACATCTGAGAGCTTCTCTGTCTACTTTGATACGGTTCATGTATGTAGGTTTATCAGGACCCCGGGGGGATGCTACAGATTAAACAGCACTCTAACCCACACTGAGACACAAACCAGATGCTGTCCGATCCGGAGAGAGGCGACTGCACGTCGCTCATACTGCATGATTACTGTTGTTGTCACAGACAACCACTTCCTCCAGGGCCATGGCATAATAATTTCTATGATTATGAAATATGTCTTCTCGAAACTCCGGGCGCTGGAATTCGTATAAGTAGCTTTTTGCCGGCAATGTGAGCAACTGCGTAATTTCTTGGACATCGAAAAAAGAAATGGACGCCGAATTCGGACCTCATTTCATCCTGAAAACCTTATTTGATTGAGACAATTTACATTAATCTACGACATGACTGTTTACCTTGTTTTACCTGCTAAGGTTACCCAGTTGGTTGTGTAAATATACAGAATCTCCAGAACTACTTGTGCATCAGAGTTAGGCGTGGTTTCTGTTTCACTAAACCAGAGACGTGAGTTCAAAATCGATGACTCATTTTGCAGCTTCGTGTACTGCAGTGTGTACATACATATAAGTGTATTAGGGCCTGTTGTTAGCGAGTGTGCTTGTTGTTAAGTGCGCAACAGACTCGCTAGGGTTTAGCGGATGATATTCCTCTGTCGTTGTCGATTGGGGCTGCGGTGTCCGAAGGTGACTTGTCAGGCCGAGTTTTACTTGGAAGTATCTGTAGGAGACTTGAACCAACAGAGATAGCTGTCCTCCAGGCAGTGCGGTCTTCTATTAGACTGCATAAAAAAAATAATTTTTTTGTTCAACAGTTATGAGGGTGGGAGGACTTTACTTTTAATTTTTGAGAGAAAAGAAGTGACGAGGGAGGAATACATTTTATTTTTTTCTCTCTCAGAAATACAGCTTGGGAAGTTTAGCACGTGTTAATGGGTTGAAAATTCAGTCACACTCGTTCTTACAGACACGCATTCTTGTAGTGGACAAATC